>NC_138192.1:132038237-132568237 GCF_964194105.1 Spermophilus citellus
GCTGAGCACCCGACAGCACCTGCTCTGACGTGCACCGTGAACGCTCTGCGTGGAGTGTCATCTGTGCCTTTGCATCCTATTACAAGAAATGATCCTTTTCTGTAAGTAAAATTCACACATAAAGGAGTATAGGTATTTTTGGTAAACAGTCAAACTGACTTCCTCACACTTCCTCTGGAGATCTTCAGCTCACTCACACGAGTGCCAGTCTGAGCCGCAGTGCACACCACCACAGTTTGTCATACACACTAGAAAGCAACAACAGTGCTGTGCTGTTTCCCACCTGCCAAAGGACAGCGATTAAATGGCTGGAGAATGATCAGCATCTGTGAGCAACTGGGAAAAGGTATTCCCATACTATTGGTGCCTGGTTAAGGTGTTCCACGGCTGATCTGGTCAGACTGATCTTGACTTTTCTGTGCCTTATTATTTTTAAAGACCATTGTGCAAAGTTGGGCTTAGCCTTCAATGATCCAGCTTCTCAGGGGGTCACGGGTAGTGTCCCTCTTGGGAGAAGTTCCTCCCAGGTGCCATGACCTGTTCCTGGACCCAGATAGTTGCCAGTCAGACATTGTCACATGGCTAAGGCTTCTTTGAGGTGTGGGCTCGAGGTTCTCATCATACACACAGCAGCAGGAAGAGGTGGAGGATGCAGACCTTGCCTCCATCTAGAGCGTCCAAGGCCCAGGGTTGTGGGAGTGGTCACTGACTCCCACCTCCACAGCTGTGACTGGGTGAGTCTGAGCACGTTACCTGACCTGAGTCAACCCCCTTCTCCACTCTGTAGAATGAGGACCCTATCTATCTTCAGGAATGGGATCTGGCCGTTGACTCTGGTGGGGCCAGGACTCTCTGTTGTTTCCTCACAATCAGGCAGCTGAGGGGTTCACACTGGTCATCAGCAGGGTCAAGTTCCCTCATGACCTCCTCAGCCAGGGTCACTTTTGATCCAAACCAGGTGAGCAGTTTGAGTTCCACTCTTGTTTGTCCAGTGGAGTCATTGGGACTAAGCACCACCTGGCACTGGGACAGGTCACCCACCTGCCATCGCCATGGTACCTAACCTATCTGTGTGGAACCCAGACAAACAGTAGTAGTGCGGGCTCATGCCCAGCTTCCCTCTCCACCTTCCTGGATGGAATGATGCTTGTTGGCACTGACTTAAGGCCAGGAGTCAGAGGTGCACCACATAACACAGGGTAAGGAAAGAGGGTGTCGGGAACTAGACAAAAAAGGCTTGCTAGCCAAACGTCAGGAAGGTCCAGACTGGGGACAGCAACTGAATGTGCTAATGAGCCTTGGTTTCAAGCCGTGTCAGCTTTCACTTGGGCAGAGCAAGCCAGAGGCTGACGGTGCGAAGCTAATGGCACCTAAACTTCTGGGCTTGAAGGGGTCCTTGCCAGAGCCTGGGAGGGGTCCAGTGCCATGGCGACATTGGCCTGCCTCCACGGCAGCAGGTCTTGACCCTCTCCCCCACCCACCTTCCCGACTCTTCTTCCTCATGCCGTGGCCTAAGAGGTGAGGGCAGCTGGGGTCTGGTGGAAGGAAGCCACTTCCGTGATGAGCTCAGCTGGGGCTTAATGGATGTATGACCTGCTGGTGGCCACTTTGAACAGTGATGGTATTTCTAGCTATCTCGGGGAAGGAGCTGTTTCCAGAAATGATCCTGTCACCCATTCTGGGACTCAGCTAGTGCCCTGACCAGGTGATCTCTTGTGACCTGAAGGTTTTCCTCAGCCCCCAGCACCACAAGGATGCAGGCAGAAGAGTGAACATGAGCCTGAAGTAGCTAGTCTACAGAGAATTCTTCTAACTACCACACCTGTGAGTTATAAGCTGAGAGCTGAGAGCTCACGGATGAGAAGCTAGAGCGGCCCTCACCTCCTAGAAGGAACGTGCCCAAACAGCTGGATGTGGTCTTCCTCCATGTCCCGCTTTTTCTCTTTATTTAGTAATCAAGATTCTATTTCTCCCTTGTTTGTTTATTTATTGATACCAGTATGAACTCATGAAGGCTTTTTGTTTCATTCTTTATATTAAAATTCAATACTATCAGGGCTGGGGTTGTGACTCAGTGGAAGAGCTCTTGCCTAGCACTTGTGAGGCCCTGGGTTCGGTTCTCAGCACCACATAAAATAAATAAATAAATAAAGGTATTGTGTCCACCTACAACTAAAGATATATATTTTTTAAATCCAATACTAGGGCTGGGGATGTGGCTCAAGCAGTAGCGCACTCGCCTGGCATGCGTGCGGCCCGGGTTCGATTCTCAGCACCACATACAAACAAAGATGTTGTGTCCGCCGAAAACTAAAACTAAAATAAAATAAAATAAAAATTCTCTCTCTCTCTCTCTCTCTCTCTAAAAAAAAAATCCAATACTGCCATCTTATATTTTGTTGATGAACAGGCAGTGGCTCCGCTGTTTATCCTTCCACCATGAATTCCTTCCAGCTGATGCTCGTGTTTTGTTTTGTTTGGGGTACTGGGGATTGAACCCAGGGGTGCTTAACCACTGAGCCACACCCCTCAGCCTGCTTTATTTTTTATTTTTACTTAGAGACACTCAGGGTCTTGCTAAGTTGCTGGCTTTGAATTCGTGATCCTCCTGCCTCCGCCTCCCAAGCCGTTGAGATTACAGGATGCCTGTGTTCTTTCCACAGGCCCCCACGCCTTCTTGAGCAGGTCCTTACTCCATGGTGTCACAGGTAGTTCTCAGCTCATCTTGCATTTTCCCTGCAACAGCATGGTGTCCCCTGCTTCCTCTATTTGGAGGATGGTGCTTAGAGACCATTATGTGGCCAGCAGGTGTTCTCAGTGGGACTGAAGTTCTAGGTTCTAGGCTTTCTCGGTAGACACAACTAAGAAATACGTGTACCTGCACTAACCAGTGAGAACGCACATATCTCTACTTCCTATCATTGCTCCATCAAACTTCATGAATGATGAGTCTCTGCTGATACCTCTGATTCAATCCAATCCCGAGCATTCGTTCTAGCCTTCTCTAGGTGAGCACGTGGGGGGAGAGTCAAGCGCCATGGAAGTGACAGCAGAAGCAGTGCTCCATCCCCCAGGCCCACCCTGTAGCCCCAGGGGCTTGTGGCCGCCCTGAGGTGTGCACCTCACTTGAGCTCTGCCTTAACCTAAAAAGCTGTAGGGGCTCAGGCTCCACTGGAAACAGAGAAGCCACCTTTGCCCTTTGTTTGCATCCTAGGGCCAAGGACACGGAGTAGAACTGAAATGATCTCACAAGAGCCAATTCTGCAAATATTGTGACTGGCAAGCATTCAGACAAATTAAGATACCAGCATCATGCTGAAATTTATGTCTAGATTGAAACTTTCTGTGGACATTGGAACTCTACCAACCCACAGATACTAATTGGATTTCAGGTGAAAGAGTCCAGGGTAAATTAAGTTAACACTTGAAGAAGGGCAGATGGAAACACAAGGTTTAGATTCTTGTGTGATGTCAACCACTTGCAAGCTGACACAAGACCTGTCAGTGACAACCCAAAATAGGGCTAAACTCCACAAGGCAGCCAACTCCTCCTTAGTCATAATACAGCATGTAGAGATTCTCCTTGTTATACTGATTTCCATGAAAAGCGTTTTCCCTAAACACCCCAGTTCCTCGCTTTTCCTAAGAAAATTGGGGTCAATGACCTGATTGAAAGGCAAGGAAAGAGATCAAGAATAATAGGCCCCATGCCCCTTGTGCCAGCAAAGAGCAGATGTCCTGGTCTGGAGCACCTGGCCCCAAGCATCCTGGGAGCTATTGTCTTTGCTTGTGGTTCAGTAGGTAGGTCTAATTTTAGTCCTGGTGTCTCTACACACCTATGCCACCATCTGACCTAGGATTCCCTTTGGAATTTCACAAGACACTGTTTAATTGAGGCTATAATAAGACCTTGCAGATTTGGAATATTGATGGTTTCTCTTTTAACTTCTACAGGCTGAATAAGCAGATTTAAGACAATCTGGGTAGGATTTGACTTTGGTGAGTCATTGCCCCTTTGGGTAGTTTTATTTTATAGTGGGAGGGCAGCAGGTCCTGACCTTGACCAAGCATAGGCTCTGCACACCTTAACAAATGCTCTTAGACTGCGACAATCTAAGCAACCATGGGCAGGTGGTAGCAGTCACAAGGAAGCTGCACAGACCCTGGGCCTTAGCAAAGGCCTGTGCCACAGAGGCCAAGCAGGTGCAGGAAGCAAACAGGAGCTGCGTGGGTGGCCCTGGTGTGCCAACTGCTGTAGCTTGACCTTGAGCCACACCACGGGGACACCTTGGGATACGCACCAGTTCAGGTAAGGCTATAGCTTCTAAACTGTGAGGCAACTGCAGAAGGACAGTTCTAGCTTTGGGGTGAGGGGACAAGCCTGGGGAGATGGAAAGTAATGGGGTGGTCTCCCATTCTACTTCACACAACATGGACAAGGCCAAAGCTAGAGGGACTACACTGAAAACCCCACAGGGTCTCAAGTCAGCTCTCGATTTGTTCAGTGCAAAAGCTCTGTTCCTGGCTTTAGACCTCAGAGATCCAAACTGACCTCAGTAGGTGGTAGATTTTTAGTAATAAACATATAAAAAGAAACAGGGTATCTTTTATTTATTTTTAAGTGCTTCATTTGGGATTAAAGTAGAGAAACAATTTGCTATCAACCAAAGCTATGAAATCCTGATCATGTTATATGTTGTCTCTAGGAATCATATTTGCTCAGAAATCAAGGAGACATCAGAGTGACATTTAATAAAGAAAGGAGGGGAAAAGGGCTTTAAGCTTAAAGTCAGAACAGCAGCATTGGAAAAAGTAAAAATAAGTCAGACTAGGAGGATCCGCTGGAGAAAGATTTCACTGAGGGGCGGGAGGAAGGGTGGGATCTCCACCAACATCCAGAAAAGAATCAGAGGAGACAGTGAGCTCCAGGAGAAGCCCAGGAGAGGCGACTGAATGGAAGGGGGATGCAGGCAGGCCAGCAGGGGAAACAGGCACGATATGTCCACAGCAGGACCTTCACGGGAGCAGGTCAGAAGCAGGGGCTGTGTCCCAGGGAGTCTGGCAGGTCTGCATTCTCAGGAGCGACCCTGGGAGGACCTGCTTTCTCAGGGGATGGGGAACCACTTTGGGCAAGATCAATGGAAATCTGAAGGGATTACAGACAATCTGCACAGATTCCAGAGAAAGCCTCAAGATGAGTGGGAACCACCTAAGCAGCACACTCAGGCAAATGTCAGGTGGCACGGAGGGCACGGCTGAGTGCCTCTGTGCCGGGGGAGCAAGCCTCAGGAGAAGGACACTGGGAGCAGGGACAGCAGCAAGCAGGCCTGCCCCAATCGTGCAGGAGGGAGCCTCAAGGACCGAGCGCCTCTGAACAGGGACGGTGGAAACACACCCAGGACACTTCTATTCCCTGTTCTCACCAGGGAAGCCTCACAAGAGAGAGGATGGAGACACACGTTCGAAAAACCAAAGCATGAGGAATAGGAGGAGGAAAGGCTCAGACTAGGCCAAGGGGGCAAGCCCACATCCGTTTTTTAGTAATTAAGAGAAAGAGGAAAAAAATTAATGAATAAAAAAGAAAAAATTAAGAAAGAGCACATGCTTAATCGAGAAAGCAGCTGACTTAGGACAGCAGCAGGAAGCTCCCAGCAGCCAGCCACATGGGCCAGAGGGCACACCCTGCAGGGCACACTCGGGGCTTGGCTCAAGGGAAACCGTAAGAGCAGAGGAGCCTTGAGCAAAATGAGGAAGAGCTGTCTCCAGGGAGCCCCAGAATGGGGCTGCCCCCCTGCAGCAGGCTTTAGACCTCAGAGATCTAAGAAGGCACCAGGAGCAGGTGGGTGCTCCCCAGACAGGCAGGAGGCAGGCTTCCCCCACGGGAGTTCAACCCTGAGATAAAGGGCTTGAGTCAACGGCTGTAGACCAAAGGGCGTCCTCGGATGTGAGAGAAGGACCCGCCCTCTCCACCTCTTACTCTGACACCCCTGGGTGGCTGAGGCTGGCACTGTCTGCCCTCTGAGGTGCTGCTGTGACTGGATTCTGTTGTCCCGTCCTTTCCAGTCCTGGAGGCTTTGGAAAGAGGCTCACACGAGGGACGCCTTCGCCTTCCAAGGCCTAGGCCAGCTTCCGAGTCATGGCCACACGTCACAGTCGCCTGCAGAGCTTTGGGAAAGTCCTGATGTCCAGGCTTCACCCTACAGATTCCAAACCACCCAGTGTGGGACAAGGCCTGAGTCTGGGAGACTGGAACACTCCCTAAAGGTGGTGAGTCTGTCCAGAAGGTCAGACTGTGGCCCTATTTAGATTTAGGGTCTTTTCAGACATACCCAATTGAGGATCAAGATGAGGGTAATTGGAATTTGGATGGGCCCTAAGTCCAAAGAAAGGGTCTTAGTGAAGGGTACAGAAAGATGCAATGAAGGCCACTTGGAGCTGAGAGGCAGAGAGTGGAGAGATGCATCTGCAAGCCAAGGGCACCAGCCGTCACCAGCAACCACCACCAGCTGCAGAGAGGCCTGTATGGTTCTGCCCCAGAGCTGGCAGGAGCAACCCACCTGATGACAGCTTGGCTGGGAACTTCGTGGCTATGAGAGGATAATGAGCTGTTTAAATCCACCCCACTTGTGGTCCTTGGTTACAGCAGCCCTGGAAACCGATACAGTCCCCATGCCCTGTGGGGCTGAGGTGGGCAGCCCTGCCCTGTCCAACAGAGGAGAGCCCCGCTGCAGGAGGAGCCCCCATTCCACCAGCACCTCCCATCAGGAGCCCCTGAGGGTGCTGGGGTGCACTCGGTGATACGGCCCTCGCTTAGCCTGTGCGAGGCCCTGGGCTGATCCCCAGCCACACAAGCGCTCTCTCTCTCTCTCTCTCTCTCACACACACACACACACACACACACACACACACAGTTTTTGGCTCAAATAGAGATGAACTAAAAGCCAGGGAGCCGGATTTTAGTCTTTGATTTCCTTGACTTTTAACTCACAAAGGCAAAAATGATTTAATTCCAACTTTGGTTCCTCTGGACTTTTACTTCTTTGAGGTTTAAGTGTCAAGGGTCCTTAATCTTCTGGTTTTATTTTGTCCCCAGGAACTTCATAATGAAGAGAGGGTTTATATTTAACTTTGAGGTGACTTCTCATTGTCTCTCATATCTGGAGTACGTTGAGGATGGCATTAGTCCCTGCACCCCACAGCAGGAGAACTGGCTCTCTGCCGGCTGCAAACCAGCCCTGTGCTCCGCTGCAGGAAACTAACCTTAGGAAAGCCTCAGATCATCCATCAGTCCTTCCCCTTCTGCCTCCACTTAGCCCAGAACAAAGCAGGGACAGGGCACAGTGCATCAGCGGGCGGACGTCCAGCTCCCCTCTGAGTCCTGTGCTAGGTCTACACTGTGGGCAGGGAGCTAGCAGGCCATTCTTGAACCCAGGATGTCAGCAGTGAAGGTGATCCTGAGGTCTCTGTCCACTGCTTTTCTGACTTACTTTGCCATTGTTCTGAAGTCAGTTGATCCTGAAAGCCAACACTATGGACCCTTGCTGAAAGCTGGATTGGTGCCAGGCTCTGGGCCAGGGACAGCAAGGCACTATTGTACTGAACCTCCAATCCTGCAAGGTCACGAGGCTTTTCACAGATGAGCCGGCTGAGGCCCAGAGAGTCTATGCTCTACGAGCAGAGAGAGCTGAGATCTGAACCCAAGCAGTCTGACAACCAAGCCCTAAAGACAGTGCAAGGAAAGCATATTTGGATAGCATCAAGGGCAATTTTTGGTGATATGTATCAAATGTTTCACATCTACCACATATATCATATACATGACATGTACCTTCGAGTCTCTTGATATATGTATATACATGTATATACCATGCATGCTTCTGTCAATAGAAATTTCTCTTAGAAGAATTAATTTTGAGAAACAGAAAGCTGTATAAACAGATACATACAAGTCTGTTCAACGCAGGTTCATTGTGATACAGTGAAAACGAAACCAGGATAAGTATCCTAAACTGTAGTCAGTTCACTGCACCGTAACAGAGTCAGACGGTAGTGAGGACTTTTTTGTAAGCCACACAAGTAAGAAAACAGAAGATGAAGCAAGAGTTATAGGGTTGGGTGGTTGGAAAGCAGCAGTGACAGAGACCAGGCCTCAAGCAAGCAATGAGAAGGCTCAGATCCAGGGACACAACCCCCCAAGGGGAGCGCGTGGGTGGCAGGTACAGAGCTAGACCAAGGAGTTCCCGGCAGGCTGCATTCAGCCTTCATCAGCTGCAAAAATACCTCTTCCCGCCCCTGCAAAGCCATGAGTGGACCCTCTGGCCAGGTGCAGCAGGATGTTCAGAGCAAGTGCCCCACGGACAGGAATTGTGCCTGTCCCCTGGGTGCTGGGCACCAACCACAGCGCTCATCCCCAGGCAAGGCGCTAGAGGCTTCTCTGGAAAGGACCCAGGATATCAGCCCAGACTTCCCACCACACAGCCCAGCTGCTGCAAAAGCTGAAGGGATCAGCCCTATTGGGAGGTTGGGATCGAGAGATGGGAAAGGGAAGAAGAGGTGACCCTGGAGGGAAGGCTACCCTGGGTCCTGGCCACCAGCACTGGCCAGTGTGAAGTTCTCAAGCTGAGCGTGAAGTCAGATGGAGGGATGGGACAGATGGAATGTTCCATGCTCGCTGGTGGAAATGACACCCTCTCCAGGAACACAGCTCAGAGTCACGCTGCCAGGGAGCAAAGATAAGAGCAAAGCCGTTGGTCTGTTGGCACAGGAAACAGGATGGGCGTTGGTGACAAAGGAGTAGAATTAAAGGGACCAGAAGTCAGAAGGACGCGGCAAGTGTGTGCTTTCACGGGGAGATCTCAGGAGCTCAGGAGAAGATTCACAGGCATCACGACTCCGTTGCACCCAAGGCCAGCGGATAGAAAGAATTTGAGACCTGTGGAGAAGAGATCTTGTAAATATCTTGCTAGTTCAGTTATAATTTGATTGTGACGCTCTCCATCCACCTTTCATCGTCAGCGTGGGTTTGGTGTGACCTTCGTTACAAACATCACTCCACCATTGGAATCCCAGGAACGCATTTTCCAAGCACTGGAGAAGACACCGAATGGGCTAGCTAGGTACGGAGGATTCCAGAAATTTACCCCACTGTGGTGTTCAAACAGCAGAAGATGTTAGGAGTTAAATTGTGTCCACCAAAAAACAGGGAACAGTCCTGCTCCCTACACTCCTGAATGTGGGTTTAAGTGGAAATGGGGTCTTCCCTGCTGTAAGGACGGTGTCAGACGAGGTCGTGCTACACTAGGATGGACCTTTAATCCAGTGTGACAGGTGTCCTGTGGGAGGAGAAAGAGACACAGGGACAGGCACAGGGCTCTCCTTGGAGCAAAGTGTCCTCAAAGCAAGGAGCGTCACCAATTGCCAGCAAAGCTGAGAGAGACACCAGGAACAGATTCAGCCTCCGAGCCCCAAGATGGACCCAGCTCTGTCACACCTTGAGCTTCTGACCTCTGTCGTCAGGTCATTGTTTCTGTGTTTCAGGCCACTCAGTCTGTGGACCTATCACGGCAGCCCAGGGAGACTAACGGGAAGAGATCAGGGTTGGACCCCACTCTCCTCGCCCCCACCTGCCTCCACCCACTCAGGAGCTGGTGGTACCCACACTCCTCTAGGGAGATGGGCCTACAAAGCAAGTGCCCCCTTGAGAAAGAGCTGGGGCACCTAGGTTTAGAGAACTAGATAAAAATGGAGTCCCACGCAGGTGGCCCAGCAGGCACCGCGTGGTCACGCAGCTCTGGTCACAGGTTTCTCTTACCAGCACTTCAATACGAAGGCACAAGGCCTGCAGCCCGACTTTCAAAATCAATACTGGCACCAAGGAAAATGATCCTTTGGGTTTCGTATGTGAGGGAAATTTCTCTGCTCACAACAATAGAAAAGAAAGGATGTGGGACTGGGTGACACCTGTTTCCCCCAGCCATTCCGACTCTCCACCGTTCTGCCATAAAGGACAATTAGGCCCATTGTGGCCATGTGGTCCCTGAATGGCCACCGGTCTGTGGCATTTGTAAAAGGAGACTCGCTGTGGAGCACAAACTGAGTCTTCTTTAGGTTTCTTATTAATTAGCTGCTCTTATCTGAGCAGTGCTCTTTCCGCCTGCTCCCAGGAGAAGACCCTGTGGCTGGGGCTGGGTGCCTCTGGCTGACGCTGCCCAGCAGCTGGGCCAGGTAGGAGGAGTCCTGCTGCTGTGCTCCCTGCTTGCTGGAAGCCGGAATGACAAAGCCTGTGCTCATCCCACCAGCACTGCCAAGAGAAAGAAGGGACCTGAACTGGGTCTTAGTATCTGCCAACAGTTATTAATTTCTCTCTTTATTTAATTAACCATTGCCCTAGTATTTTGTTCTAAAATAATCTCAGAAGCTCTGGGGCAAGAACTAGGCTGTGTTAGAAGGGTTATAGGAAGAAGTGAAAGGAGATTAGGGAAGGCCGAGCAGCCTCACTCCTGGAGTGGAAGGAGGTGCCGTCCACGTGGCTCTCCTGCCTGTGTTGCCCAGGGATTTCAGGGATCGTCCCACCCCTGCACTTCTCAAGGGACTGGCTCACACGCAGCAAGTGCTGCCCTGGAGAGAGCGCTCAGACACTTGGTTTAGAGAAGTGGATAAACTCAGGACAGCAGGCGATCAGGAGCCCCAGGCTCTGCAGCGCGGCTCCCTGATGTATCCTGGACTTAGCCTGAATTGGTAGTAGGCCCTGCAGCCCCAGCCCCACTACCACGAGCAGGCCGTCTAGCAAGGACTAGAGGTTATTGGAGATGGTCAGCTGAACAGACAGAATAGTTCAGCTGCAGCTGGGGAGGATACCAAAGTGCTTTCCCCCCACTTCCACCTCAAAGCCCAGAAGTCTCCAGGAGAACCTTCTGGAGAGGCGTTGACACATGTGCCTTCCTCCCACTGAGTAGGGCCTGAGCCAAGGAGACTCAGGGCTGAGGTGGCAGGGCCTAGAGAGCTGGAGGCTGCTCCCCAGGGAGGGTTCTGCTGGTGGGGGCTGGCTATTCAGTAGGACTAGGGGACAGGGCAGCTGTATGGCTGTGTGGAACCCCAACAGTAGGTGAGGGTTGGGAGGGGCCACGTGGAGGCCACAAACGTAATCCGTTAAGGGGAACCAAGAGGGGGCAGGTGTGAGGGTATGGGGGCCTCGGTTTTGAGAGGCTTGGGGCGTTCCCTGGGGCAGGAACACTATAATAAGTCAGCAGAGCACAGTCCCTCCCAAGAGCTGATCCCTGGAGCCTAGCCTGACAAAGGAGCCCACACTGGGCGCTTGCCATGGCCTAGAGCTCGGAGAGCCACATGAGAACTACCAAGAACACCCACCAGTAGATGGACTTTGCTGCATTCTGCTGGCTCCTTCTCCCCCAACCCTGACCCTGGAAGGCTCAGACAGAAGAGACTGGAGGAGAGAGTGGGGAGGGCAGGCACACCCTCTCCCAGGGCAGGTTTGAGCTGAGGCACAGGCTTGAGGTGGCAGTGTGGATATTGCAGTGTCCTGGGTCCCTTAATCCTGGGAAGGAGTCAGTATCCTCTCCATGAGGCCGTGATGCTGGATGACCAGAAGGCTATGGCCATGCCCAGAGGAGTCATCCAGGGAGGCAGGGAAGGGGGCGCACCAGAGTGGGGCTGGGAATGAGAACAGCCAACTCCTGACTCCGCCCGCTGGGGCTCACCCGTCCAACCTACTGGTTACAAATGTAAGGGTCAGGTGGCCTCGGAGGCCCTTACCACCCCAACCGGGGCTCTCCCATTTCAGGGTCCCTGAAACCCCAAGCAAGTGGCCTTTATTGTTACTATAAAGCCAGAGATCTTCTCCCCTTGAAAATGCAGGTCTCTCTGAAGCGCACCTTGGGCTTTCTCGAGAAGGGGTGCCCAGTGCTCCCCTGAAAGTGAGGGAGGTTCAGGACGGGTGAGAAGAACCGCAGAGCGGGATGGGAGGCCAAGAACAGCTGCACGTGCCCAAGCTGACCTCACCTCACCCCTTTGCCTGGAGCTGGCCCCCATGAACCTTTGGAAAGTCTGTGTGGGTCTCTTCGGTTCTTAAAAATCACACATCACTCCTGTTTTCTACGTTCCCACCACCAGTGTTGGTTTAGGTTAGTTATCTAGGTCAGCACCAGAACGGGAAATAACAGGGGGGAATGGCCGCCTCCTGTGCTATGGCTAAGGGGGGGGGGTACTTCCTGAGGCAGCCCTAAGGTCTGGGATGCTGGGGCTTGGGAAGCGCCCTGAAAACTCTGCAGGTGCAAAGCTTCCCTCTGACAATGGATCCCAGCAGGTGTCCAGAAATAGACTCAAGTACCCCTGGGAAATGAGCATGTGATAGTGGGACCTTCCAAGTCCAGAGGGAAGGTGGCTCCGCAGGTGACATGAGAACAACGGTCAGGCATCTGAAGGAGGCTGCTGTAAAAGGTTCTAGTGTTTAAACATAAAACTTACCCTACTCAACCACTAGAAGAAAAATGAGCACGGATTTTAAAGTCTTGGAATGGAAAAGTCTCTAAAAATAATGCAGGAAACTAGAAACCGGGAAACTTCATTAAGTAAACACTTAAAATGTTCGCTGTATGAAAAATGATCTAATAAACAAAGTTCCAAATAGTGAAAAACCAGGAAAGATCTACAACCTATTTGAGATAATTTCCCTAATAAAATAATAAAGACAAAAACCTTCATGGATCGAAAGATATAAATGGTTCACAAATATATTAAATGATGTTTAACCTCCCTCACCATTAAGAAAATGCAAATTAAATATGATGGTACCACCATTAAATGATGAATGAGGTCACTTTTCAACTCTCATGGGCAAAATTTAAAATTGCACCCATAAATAGCCAGAATGTGGAAAGACTGGTAGGCCATACATTGTTGGTAGAATAAACTGGAGCAGCTTTTGTGGGGAGATTTGTCAGCAGAACTCAAAATTTTTAATGTATGTGACCTTTGACCCAGCTTTCTGTCTGTAAATGTCTACCCTACAAATATGTTTGCAAAGATGCACAAAAAAGCCACTTGCAGCATCACTTGTTAAGCAAAGCAAGCACCAAGGAAAAACTCTGGAAAGCCTATTAAAGGGCTAATTTAAATAAATCATGCTACCGTCATGCAGTAAGATACTACACACCCACTAAAAATGCCTGATCTCATCGGTAGGATCCCCAAGGCATAAAAGTGAAAAACATAAAGTGTAGCAGGATCCTAACTTGGTCTTATTTGTTTTTAATGTTACAGAATATTCATATATATTCTTCATATATGCAAATCTGAGGATGTGAGAATCTGCTAACGATTTCTCAGAATGAGTAGAACTGGTGGGTGGGAGATAGTTTTGGTTTTCTATTTATTTATTTATTAGCACAATACATAGACTTTATTCAGATTACATCAGTTTCAAATGCACTCATGTGTGTGTGAAATCTATATGATTTTATAACATGTAGGTTTTTGTATGTACTCTCATAATCAATATGCTTAACAGTCTTTTGAAGAGCAAACATTTGCAATTTTGAAAAAATACAATTTAGCAAACTTTTGGTTTCCTC
Organism: Spermophilus citellus; assembly: GCF_964194105.1. NCBI lineage: Eukaryota > Metazoa > Chordata > Mammalia > Rodentia > Sciuridae > Spermophilus > Spermophilus citellus. The sequence continues at coordinate 132,051,827 of NC_138192.1, forward strand.
TTCAGATCTTTTTGTGCTCTCTGGATTTTCTACTATGTGCATTTATTTGTTTACATTAAAAAGAAAATGGCTTCAAGATGAATAAAGAAAGATGCTGCATAAGTAGGAAGTAGTCATCCCTTCCTGCATAAGCTTAATTCCAAAAGGATAGTGTGCCCTCGAGTCATGGAGGTCAAGAGACCAGTGCAAGTTCTGAAGTTGAGAGGGAGCTCAGGCCAGCACCAGCAGAAGCCCCCCACAGCCTGAGGTCTCCACGTGAAAGTGGCCAGGCAGGTGTCACCTGGCGCCAGCTCCCACATGGGTCCTGAGAAGGGGTTCCACTCTGACTCAGAGAAGGATCTGTTTCCCAGGAATTTTGTCTTGAAGAGCAGACCATGTGACACCTCAGGGAGGAAAAGGCCGCTGGAGTGAGCTGTGGAAAAGTGCCCTGGGTCTTGGAGGGGCTTCCCAGAGGATTTCCACTAAGCAGGAGTGAGCTCAGGTGCCCCCATAATGGGAAGGTTCGGAGGAGGCTGCCGTGCCTGCTCACACAACCCTGTGGCAGGTGCCTCTTCTCCTCTATTGGAAAATGGGGCTCCTGGGACTGTGGCACCCAAGGCCTCCTGTGGGTTGGAAGCTCAGAAGACAAACAGGCTGTGGCGAAAGGTGCGACCCTCAAGAGCCCTGCTGTGTTCTCTGAAGAGACAGTGAGGCTTCAGTGAGAAGGGGACATGTTTAAAATTCCCCAACAGCCCACCACACCACGTTTGTTTAATAGAGTTCACCATCTTCTCTTCCTGTCTTCCTTTAGTGGGTACAGATTGTTCACATTTCTAGTTAAAATATTCCCAAAAGGTAACATTTTTGCCTTTTTAGACCATATAACAAGAAATAGGTCTCCCACATCTCTACACAACACCCCTGTTCCTAGTCGGATGACACCATCTTCCACCCCGGTGGCAGACACTACTCCAGTGAGCATTACTGCTGGCTACGGTTTTTTCCCTGCTATTAAATTACTTCCTAAAAATGCTCAGAACTAGAATTACAAGGCCAACGGCACAAACAGTTTTACATGCCACATTGCTTTCTAGCCACATGATGACGGTGACGGGTGTCTAGGAGCTGCTGGGAGGAATGGCTGGCAAGGAAGGAGCAGGAAGCCAGGGTAGTCAGCGTGAGCTGCTCTCACAGTACCACAGACTGAGTGTTTTACAAAACAGAAACTTACTGCTCCCTCCTGAAGGTTGGAAGTCCCAGACCAGGTGCCAATGGTGGTCATGTTCTGGTAAGGACTCTTCCTGGCTTCCAGATGGATGCCCTCTTGATATACCTCCACCTGGTCTCTCCAGTCCTATCCGATTAGGACCCTACTTAACCTTACTTACCTCCTTTAATGAATTTATTTAATCTTAATTAGATCCTATATCTAAATACAGGGACATTGAGAATTTGGGCTTTAACATTTGAATTTGGGGAGAGACAAAATTCAGGCCAGGACAATAACCCTGCTCCCAACAGAAGCAGGACAGCACTGCGCCAGCCCCCTCTTTGTAGAAAAGGCAGTGTGGTGTGTCAAGAGGGAGCATGAGCTCTGCACATTTAACAGAGTTCAGGGGAGGGACCAAACAGAGGGTGGGAAAGCCTGGACTTCCACACGGGGAACCGAGACTGATTCCAGCCTGGTTGGTTTGAAGTCAATGATCACTGGATGTGCGCCAGCTGAGCACATTGGAAAAGAGGCAGTTATATTCAAGACCCAAATATGCCACTCAACAGTCATCTGTCAGATCCTGCCGATTCCAATTTGTTTAGATCTTAGGTTGACCCGAAACGACCACCAGGACCTTGTCGGCTTCCCTGGGATCCTGAGGTGGCATGATGAAGACAGATGTGTTTCTTTAAAGAATCTCTCAGAGCAGCATGACTGGCCTCCTGACATCTCCAGCACCTTGGAGATGGGTGATGTAATCGCCGAGGCTGAGCTCACGGGCACCGGCTGCCCAAAGCTGGTTGGCATTGCATCACCCATCCCCAGTTGCCCCCAGGTCAGTCCCCACCCCTCTCATCACCATGACCAACCAATCCGTATCCAGCCAGGGCAGCTTCGAGGAAGGGGGAAGGGTGCCTGTACCCATGTCCCCACCCACACACCTCGTCCTCAGGAGCTGCAGAGTGTGTGGGGGGGTACCCTTTGGTCATAGGGATGCTGTGGAAAGCCCACACGGAGGCTGCTCCAGCAAGCATGCGCCAGCTGGCCCACAGGCCTATACCTGTGGGAGGCGGGAACCCATTAATCTTGCTGCCCCCCCTCCCCCCGCTACCCCAGTACTCCTTCCACCAAAGAGAGAACTCCATGCCTAGATTCATCACCCCTGAGTCCTGCCGATTCTGCTCATCTTCTGTGGCACATAAAGAACACCAGATCACTGCTCCAGGGATCACACAGGAAAAGCTGAATGGAACTTCGACAACAGTCACATTGGTTCTTGCTACAGGCCTGACCCCACTGCTGGCCTCTCCTCCTCTCCCCTTTTCTTCACAGTGAGCAAGAAACCCATCTCTTATCATTCAAGGCTTTTCAGTTCTATTCTTCTGCAAACAGACAGACAATAAAAATAAAAACCCTTTCATCTGCCCAAACTTGACCAACCTGTGGTTCTGGAGCATGTCTCTGGAGCTTCAACTCATCACGCCTATGAAGGTCACGGTCAAAGGAAGTTCAAGTGCCACAGAGTAAAGTGTCCGTGAACCTGGGAAATGGGAAAAGGGAAATCTGGCCTAGACCCTCGGGCTGCAGATATCCAGGCCAGTGTAATGTTTGAGTAACCTCAGTCCACTGGGAAGCACCCTTGACGTTAGTTGATGAGTGATGAGAAAGTATGGCCTTGGTCTTGGTCCACAGCTCTACCATGTACCCTGAACCTCTAGTGTGCTATCTCATGCAAACCATGTGCTCTGGGCACGTCTGTTGACTGGTTGGTTGCCCCATTACTAGGCTGGCCCCAACCCAGCCTATGAATGTGAATGTCTTGAACAACAATATGAGATTGCAGAGGGAGCATGTAACCTACATTCTCTTAGATTACTTTGAATTTGGGGAAAATGCAAAAGGACTTTGTTTAGTTAGTTTTTTCTTTGCTGTGACCAAAATACCTCCCCCCCAAAAAAAAATAATTAGAGGAGGAAAAGTTTATTTGGGGCTCACAGTTTCAGAGGCCTCAGTCCTTAAACAGTCAACTCCATTGCTCTGGGCCCAAGATGAGGCTGGACATCATGGTGGAAGGAAGTGGCAGAGGGAAGTGCCCCCATCATGGCAGGAAGGAAGCGGAGGCTGGGGGAAGGGGTTTCAGGGAAGACGAAACCTTCGGGGGCAGCACCCAGTGGCCTACCTTCTCCAGCCACCAGGAGAAGTTACCACCAGGTACAGTTACCACCCAGTCAGTCCATTCAAAGTAGAAGGGACTGATTAGGTTACAGCTGTCATAATATAGTCTTTTTCCTCTGAAAATTCTAGCTTTCGGGGGACACCTCATATCCAAACCATAACATACATTAAAACATTGTAATTGCATACATGTAAATCAGAGTTACTAATGTCACTGATAAGATTGTGGATGGGATCAATTCCTGGAAACATAAAAACAGTGTTGGATAAGGTAGAAATTTCAGTGGCTCCATTTTACAGATGAGGAAATCATGATCTGAAAAATAAATTGAATTCACCCCAAGTCACACAGCTAATTGTGGCAGAGCCAGAATTGGAAACAGGTGGGCTGGTGCATGCCCTGTTCTGTTTGTGGTTAGATTTAGTAGCTATGTCCCAGTCCTTTTTACTTTGTTTTGAGATATGGTCTCACTGAGTTGCCCCAGCTGGTCGCAAACTTGCAATTCTCCCACCTCAGCTTCCTAAGTCACTGGGATTAAAGATGTGTGCCACTGATTCAGTAGTTATCCAAAGAGGACACAGGTCCTACCTCCCCCATTGCCTTTGGGTGACTTGAGGCTAGCTGTAATCCTGTCCGAATCCACAAGTAAGAGCCATCTGGAGGAGCTGTGTGCTTTTTGGCTATGCTGAGCACCACAAGCAAGATCTGTTGGCTGGACATCATGTCAGGGAAGAGAAGTTGGGTGGAGAGTGCTGTGGTTCAGGCTGCTGGCAGGTGGAAGGCAGGTGACCTGGCCAGGGCCAGCATCCCTGCCCGATGTCAAGGAATACAAGGTAGAGAACTGGCTAGAACCCCTACTTGACCCCAGTGCGGATATTTGATCTTACAAATCTGAGAGTGCCTTTCTGCCTCCAGTAACCAGCAGACACACCTTGGGAAAATGGCACAGTCATGACCTTAGTCATGACCTTCCCACCATCTGTGCCCAGAGATCAAAATGTGGTATTTAACACACTCATCTTCCATGTTACCAAAAATGTCTCTGGATCATGGAGTGTTCCCCTGTATTTGCAAGATTAGGAGAGACATGGTCAGGGCCAAGGCACATGTCCTCACACTGGGAAAGCTGGTTTATATTCTGGGTGTGTTACCTCCGGTTGTGGCCATAAGTAAGTCACTACATCCCAGAGAAATTACTTTTTTTTTTTTTTTTTTTTTTTTTTTTTTGTACTAGGGATTGAAGCCATGGGTGTTTTGACTACTAAGTTACATCTTCAGTGCCTTTTTTTTATGAGACAGGTTCTCACTAAATTGCTGAGGCTGGCCTAGAACTTGTTATCCTCCTGCCTCAGCCTCCCCAATTGCTGAGATTACAGGCCTGCACCACTGTGCCCAGCTCCAGAGAAATGTCTCTTGAGGTAAAGAAACAGGGACTGTGTTCATTTCTAAGAAACTTCCAGGAATGGACTTGGTGGGCTGGGACATATGTGGGCTTCCTCAAACAGGGCTATGATTTAAAGCATTTTAAAGTGGTCTCTTTGTTGTTTTTTTTTTTTTTTTTTTTTTTTTTGTTTTGTTTTGTTTTGTTTTTGAGTGTGTGTTACTGGGAATCCAAAATAGGCAATCTCATGCATGCTAGGCAAGCTGTCTACTAGAGTAAAATTGAATACCAAGAAATAGGACCCCAAGAAGCCTGATCTGGGCTAGCCATGCATGTTCCTCCTGGGCCATGCTTCCTGATGGGGGCTTGCATATGAACAGGTGAGCTGCAGCCCGACTAAGCCAGCGTCACGGACTGGCAACCACCGCCTCACCTGGAATTGAAGAAGCTTGGGTTCTGGGGCCTTCCTGCAGACCTGTGGAGTTGGAACCTGCGCTGTTGCAAGCCTCTAGGTGGTTTGTGTGTGTACTGATGCCTGGAAGCATGGCCTACAGTCCTCTGGCCCAGCTGACGCTTTTCAAGTGGGGACAACTGAGGCCCAGGAGAGGAAGTCCTTTACTCTGAGTGGAAGTTACTGCTGGGCGGCAGTAGCCCCTCGCCCTCACCTGCTTCCAGTGCTGCCTTCTCCACAGTTAAGAGACTCTTCTTCCTGTAGATCCAGAGCTGGACGGAGGCCAGCTGGGCAAATTCTAGATCAGGGGTCTGCAAGGGTCACAAACACTGTTAGCTGGACTTGCAGCATTGCTGGACAGGGCCCAGAGGGATGGTGCTTGGCCTGACCAGGTGGCTGCAGAGCACAGGGATCCCCAGATGGAGGTAGGAGGGGAGTCAAATAGAATGGGATGGAGGAATTAAAAGAGAAAACAAGGAGGGGGATTCTGTGTTCCTCACCAGTACCCCTCTGCCTGTGCCTTCCCTGGGCTCTAGCCCCTTAAGTTACCGGAACAGCAAAAATGACCCAAAAGGATAATGCCCACTGATGATGAGGAGGAACTGTCACGGAGCTAGAAAACATCCAAACACAGTTGGCCCTCTGTATCCATGAGTCCTACATCTGGGATACAACCAATCGCAGACCAAACATATTTGGAGAAAAAAAATTCCAGAAAGTAAAACTTGAATTTGCTGCACCCTGAGCATGACGCCACACCTGCAGGAATGCAGGATGTGTAGGCTCGCTCCTGTGGCCTCTGTCCAGCGCTCCTCGCTTAAGCACCGTCTGCCTCAGGTCTTGTGCGTGGACTGTGTGGTAACCTATGATGGCCGTGTCTGGACTCATCACGTGGACTTGTCTCATCATTGTTCCCGACACAATACAGCAGAACAATATTTACATAGCATTTACTTTGAGTATGGTAAGTAATCTAGAGATGATTTATGGGATACAGGGGAACACCCATAGGTCAGACCCAAATATGTCGCCATTTTATATGAGGAACTGGAGCACTGGTGATTCTGGTATCCTTGGGGCCTACAACCAATCCGTCTTGAGTACTGTATAGACAAAAAGTCAGCCAGCGTGCTTGCTGTACGATGAGTTTGGGTGTGTCCCAGCGGGACACACGCTGACAAGTGCCTGCCCTGCATACTCATGATCTGCATGGGAGGGATTCTATTGGTTGAGCTGGGTAGGTCACCCGACATCGCCTTTGGAAGAGACCTGGTTAGGGCAGTAAAGTGCTCTTACTTACACAGGGACTGCCCACCGTCCATGCCCATAGATCAAAACGTGGTATTTAACACACTCATCTTCCGTGTAACCAAAAATGTCTCTGGATCACGCTGATGGAGTGTTCCCCTGTATTTGCAAGATTAGGAGAGACACTGGCCAGGGCAAAGGCACATGTCCTCGCACTGGGAAAGCTGGTTTTACATTCTGGGTGTGTTACCTCTGGTTGTAGCCATCAGTAAGTCACTACCTCCTGGCCCAGGGGGGTGGGTCATCTGTGGACTGTGGTCTCAGAATGCTGAATGAGATAAGGAGGAAATGGTCCAGGTATAGTATTTAGTGGCAGTTCAGTACCATTCACTCTGAATCTGTAACTTGGAACCTATATTTGGAATCTATATTTTAAAGTGAAAATTGAAAACGTACGAGCAATCTTTTTTGGTTGTTGTCAGTTTGCATATATTCTACTCAGAGGGCATATGGAAACATTGAAAAGAACAGTTACCAAAACATATTAAACTCTAAAATTTAGCAAGCCCCCAAGATACTGTAGCAGATACTACATAAGACAAACAATGGCTGAGTTGGGAAGATGCTTACAGAAGTATATGACAAATGCAATGAGAAAAAATAACATTGATAAACATTACACAAACCCCCTTTTAGCTGCCTCAATAGATCCATTCTAAATCAGCTTCTTGCTTTTCACACAATCTGAGAAGACGATTATACAATTTCAAAAGTGTCTGTAAACTACTCATTTGCATCTGATTTCTCAATGTCTAATTTGTTCATCAGCCAAGCTATGTGTATAAAACCAGCTTTTTAATCAGTTCACAGAATGTGTATAAGCAAATTAATCTTCCATTTTACGAGAAAGGAATTCATACACTGAGGATTATCATGTAGTTTGCACTTGATGCACAGAGTAAGGATCTGCGTGATGGTGTTAGCAATGGGTCTCTGTAAATAGCCACTTTAAATACTGCTGAAAATCCAAAGTGGTTGTGCAAATTACAGTTGGGTTTGAACACCCCCAGGAGTTGGTACCAACATGGACCACAGTTTTTATGACATGGGGTGAGGAGGTTGTCGGAAGAACAAGGCATCTTTGCCCAATGCCCTCATTTGGAAAACAAAAACAACAGCTGTTGGCTCTGTGGAGCATTGCAAGGAGACAGCTCTTGCGTGCCCTGTGTTCCTATCAGGCCAGGGGCAGCATGTCCACTCTGCAGTAGAGTTTCTTCAGTAGAGTTTTTCCTCCTCCAATCTCTGTTGTCCAACCCCACAAGACTTTTGGGGTGGTAGCTGATCTCCGCCTTAGACCTGATCCAGCGTTCAGCAGCTTCCCCGGCTCGGATCGGCTTCTGGGTCAGTTTCTCAGCCACAGTGGGAGGCTGAGTGAGTCATTTCACCTGCAGGGCCTCAGTGTTCTCATCAGTGTGTGGAAAGGACATTGTGGTCCCTTTCATAGCGTGGACACTCTTTAGGTGACAGTGCATCCTTCTACCTCTCTCAGGCACAAATCTTAACAGCTGTTACCCTGGCCTGTACCTGGTCTGAACCTGGTCAAGCTGAGCTTCACTGTGAGGTAACATTATTGACTTACCCATTAGTGCCTCTTCTAGATACATACCCCAGAGCATTGCAAGCAGGACCTTGAAGGGTTCATAAACAGCGAACCCACAATAGCCAAAAGGTGGAGGCAACCCAAGGTCCTTTGACAGACGACTGAATAAACAAGACGTGGCATCTACAAATGATGGCATGTCACTCAGCTTTCCAAAGAAAGGAAATTCTGACATATGCTACAGCAGGGAGGAACCTGGAGCCAAGTCAGCCAGTCACAGATAGGCCTATAGCACCACACGCTTCCACACACACTCACACAGAATGGTGGGTGCCAGAGGCTACAGGAGCAGGGCACAGGCGTGTCAAGTAGCGTGGATAGAGTTGCAGTTCTGCAAGGCTGGAGGCACAGCAGTGGGAATGAGCTCAATGATGCAAAACTGTGCACTTAAAACTGGTTAACACAGAGCACTTGACATTGTGTGCATTTAATCCCAATTAGAAGGCCCTAACCCCTGTCTGGGCCTGCACCCTCCCCTCAGCCCTGGCCACCCTGGCATGGCCATAAAGCAGGTGGTCTATGAACTCAATGGGAAAAGAGCAGCTCTGATTTCACCCCCAGACTGAAATGCAGCCACTCCTTCCAGCAAGAGTGCAGTCACACACACAGACAGCTCTCTGCAACTGTCACCAGAGAAAGGGGTTTTCCCCATCGCATTCAAATACCAAAAAATCTAAACATATGTTTAAAACTCTTCTGTAATTTGAAGTTATGGGAGTTATTAGACCAGTTGCTATATCTTGTTAATTAACAAGTTAATAAAGAAGCACACATATTCCTGTATTGTAAACTGTTAAGTATTTTGACAACAGCATTTTATTTTTAGCTGCAGATGGACATATTTATTTATTTTTATGTGGTGCTGAGGGTCAAATCCAGTACCTTACCCATACTAAGCAAGCACTCTACCACTGAGCTACAACTATAGCTTTTGGTAACTGCATTTTAACATAACTGTTAAATATTTTATGAAATGAATTTTGAAATGTTAAATTGTCTGCTTTGAATGAAAATGAGGTTTGGACGTGGTGGTGCACACCTGTAATCCCAGCAACTCAGGAGGCTAAGACAGGAGGATGGCAAGTTGGAGGCCAGCCTGAGCAACTTAGTGAGACCCTATCTCAAAATAAATAATAAAAAGAGCTGGGTTTGCCACAGTCTGGCTGGGCACAAAATAACCGAGCCGCCACACAGCCTTGTAGGTTCAAAACAGGAACTCCTTTATTCTCCGCACTCCCACAAACGCCACTGCAAGCTGCCTTCTCCAGGGATACCCCACACACCAACCGGAAATCCCTCCTCCGGAAATCCCTCCTCCCAACCAATGGGAACTCTCCAGGAATCTCCCCCCCCCCCCCCCAGAACTCCAAAGTAGCAGGCTGAGGCGGACAGCAGGGGTCTAATATACAATTGAATACACAGCTTAACATAACCATCGTCATCTCAATGGCTGGCTGGTCACCTCTCAACCACTCCCTTCTGGCAAAAATGTCATGCGTCATTCCGACTGGGCTGTGGCTCTCAGCAGGGTTCAATCCTCAGCACACTGAGCACACACAGGCTCACGCGCACACGCACACACTCACATGGGAAAGCCCACAGAGCCTGGGTGTTCCACAGACAGGCTGGCTGCTCATCAGCTTATCACTAAATATTTGTTGTTGTGTCTCTATTAAATAAATAAATAAAACCCCAGAGGGTGGCTCTTGTCTATTTCCACATGATTCTCAGCATGATGGGAGGGCAGAATCAAAGCTTCCCAAAGATGTCCATGTCCTAATGCTCAGAACCTGGGGAAATCCACCACAGGGGACAAAGGGACCTGCACCCGTACTGGGAGCCTGGAGGTTATATAATACAATACTTTAATTTGTACATGAATCATGTTTTCTTGGTGTGAAATCTTCCACTCATGGCATCATGTCAGAGCTCCAAAAGTTTTGGACTTTGGAGAATTTTGGGTTTCGGGTTCCATGAGTTAGGGGTGCTCCAATGTGTGTGATCCATGAAGCTGATTTTAAGGATGTCCAATCATTGTAGAAATCATTTAAACAGTGACTCAAGCTAAAGAGTGTTGCTGCTGGCTTTGCTCATGTCCCATATCTGGGAGATATTCCTCATAACTATATATAAGCACTGCCCTAAAAGTACCAAAGCAAAAGGAATCAAGACGCAGAAACTTTAAACATCTATTGTGTCCACCCGTGCCCTGTCTCCCATCACTTAGGGGCAGGCCACGAGGTCCTCCCGTGGGATTCTGAACAAGTTAGTGGTAGGCGACCCATCAGGTTACATAAAACTCCTGAGTTCTGAGTGGTTACCTGGTACAGAGGGCTGTGGGTGAGTCAAGGCCCAGAGTTTCATCTGAACATCCTCCTGGTTATGTATAGATGTGGCTTCAAATGCAACCCCAGTTATGAGCAACAAACCCAAATTCAGTAGTAAACAGTAGACACATTGGACAGCGGTGGTACTCTATTAATGTGTCATAGGCAGAATAATGTCCTCACCACCACAGAGGTTCTCGTTATCATCCTGGAATCTGCAGGTGTGTTACCCTACGTGGCAAAGGAGAACTGAGGTTGTAGGTGGCACTGACCACCAATCAGATGACCTCTAAATGGGGGAATTATCCAGGTGAGCTCTACATGCTCCCACGGGTCCTAAAAGGTGGGAGAGGAAGGTCAAGGAGGGGATCGGAGCAACGTAACGTTAGGGGAAGATCAACTTCTCATGCCAGCTTTGACAGAGGCAGAGGAGAGGCTACAAGCCCAGGCAGGCAGGTGGCCTCCGGAAGCCAGAGAGTTAAGGAAATGGATCTAATTGGAGCCTAGAGAAGGGATGCAGCACTGTGCACACCCGGAGCCTGTGTCCACTTCTGAGCCCCAGAACTTGGGATGATTCATGTGGATGGCAAAGAAAGTAACAATGCCATTTCAGAAAATGAACCATGTCCATCAGATACAGGCTGCCAGGAGAGGCCAAGCGGAGCCAGTGAGGGAGTGGACAGCCTTGACAGACCCAGGCCCTTCTGCTCAGGGCAAACACATGGCCTTCCCCATGTGTGGTGGAGAAAGACGGTACACATTTATGAGCCCTCTTATGCACATACCACAATCCTCATGTGACTCACGGGAGCCCAGGCACCTGGGAAGTGTGGCATTTTTGTGTGTAAAGCTAACCAATACAGATGGCCTTTGGTACCAAAACATGGTCAAATGCCTGAACTTCAAAACTGTAGTCATTTCTCCAGATGGACAGAGTGCAAGAGAGGGAAATTTGGTCAGACGTGGTGGTTCATGACTATAATCCCAGCAACTTGGGAGGCCAAGGTAAGAGGATCACAGATTAAAGGCCAAACTGGGCAACTTAGTGAGACTCTTTCTCAAAATAAAGAATAAAAAAAGGACTGAGGTTGTAGCTCAGTGGTAGAACATCCTCCATTCAATCCCCAGAACTGAAAAGAAGGAGGAGGAGGAGGAGGAGGAGGAGGAGAAGGAGAGAGGGAAAAGGGGAATTTCCCTGGGCACTTTCTGAATTCCCCTCCCTCCTTTCTCCTCCCGCTGTCCTCCTGCCACCATATGATCCCTCCCCACCTTTGCCAGCAGCCCTAGGCCTCTTTCAGACACATGCCAACCTTCCCTTGGCAGGTCTTCTCCAAGGGGCAAATGAATTTGCCTGGGGCTCTTAACCAAGTATGGAAAGGAGTCCCATGAGACTGGTTCAAGCTCAGGCAAACAGATAAATCAGAGAAGTCCAGGGCACACAGTTCCATTCATTTCCAAAGTGTTTCTTAGGTGGAAGAGCCACCCTGCTGTGGGAAGGGCAGCTCTGTGGGCGTGAGGTGGGGAGCATTTTGATGTTTGAAGTCATGGTTAAAAAGTCTTTCCGGTGGAGGATGTAACTTACACTGCAGAGCTTTAGGATAACATGTGGCTGTGGCTGGTCACTGGCAGAATTGTCCTTAACTCACACTTTTAAGTAGATGTCACCAGAATTATTTGTCCAATGCAAGTTTTTGTGTAAGCCCCGAGTTCTTGGGAATGAGAGTCTTCCTGGCTCTACAATTTTTGAAGGCGGCATCATCTTTTAACTTTGTGTCCTGGATGATAGCACCCTACCTAGGATATAGTAGTGATCATTAAAGATTTGTTGAGTGAATAAATGACAGAATGACAGTGAATGGGACCGTCACCCAACCTTTGATACTTTTATTTTTCTGGTACTGGGAATTGAACACTGGGCTCACTCTTCATATGCTCTTTCCACTGAAGTGCACCCCGCCCTGACCTTTGACACTTCTGATGATGGAAGACAGGCAGCCCTGGAACCTCACAGTGGGGTTTTTACTCGCGGCTGGCTGCAGGCTACGGTTTGGATCTGGAACATCCTCCAAAAGCTCACATGGTTCTCTGTGCTAGAGAGTTGAAAGGTGGGCTTTGGGAAGTGGTGGGATCATGAGGGCTCTGACCTCTGAACCCCTGGTGGGTTCAGAGCAGCTGATGGCATTATTGAGAACGGGGCCAGTTGGAGGAAGTGGGGCACCGGGGACGTGTCCTGGAAGAGGTTTTCTTGTCCCTGGATCCTTTCACTCTCTCACTCTACTTCCCAACCACCCTGTGTTGAGAGGCTTCCTCCACCACACTCTCCACGATGCTCTGTCTTGCCATAGACCCCAAAGCAATGGAGCCAGCAGGCCATGAGCTGAAAACATGAGCCCAAATAAGTCTTTCTTCTCTAAATTGATTATCCCGGATACTTTGTCACAGGAATGAAAAGCTGACACAAGTGCCTGGATGGACCATCACATGAGGAATGGCCACAGTTCTTGACTGGACGTATAGAGGATGAGTCTTTAGTCATGTCCTGGGGGACAACTCTGGGCACTGTGTTGTTAGGAAAGCTCCCACTGTCACTCAGCTAACCTGGGCGGAGCACTGGGGCGTGTGAGATGAGGGGGAGCCCCTGCAGCAAGAGGGGGGTGCGTTCCCTCCACAGTGCACAGGTGTACCAAGCACTGCAGGACACGTGGCCTGGTGCTCATGGCAGTGGCCGCTTCATGGGGAAATTCTTATTTGACAAACCCTTGTTGGGCACCTACCATGTGCCAAGCACTGTCATAGGGCTGAGGACAGAACGCAGAGCAAAGCAGAGCCCTGGCCCTCCTGGAGCTTCTGTTCTAGTAGGAGCACAGAGTAAACTCAAGACAAATGAGTAAAGCCTACCTGGGTCAGCAGGGATGAGTGCTGGGAAAAAAACAAACTAGTGCATTCGTTTCCTGTTGCTGTTACAGCAAATCGGCACAGCTTCTGTGGTTTAAACCATGTAAGCACGATTTCTAACTGTCCTGAAGGGCAGAAGTCCCCAAAGGGTCCACAGGGCTGTGTTCTTTCTGGAACCTCTGGGAAAAAATTTGTCCTCTTACCTTTCCTTCTAGAGGGTACCTTCCCTTCTTCCTCCATCCTCAAGGCCTGCAGAGCAGCCTCCTCCAGGCTCTCTCCACCCCCTCCCTTGCATCTGTCTTCACATCTCCTTCCCTGACGCTGGCCTCTTACAAGGACCCTTGTGGAGATGTCAGGTCCACCTGGGTGATCCTGGATAATGTCTCCCACTCAAGAGCCTTAACTTAAGAACAGCTGCGGAGCCCTTATTTCATTGCAGGTAACACATTTGTGGTTTTCAAGGATTAAGATATGGGACCATTAGGGACCATGATTCCTTCCACCACAGCAAGGAGGCTGTCTTAGAAAAGGTGTCGGAGAGGGTCTTGCGAAGCGTGTGGGGTAGGCACAAGAAGGAAGTGACGGGGCTGGCGAAGCTGCTGGGAGAGCACTCCTGACAGGGATTGGCGATGATGAACCTGAGATGGCAGGGTGCCTGGTGTGCAAGAGGGTGTGGCTGTCGAGGAGAGGACAGGGAGCCACCAGAGATGCTCTGCCAATGCAGGCACTGTCATGGGCTGAATTGCACCCCCTGAAATTCATTTGTAGAAGTCCTGACCTCTGAGAACTCAGAATGTGACTGTATTTGGAGACAGGGTCTTTAAAGAGGGGATTAAACTAAAATGAGGTCAATATGACCAGTGTTCCTGTAAGGAGAGGACACTAGGACACAGACATGCACAGAGGGAAACCTCTGTGAGGCTGCAGTGAGAAGATGCCGTCTACAGCCAAGGAGAGAGTCCTCAGGAGAAGCCAACCCTGCCAACACCTTGATCGTGGGGTTCCAGCCTCCAGAACTGTGAGAGAATGCATTTCTGTTAAGTGGAACAGTCGGCAGCACTGTGTTGCAGTGGTCTGAGCAGACCACACAGGTACCAGGGTGCTGTGGGCCACCATCCTTCATTGGTGTCTTGTACTTTTGCACATCTGTGAGCAGAGCCAGTGGCCACCTTTGCTCTGGACTGTCCCCCCAAGGATGCTGCAGAGCAGACAACTTTGGGAGACAGAGTGTCCCCTGTCATGTCAAGGGCAGACGGGCTTCTTGTCCACCATCATGAAGATAGTCTCTCCCTCAGGAGTGAAGGGCAGACATGCTGAGTACTCCTATGGAAGATGTGTCCACTCTAAGCCCAGGGTTCCTCTTCTATCGGGCAATTGACTACGAGTACAGGCTCCACAGGGTCCCTTAATCACCCTGTAAGACCCAGAACTCAGTAATCTGGCACACAAAAATGCTAATACTATGACTGTTGCTACTGTTATAAATAATAAAGTCCTTTGGTTCCAACCTGAGAGTCTTTTGCCTTCTGTCAGCATCTTTGAAATTGTGGCAGGCCACCTTGTTAGCTTACAAGGCGGGGGAAAGCTGAGACCCTGCTCAGATCTTGATAGGCGCTCAAGCCTAGAGGGCTTTGGAGGCCTGATGGAAAGAGGGTCATTGGAGGGTTTTGAGGAGAGGCATGATGGGCCCTCACTTGGGTTTAGTGAGGTTCACCAATGCTATCTTCTTGAGAACAGATGGGGAGAGGTAAGAATCAGGGAAAACAATTGCTAGATCAATTACCTAGAAATAACCTAGGGGTTGGATAGACCATGGCCTTAGCAGGGTGTTGGGCAGGTGTGGGATTACAGATATCTGGAAGGTGGAGCTGACACTTTGGGATATGTGAGAACAAGAGGCACAAAAGGTGGCTGCAGATCCTTCACCTGGCAATGCAGGCCTCAAGCGCCCCTGACTCAGATGGAGGTTTTCCAAAGGAGCAGGGGAGGGGAGGCAGGAGTTCACCTTGAGATGAGCTGGATTAGATCTGACAGTTGGGCATCCAAGAGAAGATGAGGAGGTAGGTAGATATGGATTTATGTGGGGGCAAGGTCTTGGACTGAGGTAAAAATCTGAGGTTCATTAGTGGGACATTAGAGCCATAAGACAGGGGAGATCACATAAATAGAAAGGAGTCCTAGTGCCCTCCATATTTAGAGGTCAGAGAAGTAAAAATAGACCACAAAAAGGACTGAGAAGCCAGAAATGCAGTAGGAAGCCTGGTGAGGGACTACCCCAGCCACCTGGAGGTGGGGAGCCATGGATCATTGCTAATAGTAAAAGGAAGCCACTGGCCTCCTCCTTGGTTCAATCAGAGGCGTATCACAGAGGGATCCAGGGGCTCTGCTGAAGGGCGGGGGCAAGGAAGGCATGGGTGCAGTCCCAGAGGGCTAAAAAGAGTCAGTACATCTGTCTGGGACATCATGGAACCCAGGGAGATTAACCTGAGTCTGGATACGAGTGTGCTCAGGCCACTGTCAGCAGGCACAGGAGGCTTTACACAGGGTGGGGCCCCGACAAGACCACGGACGGCTGGGGCAGAACTCAGCCGCGGTGCCCAGCCTAGGGGCCTGCGGTCCTGGTACTTCCGCAAAACTGCAACTCCCATTCGCTTTAAGCCTGCGGGACTATCCCTCTGCACGTTGGGGCAGCTACTGCAATGCGGTCCAGCTCGGCAGGTCCGGGGGCTGCACTTAATTTGGGATTGAGGTGGGGTAAACCGGTAAGGATTAGGGAGCCCCGCCGAGCAGGCGGCACGCAGGAGGCTGCCGATGGAGACACAGAACACAATTAAAATGCTTTTTCAGTGGAAGAGGATGCCTAGGAAACCTCCGTGGTATTTCGTCTCATCTCACACCCCTGCTTAAACTTAAGTTCACTCGTGGAGTGTAGACCCACACGCCGAATGGGATCAGGGTTTTTTTCGCCTTTGGGGAGAGAATTCGCTTAAGAGGAAGCACTCGTGAGGCGTTCAGAAAAGGAGGTAGAAAGTTAAATAGAAGAGGGGACTGTCAACCGAGGGACGTCCTGGGACACAGCTCCTTGGGCCAGTCGCTTGGAAACAAACAAAAGCGCGGGCGGGCTCTCTTAGTTCCTCCAGCACCGGCAGCTCGGGCCAGCCGAGAGGGCCCGGACAGCAGCTGGCCGCGCAGGTCCAGGGGACTGGAGGATTCCGCGCCACCGCGCGCCTGCCCGCCCGCGCGCGAGGCCGCGATCGCGGTGCGCACCCCCTGTGCGCGGTCCCGGGGGAGGTGGGGGGGGGGCGCCAACACCGTGCGGACTACAAGTCCCAGGAAGCCCAGAGGCAGCGCAGGGCGGGGCCTGGCGCAATTCCCGGGGATCCGGCGCGCTGGGAAGCGCCGCGGAGGACGCAGCGGCGGCGGCCGGAGGGCGGCGAGCGCGCGGGCGGGGCGCAGGCGGGGCGCGGGCGGGGGCGGGGCCGACGTGGGCCGGGGCCCTGCGTGCCGGGGAGGGGGCTGGCCGGGCAGGCGGCGGGCGGTGCTCGGAGCGGGCTCCGCGGCTTGCACGGCGCCTGCGGCTTGGTCCGGCTCGGCGGGCGGCGCACGGTGGGTTCGACGCTGGGGCCCCGGTGCGCCCGGCAGCGCAGCACGCAGCGCACGGACCCACGCCGCGGCCGGGCGCCCGGAGCGGCGCGGCCACTGCCCGGGGCCGGCCCTCGGCCCCGGCGCTCGGAGCGCGGCGGCTGCCTGGGCTTTAATGGCTGCTCGGCGGGGCAGCGTCTAGGAGTGGAAGCGGCTGCGGCGCAGGAAGGCGCCCGATCGAGCCTCCTCCGGGGCTGGCCGCGCCTGACGCGGCGCGCTCCATGGGGGCGCGCTCCCCCCGGACGGCCCGCTGACCGGGACGCGGGGGCCCGCTCGCTCGCCGGCTGCGCGTCCCGGCCATGAACTGAGCCTACGGGCCGACCCCGCGCCTGCTCTGCTTGCGCCTTTCTTCTCGCGCTTCCTCCGCCCGCCGCCGGCGGGCCGGGCTCCCCCGGGGCTGCGGCGCCCCGGGCTCGGCGGCCCGCGGGCCCCGGGGAGCGGGGCGGCGGCGGCGGGGGGCGCGCGGCTCCGGGCGCGGCGCCTGCACCATGAACTACCAGCAGCAGCTGGCCAACTCGGCTGCCATCCGGGCCGAGATCCAGCGCTTCGAATCGGTCCACCCGAACATCTATTCCATCTATGAGCTTTTGGAGCGCGTGGAGGAGCCGGTGCTGCAGAACCAGATCCGGGAGCACGTCATCGCTATCGAAGGTGAGGGCCAGGCCCACCGGGGCTTCTGGAAAGCACGGGGGAGCGGGCGCCCCCGGCTCGCCGGGGGTGTGCGCGCGCGTGTGTGCGTGCGTGTGTACACTCGCGCGGGGCCAAGGCACGCGGCTGCCCCGCCGAGGGAGCACTGCGGTGCTTCTTGCCCTGCAAGGCCGGGTGCGCCGTGAGCCTGCCAGGGAAGATGGATCATCAGCGTTAATTTGATAATGGACAATAGAGTCTCTCCTGTGAGAAAGTGGCTCGGTGCCCCGCGTCCTGGGCCGCCAGAGTGTCCCGACTCAGCCAGACGCCTGGGGGCAACTGGAGGGGTTGGCGCCACCCGACCAGTGATAGGTTACCGGGCCAGGCCTGAGAGTCCAGGAGAACGTTGAAGATAGGATGCTGGCCCGGCTATCTTGTTGAGGTGCTGTGGTGCTCCCACGGCCCCGTGTCTGCACATTTTGGGATTTCTGGGAAGGAAGGCCGTCAAACTTAGCCCGTGCAGAAATCCAGACCAGGCAGCAGCCTGTCCACGTGCAGGTCCACCTCACCTGCCCTGTGTAAATGTTGGCTTCCCTAGTGTGTTTTATATCACAAGTCCTGGATCAAATCAGAAGAGCACTGTAGGAGGCCAGGTTATTGAGGCTCTCACTTTGACACTTCTGGCACTGGGAGGGGGGAAATAAGTGGAGGATGCTGTAGATTGTAAGCCAGTGGAGAGGGAAGGGGCTGGATAGAACACTCTCACCTTCCCTTGCCTGTCAGGCAGGGCAGTAGTCCTGCAAGTGAGGTGGCAGCAGGAAGCAGTCTGCCTTTTCTGGGTTTGTGTTCCCTCTGAACTGCCAGTGGCTCTCATTTCTCTGCTACTGGGCTTCTGGATTGTTTCCTTGCTTTGTTCCTTTGGTCCTGCCAAGACTCACCTGGGGGAGCAGGTGGCATATAGGTAACCCTGGAGCTATGTCTCAGCCACAGTCCATCAGTGGTCTGTCCTCTCTCATTGCTGTTGGTCACTGATAGTAAAAGGCTTACAGGGTGCCCTGTCAGTGCTGCAGAGTGTCCTGCCCAGAGGCTGTAAGACCTCTGTTGTAGAACATGGGGAGCTTCCTTCTGGTAGGAGTGTGTTGGGAAGCAGGTGCGACCATTACCCAATTCCCTGCCTTTTGGGAGTGAGAAGCCGTGGCCCTCAGGAGGACTCTGTTTTGGCACTGTGCATTCTGGACTGCTAACCCCAGAGTGTTTTGGTTTGGAACTTTGTTAGGTGGAGAAGGTGGATTTTGTGTGGCTGATCCTCTTGGCATTTGGCAGCCTCAAAAATTTGAACCCCATCCCATGGCTGGCTGACTGTATCCGTAGGAGACTGGATGATTTCACAGAAGGGTCCTAGCTGGCTCCAGCCTTAGGAGGCGTGCTTCTGAGTGCACCTTTTGTCCCTGAGTGCCCCTGGCTGCCCTGTTGGCAACTTAAGGTGCTTCTAGACTCTTAAAGAGGCAGGACCCCTGTGTGTCTCTAGGCTTGTGGCAGGAGATCCTGGTACCCGCACCCATCTGGTGGATTGAGAGATGTTACAGATGGGTTCCTCCAGAACTTGAGGTCTGGGTGTGTTTGGGTAGCGGTGGAAGGTGCACGGTGCTTATTTCAGGTGCCTCTTCTTTACCTTCTGGATGCGTTTGCAGAAGTTTGCTGAAGCACATGGAAAGCTGGGGTGAGGCATTGAGTGCACCTGGCTGCAGTGAGCAGGAAGGCCTCCAGCTGAGCATGACTCACCCCCTTTCAGTCCTTCTCCTTTTCCCATTTCTGAAGCCGCTCTCTGGGTTCTCAGCAGTTGGACTTTCTAGCAAGAGGATTCAGTTGCAGTTTTCTTTTCTCTTCCCGTCTCCTTCCCTTTTTCCTCCTATGTGATTCTGAAATGATGGTTTTTTGATAGCTTGTTGCCTTCCTGTACAATAGGAGATTTAGATTCCTTCTTGGCTGGAAATATTGTCAATTAATAAGGCTCACAATTAATGGATAGATTCTGTTTGGGGCTTTGATAATGCTGTTATTTTTCTATTAGAGGTGGGACTGTCCATATTGTGCCATGGCTGTAGTTAATTTAGTGAGGTTAAGAAGCAGTCAGGTATGCCTCTGATCTTATCAACAATGGTGCCACTGTTCATTTGTATAGAACTTAGCACAAATGTGCTGGCATTCGTGATCTCCCTGTTGGTGCCAACCCTGAGAGAGAGATGGCCAGCTTCCTTATCCAGGTTTTGTAAAGCAGCATGGAGGTTCTGGGAGGAGTGATGACCCTTGATTGACAGAGGCAGTTCTAAGTCTGGTGTGAACCAAGGGATCATTTGGGGCCTAGGGCTCTGGCCACCCCAAACAGAGCTCTTTGAGGACCTCTCCCTGCCCTTTCTGATTTAATCTAGGCTTGTTGGTTATAGTGAGATGTTCTCCTCTCTCTTTCAATTTTAGGATGTGGGAGGGACTTAAGTGTATACTTCGTTGCTGTTTTGGAAGTTGAGAGGGTTGCTTAATTGTGGCAGGACAGCATTTTTGGGAGAGAAGAGAGCTATGTAGATACAGTTATGTGTATACAGAGTCAGGGCACTGCTGCAGGGGATTCAGAGGCACATGCCTGGAGGAACTGAAACTGAGTGGGTACCCAGAGCACCACAGAGACTGCAGTGGACCCCAGCCCTGGAGACATACCATATTAGCCCCTGCCTGCAGGTGAACCTTGAGGTTTTATGGTACAGCAGCAAAGTGTAAATCTTTTTGAGTTTTAAAGTATAACCATTTCCAACCAGGAAAGTATATGCATACCATAGCAAACGATTTAAAAATCACTTGTCCTGCAAAAGGGAAATCTCTTAATTTTAAAGGAGATCCAGTTAGTCTTTTTTCCTGTCTAAATGTACACAATTGGGTTCTATATATAAAGTTTTTTTTGTTTTTTTTTTTTGTACTGGGGATTGAACCCAGGGGTGCTGTACCACTGAGCTACATCCTAGCCCCTTTCTGTAGTTTTTATTTTGAGCCAGGGTCTGGCTATGGCCTTGGACTTTCGGCCCTCCTGCCTTAGCCTCCGGTGTAGCTGGGATTGCAGACGTGTGCCACTTGACCCCAATTGTACAAAGCTTTTTGATTACCATAACATGAGCCCTTTTTGAAGTTCTGAAAAACACTTGAAGATATAATTCCTCTTGTTGGTCAGCATTTGGCTTTGCACTAATTTATTTAAAAATTTCCAGCTTTCTGGTGTCTTCAGGAATTTCTGTGGTGGGCCTGAGGCATGCTTCCCTGTGAAAGGGAATACTTTAGCTAGTGCATGTATCAAAGACAGTTGAAATGGGTCTGATTGGAAAACCTAACTGTGGACTGAATTTAATACATTTTAGCGGAAAGAGCTCACCAAGATTCCCAAGTAAAAATAGGTCAGTAATCCTGTTTGCAGGTGTGGAATACACAGGCTTTTGACCTCTTTCTTGTTTTAAAACATTAATCTGTCAGAAGAGAAGTGTTTTCTTTAATCCTTATTTCCTACCTTGAGAATCTATATCCCACAAGCTCCTAGAGTTGAAGGCCCCGTTGCTGATCATTTTCACATTTAGCTGATCAGATTTTGGCATGCAGCTGTCATCTCCTGAGCCTTTCCTGCCACCATGCCTAGAAGTGTGCCTGGGACCCGCCTGGCCTCAAGTTTGAGCCACTTGTCTAGGTCTCCCTGTCTGAGGTGGGTGGATAGGGTTGGGGAGATGAGTCAAGTGCCTTTCTTGTTAAGTAAAGTTTGTTGCTGTTTTACGCCTCTGTTGGCGGTTGCATGTTGGAGCAGGTGACAGTCCAGTGGCTCATCCAGCCAGGGCCCTATACTTCCCAGGTTCCCGGATGCTGCTGGGAAACTCGGCTGTGCTCTGAAGTCGAGGGCCTGGTTGACAGCATTGCCTCTACCCTTCCTGCGTGGCCCGTCAGCAACACCCATGCACCCGCCTGGCCTGGCCCAGCCTGTGGCAGGAGAACTGCCTTGAAGAGCATCTCACAGGGGTCAGGGCTTCGTAGTAGTGCCTGAGCCCCAGCATTCAGGGGACCTGGGACGATAGGGGCAGAGGGTCCACCGAAGCCTGTGGTACAGTGTGTCATTGAGCATCTGTTCCCTGCAGAGCACTGGCTGCGTGTTTGACTTGCATCTTGAGCCCTTCCTTGGCCACCCTGTAACTTCAGTGCTGGTGTCTGGTGTCTGCTGAGCTGGGAATGGAGCGCCTGCTGTTCATAGTTCCCACAGCTGTCTGTGCATAACATCCCAAGCTTGTGCAGCCTTGACCCTTGATGAAGGGTTTGAGAACGCCCCTAATAACCCCAAGGATCATGTTCCCTGAACATGTCGCTTGTTGCAGCAAGGTTTTTTGTAAGAGTTTGTTTTATATAGAAATTTATTTGGTTGGTTGTCACAGGTGTTATGTTTAGGGAAACACATTTCTTCTTCCTGCCATGGAGAGTGTTGTTTTTCTTTGTCACTCTCTGCCAAGTTGCTAGTATTTCACGTGGAATCAGAGGTTGCAGGTTGCACCTCTTTCATAAAAACAATGCTCTGTTGGCTGTTAGTTGCTTCTGGGGGAACCTTGCGGCTTGCTCACAACTGTGCTCTCTGAGGTCCTGAGTAACCTAGGTGTCCCTTGGGAGTTCAGCTTCATGCTCTTAGATGTGGCACAGGGACATGTTCTGAGATACTTCTTTCCTGCCGCACATCCTAGTAGGCCCTGTCTGTGTCACCCATAGTTGGCTTCACCTCATTAGAGTTGAGGTCCTCTTGCTTTGCGTCCCCAGTCCTCTTTGGCTCACCTCCTCACCATCTAGCTTGTAGGACTGGGAGCTCTGTTAGTGCAGAAGTCAGGTCTTGCTCATTTTTCTGTCCTCACTGGTTGAGTTGACAATATGCAGGGGTGTTCCTTGACTGGCTTACTTGCCAGTGAGCTAGTGTTTTCTTTGAAATGTGGGTCCTTTTGCTCCTTGGTGGCGTGAGCAGTGTCTGTCCTCCTACAGAAGTGAGGGCATTTTGAAACCCGTCCTCAGGGCACAGAAGTTAGGGCTGGTGCCTTTTGGATTTGCTCAATTGGCTTGGAAGTGAAATGTCATGTGGCATTTGGGGTGACAATGAAATTTTCTTTAGCGTAGGTAGGGGAAGAAAAAGATCTGCTTGTTAAATGTTGTAACTTTTTTAGATCAATAGTCTACAAAAGTTTGATGTTGCTTTATGCTGGATGGAGAGGATTTCAGACAGAATCAGTGTCACCGAGAGGGACAATCAAAGGACAGCCTGCATTGCTGAACATAATGCAGCACTCACAGCACTCGAACAACAGTGGTCTCAGATGTGGATGCGAGGGAGGGCTTTGTGAAGCCTTGCTGTGGAGGGGAGGATGCCCCCACTGGCTGGGCACCTTCCCTGGGCCGGCACTCACTCTTGCACGGGGCACTCACACTCAGGGCAAGGGTTCCCTGGCAGTCTTCCCTGCAGTTACCATGAAGACAGCAGGGCTCAGGGAGTTCCCTGTGTCACTGAGGTTAGAGGTAGTGGATGGAGGAGGGATTTATGGTTTCAGGTCCGACTTCCAAGTGCTGACAGAAGAGAAGGCATGTTCCTTGGGAGGTGCTGAGTTCCTGGGCTGTGGTCAGCTGGAGCTCAGACCTGTGCCAGACCCTCCAGGGGAGGTGGAACCAGCTGTCTTCCTGTGCCGCCCCCCCCCCCCCTCCCCCCGCAGTGGTTCAGTGGGTTTTCCTTTCTGTCTTTTGGGAGTGTTGATTTTTCCTGTAATCCTCTGCATATTTAGATGCAGTCCTTCCATATTCAGTTATTATGATAATCTGGCTGTAAGAGGGGAGCCCTGTGTTATCAGCTGTCAGAGGGGCTGAGGAGGCGCCTGTGGGAGGTGATGGGGGTGGCTTCAGCAGCCCAGGAACCTTTAGAGCAAAACCCGTGGCCTTGTTGCCCCGGTTCTGTTTGTGTCCAAGCCAGACTTTTGCTTTGTTGTGACTACTCCCTTGTTTTGTGAGTTCCCCTTCCCGATACCCTGCAGGTGTTTATAGTTTGTGAGTCTCACTGTGGCTTTTTTTTTTTTTCAGCTACTGCTTTGGTTTTGTCTCATGTTTCTCAACAGTGGAACAGACCAGTGCCCCTTCCCTGTTCCCTTCCCAGTGCTCCAGAATCTTTGTGTCCTTAGCTTAAGTGATTGAGTCTGGCAAAGCCGGATAAGGCTTAGTTATTTTTAAAATCCAGGGTTTGGGGTTCTGATCTGTGCTTAGCTACATAATTCCTTCCCTTTGTTAAGTACCTTTCTCTAAGAAACAAAGTGCACTCTACAGATGTTAATCTCTAATCTTCGCAGCATCTGTTATTTTTGTCTGGGCAAGGCTTTGTGTGCGCCATAGGAGCCCTGGCCTTCCGGTGCCTCTGAGGGCCTGGGAGGGAGTTTTGGTTTCCATTCTGCAGCGTGGACAGCTCGCACGTGGGCACGTGCCTTGCCTGCTAGGCAGAGGTGCCCCATGTGGGGCAGGCCAGCATTGTGTTTTGGGTCTGATCCCTTCGTCTTCCAGTGCTCTGTGCTTACAACTGACCAATGCCAGAGGGGGTTTCTTGGTCACGTCTGCAGTGGGGAGGGAAAGAGAAAGAGAAGTACCACGTGGTGCAGAAGAGGTTGTTAATGGATCCTTTGAATAACCAGCCAAATAGCTTGTTTGTGTGCAAGGTCAGGACATTTTCCATAGAGAGCAGACTAAATATAGGCCCGAGGGTGGGGACCAGGCGAGAGGGGCTGTCATCCCTGTGGTATTGTTTTTTCCCTTGGTGATCAGCACTCCACCAGTCCCGAACAGGTGGCCACCCTGAGCTCTCTGGGAACAGATTGGTGTTTTTGTTTAACCAGGGGCTCATTTGCAAATTTCACACTTCTCCCGCTGTTTGATGGGGCTTGTCTTTTTTGGGCTGCAGTGTTGGAGTATTTGTACAGTGTTTCCACACAAGCAACTGTCTCATCCCTAAAACGGCTCATGCCGGCTGGTTGTCATTAGCATCCTGGTTAGAAGCTGCTGCTTCTCTCTCTCTCTCTCTCTCTCTCTCTCTCTCTCTCTCTCTCTGTCTTTCTTTTTCTCTTTTAGAGGATGGGAAACACTTTTCATGGTTCTGGGAGAAGAATTCCAAATAATTACCGGCCATGTTCACAAACGATTTATGTTTGGTCTTAGAAATGTCAACATTCAATAGAAAATAGAACTGTGTTGATTTCCAGCGTGGGATGCTGGCCTTTACTGTCACTGCATTCTCAGATAATAGACTTAAAGGGAGAGCAGCCCTTTAGGAGAATTTAGTTTTAATGCATTGGATTTGGTTTTACTTAATATTTTCATTCTTACGGTGTTGAAACTTGAAGAAAATTTTTTAAATGAATACTTGGAACAAATAACAACACCTACTTTAGCTTTTTAAAATATTTTTTGGTTGTAGGTGGAGCAATACCTTTATTTTATTAGTTCTTATTTTTATGTGTTGCCGGGGATTGAACCCAGTGCCTCATGCATGCTAGGCAAGCGCTCTATCACTGAGCCACAACTCCAGCCCCACCTACTTTAGTTTCGTGAGTGTTTTCCCTTTTTCCTTTAAGTTGGTGTTGGGGATGGAACCCAGCTCTGGGTTCCATCCTCCCCTGGGCTGGGCAAGAGCTCTGCCACTGAGCTGGGGGCAGCGGGGCTATGGTCTCTGTGTCGATGGCCTTCATCTTGATTTGGTATCATCAGTGACCACTTGATAGGCTTTATAATGAAAGGGAAGCTGGTTGGGAAACAGCCTCAGCCCTGGACTTCGCGCCGTTGGGGGAGAAGTCGTGTGTTCTCCAGGGAGGATGCTGTCAGCAGCCTCTGCCCACCTGGCATTGCTGAACCTTCCTGCTACCATCTGATGCTGGTCTTAGCACTGATGAGTCGGCCCTCGAAGGACCCTGTGTCATTTGGAGTTTGGGTTGGGGCTGGTGGGATTGAGACCACATTCCCTCGTTTTGGAGAGCCCTTTCCTTTCCCGTAGTGCAGAGAGGCCCAAGGAAAGAGGCAGTTTTTGCACTGCGCCCAGATCAGGAGACAGATGCTGGTGGCCCAGGTGAAGCTCAGCCGAAGGTTGGAGGTGAGAGGTTGGACAGTCACCTTCTTCGTGGGTCTGGAAACCCATGGGTGGTTTCCTGGTTTGGACTGTTACAACCAGTGCCTGACGCACTCCGGGATGTGTCGCTTGGTGCCCACGTCCTCATTTCTGTCAGGTCCAGGTTGGGCAGAAGCTGCCCAGTCTGGCTTCTCTCTCTCCCTGAGCTGGACCTGGTGCTCAGGATGCCACCGGTGGCCCCAGGTCATGGTGTGACTCCTGCTTCAGGCTTTCACCCTTCATTCCTTGGCCCATGAACAAAGCTCTGGGCCTGTCTTAGGTCCTGAACTTTAGGGTCATCCCTGACTCCTTCTTCCCTGTTAGATGGATGACCAGCTCTGTGAATGACGCTGTGTGGGACCCTCCCCAGGAAGTCCTGGCTTTACATTGTGTCCAGCTCCTTGGCTCTGCCCAGCCCTTCCAAGGCATGATCAGCTTGATCCTCTGATACGCGCTTGTCCTCTGCTGAAAGGAGACTCCTTGTGCAGCAGGGCCCCAGCTCTTTGTGGTCTTAACAGTCACACATCAGCAAGTCCAGTTTGTGTTGTTTGTACAATTACAAGGAAGACACAAAAGGAGAGAAGGACAGCGTTGCCAGCTCTGATTCTCCAAGTGGTTTTCTTGGTTTGCGCTGTGTCTTGGGACTGCCCATCCCCCCCTTCGGGCCAGTGCTGATGGAGGCCAACCCTGGAAGCCCTGGCAGGCCCTGGATCAGGGCTCTGCGTGTCCCTGGGCAAAGACAAATATTGATTTTGAGGGACGGTGGTGGGCAGGCCACGCTTGTGCCCACTTGGTTTGGTGTGGGAAGTGGCTAAAGTGAGGCTCGTAGGCAGGTTTGCCGCGGCCCTGCAGAGGGTGGAGCGCCACCTCTCCTTGGTGGGGCAGGCAGGTAGGGCAGTAGCCTTTCTCTCAGGACCCTCACCGCTGGCCCAGGAGGTGACAGCAACAAGAGCTGAGCCACCACATGGGCAGTGCGGGGCAGTCTTGGGGTGGGGCTAGCCAGAGGGGCGGAGGACAGGGAGGCCTCAGGAGCGAGTCAGGTGAGGATGGGCTTCTGGGATAGCGGGAGCTGAGCACCCAGAGCAGAATCTCTTCTCCTGAGGAGGATTGGCCAGGGCTGTGGGGAGGGCCTTGAGAACTTCCAAGGACAGGCTGCCAGCCAGTACTGACTGTCACTGGGCAGTGGCACTGTGGACGACCTCCCCCCGCCATACCCGCAGAGGGGCCTGCGGCCATGCTCACTGCGGCCCAGCAGGACGGGAATGGCGGTGGCTGCGAGGTGGTGGAGGGTGGCAGTGGAGTTCAGCACCAGGAACCGTTCGGGCTTTTATGAGAATGGAGGGAGAGCAGGCAGCGGGTGGCAGGCGGGCACGTCTGGGGCAGAACTGCAGCTTCCTCCTCTCTGCGGTGCCGGCTCGATAGTCGGTCTCTGGTGAGGGTGACTAGTTTGGATCCATCTCTAGGGACTGACTGAGTCAGCCCGGGTAAGGGGACTTACACGATTGAGATTCTCTGTGCAGACCCTGGATGGCGATGGCCCCTGAGGTCCTGCTTATAGGGCCAGGTGGTCTCCTGGCCAGATGTGCAGAACACGTGCCGCATGGTGCTTGACTCACATGTCCTAGCCACGTGCATACGTGTATTTTTTCACATCATGGCTTTATAGAATTGTAGAACCAGGCGTTTGGACCATAGAGGCCCTTTGCCAGGAAAGACAGGGCAGGTACTTGCTTCTGGCTGGTGTGTAGTGGGCGAGAACAGTGGACGGTGGGCAGTGGAGAGAGCAAGCGCTCCAGGAGGAAGCCCTGTCGAGCTCAGAAGGTGGGAAGCTGTGACTGTGGGGCCAGCACCATGCCCTGGCCCACAGTAGGGGGCTTGGCAACTCGGCAAGGCAGGCCTGCAGCCCTCGCCCGCCAAGGGCAGCTGCTCACAGAGGTTTCACTCTTACCTTACTGGCCATTTTATGCTGGAGAATAAAGAGTGTTTCTCTCTGCTGATGGTCTAGATCTCGAGGGTTCCCCCAACGGTGAGGGTCCCTGGGTGCCACTGGCATGGGGACGCCCAGCGGGAAAAAAGCTGTATGTGAGCTGGGCTCAGCCTGGGGCCACAGCTGCCCTGCTTCTACTGAAACCCGTGTGGGACTGGGGCTGGGACCTGGAGCCCAGCTGTTTCTCCTGGACCTGAACCTCCTTCTGACGGAACGCAGGCTGCAGGGGCACAGTCAGCCTTTTCAGTCTGTGGGTGGCCTGGCCGGAGAGAGCCCTGGGTGGAGCACACCTGCTCACCCGGGAAGCTCGGGCACCCCCTCCACGCGCTGCAGGACATTGGGTGCTCTGTGCTGTTGGGGCTGGGGGCTGTTCTGAGTTTGCCCTCCAGAGCCTCCAGAGCTCCAGAGCCCCCGCAGACCTTTTCCAGCCCCTCCTGGTCTGCCCAGGGCAGGCCTCACCCCCCGCAGACCTTTTCCAGCCCCTCCTGGTCTGCCCAGGGCAGGCCTCACCCCCCGCAGACCTTTTCCAGCCCCTCCTGGTCTGCCCGGGGAGGCATGCCCGCTCACATAGGCCTGAGATCCCTGTGGTCAAATGGTTTCCCGCTAAAGGAGACTGATTTCAGACACACAGTTAGAAGAATGTGCAGAGTGAGCCGTGTGCCTGCCACCTTGAGCCTGCTTGTCATGTCATGTCCCTCTCTGCCCACCCAGAGGGTCGTTTTGTGAGTGCTGGCTGTCGAGTGCCTCCTGGTTCTGCCTTGACGTTTGAAGGGTTCTCGAGCCAGGGCAACCGAGGGTTGTGGCATCAGGTTCCAGGAGCGGGTCCCTTGAGGCAGGCTGCTCCTTAGGTGTGGGTGGAGTGAGAGGCCTCACTCTTCAGGGAACTCGGGTTTAACTGGCACCGTGAAGGACGGCTTTGATCACCTCAACCTTGATTCAGTTTGCAGGGGAACCCAAGGAGATGCCTGGCTTGATTTTCTTGGCCCAAGTGTGCGTGCTTGGGAGGGCAGCCTCTCACTTGGGCCTTGGTGGTTTTGCCGCGGGGTGGGCCCAAAGCCTGTGCCCTAGGTCGTTGTGTTAGGAGCGGTGGAGGTACTACTGTGGAATGAGATGTTTTCTTGTTGGTCTGTGATTACTGGAAGCAGAATGAACTTCTGTCCCTTCCCACCCTAGGTGGTTCAGTTTGGCTTCTAGGTGACAGAAGGGGCAGGCTGGGGGGCTCTCAGGCTCCTGCCCTACCATATGCCCCACCATAGACCCTTGGGGAAAACTGCTTGTCCCTCTGGGCTGCAATTTCAGAGGGTGCACTTTGGTCTTAGGGGTCCTTTTGGCTATGAAGTGACTGCCAGTACCATCCATTACTCCTTAGTTCCTGAACTTGGGCCCTGGTATGGTGAAGGGCGGCCCTGTAGTCCTGGTATTTTTTAAGCTGTTTTGCCTTGAATCCTCTTCCCCTAAAAACATAGTGGAATTCCATTCAACAGGGTAATGTCTAGAAAGGAGGGAGGCAGGTTGTGTGTACGTGTGATGTGCAGGGCCTGTAACTAGTGTGGTGCTTCTGTGTCTCAGGTACCGCGCATGCACAGAAGGCCTCACTGGGATGCCTCGGCATGTGCACTGGGTCTGTAGGAACCTCTCCAGGATGGTCGCAGACATGGCCAGGATGCCTGGCCTCAGACTTCGCTAGGTGGCCCCTGTGGCCCGGTAAGGATGTGTGTGCTTATCATTGTAATGAGCTCCTGTGAGTCCTGCAAGTGGAGCCAGGGACCTGTGTGAGTGCATGTGCAGGGCTGGTGTGAACACCTCCTGATCTCTTCTCTGGTCATGAATTTTACAGGATCAGCCTCCAAAATTGGGGCTGACCTCTGTCTCTGCATTGCTAATTGCAGTGTTAATGGGGAGCCTAATGAGATTCCAGTTCCTGCTTCCCAGACTTGGGGTGGTGCAAGAGCTGGTGCTGGCCTCACAGCTGCCTAGGAGCCCTCAGTCTCACCCCCAGGGCTCCCATTCTGCCTGAGGATGGTTGTGCCGTCCTGGGGAACTGATTGGCCGTGCTGACTGGCACCGACTGCTCCGGGTCTCTGCACATCACAGTGCACTTCCTGGGGACCTCAAGCAGTGTACCCAGGCTGTGCTGTCCAGGTGGGGAAGTTTGGACGTGAAGCTGCTTTGGTGTGGACCCCATGTTTCCCTGACTGAGGCTGAGTGTGAGTCTCTAGCCAGGGTGCAGCTGTTAATTTGCATTGTGTCCCTTCAGAGTCCAACATGGCTTTTAACTGAGGGGCATCTCTGCCAGCTGCACTTTAGCTGTCACCTCTTTAATCACAACAGGGGTTCAGGCTCTGCATGGTGGGTACCTCAAGGGTCCCCTCTCCTGCATGCTCCTCTTGCTTTCTCATGGTCCCCTTTCTAGTGGAAAAGCTTAGCTGCTGAGCCGGCACCTCATGCTGCTGGTGGAGTTGTAGAGGAGGCTCCAGCCTCACTCCCGCACCATGTGGGAGGAGTGACAGACGACCGGTACCATCGGATGATTTCAGCAACAGTTCTCCCTCTCCCAGAATGACAGGGCCTCTCCTCCTCCCCAGGCGGAGCATTGTGGCCCCCGCCTAGCAGCCTCCCTGTTCAGTCCCATTTCCTCTCCCCAAGCCTGGGAGCTGACACACGCTGTGCTGCGTGGATCTGCTGCAAAGCTCTTTCCTCCAAGGGCAGGGCATACCTGTCCTGCCTGTGTGCTCCCAGAGCCCGCTGGGGCAGCTCTGGCAGGTGCCCATGGGTGGTACAGGGATAAAGGCTGTTCAGACCACCTTGGCTGGGATTTGGCCTTCAGGAATCAGAGGACAGCGTCCTCCATCCTGCGGCCACCTCACATGGGTGCAGCAGCAGCCATGCCTGGGAGTTCAGTAGGAGGACACCCTGCAGAGCCAGTCGCAGTGAACTGTCCCAGAGCTGAGAGTTCAGAAGATCCATCCTCCTCAGCCACCATCACTCTGGCCCATTTCCCATTAGATTCAGGAACTGGGCTTTTAAAGCTTGAGTTACAGCATATATTTGTTTTTTTTTTTTTTTTTTAAATATCATTTAAGCCACCATGACTTGGATGTTGTCTTTTAGGGGAGCTTTCTGGACACAGACCCAGGAATTTTCTTTAGACACCTGAGTGCTGGCAAGAGTCTCCCTGGGTTTGAGAACAGGACGTCATGAGCGTTCCTGGTTCGGAGCCTCAGAAGCTGTGCCTGCCTGCATGGGTGCCGAGGCTCCGGCCACTGGGCTCACATCGTGTTCCTCAGCCCGGGTTCCTGCTCCTCGCTCCTCTACATACAGCGCACAGTCGTGAGGAGGAACGAGGCTGGGTGGCAGCGAGGACGAGGGACAGCGCACACCTCAGAGACCCCAGCCTGTTTGCTCTTCTGTCTGCTCTTCTCTCCATCCTCTGCCGTGCCTCGGTCTCTGACTGCACTCAAGCCGTTCCAACTCCACTCTGGGCCTGGAGGGAGCTGGGACCACCAGGGAGATTCTGCCTCCCTGAAGCCTGTGGACAGATGATAGCTGTCATGCAGGACAGACCCTTCCTGAGGACATGGGCCCTGTTCCTGGGGGATGGTTTTGCAGCCATGAATGGCCATCTTTCTAGGTGAGCTGCGATACTGCAAAGCTCTGGTAGGAGACACTGCCCTGCACCTGTCCTGCCATCCACAGGCAGACAGTTACCAAGTGGTCATGTGGCCCAGCACTGGACCTGGGCCATGCCCGCCCTCCCCAGAGGTTCCATTCAGAATTCTGCATTCTTGTGTAGGAAGAGAGCTTGAGTCAGGGGAGGCCTGTAGTGGAGGGCTGGCAGGGCGTAGGGGACTGGCCCCATGGGCAGCAAGAACGGTTTGGTAAACAACACCCTTGCCTGCAGGTGTCTCCAACAGCTGCTCCTGCTCTGGATTCCAGAAATTTCTATTAGAGGCTTCCTGAGCCTCCCTTCTCTTTCCATCCCTTCCCCTTGCTTCTTAGACCCATGGTAACCATCTATTGAGTGCTGTCTACAGGACCCTGTGTCAAGGGTGGACACACTTCATCCTGGTCACCCCAGGACAGAGGTGGTGGAAGCCCCATTCTGCAGGTCAGCAGCCAGCAGCCCAGGGAGGTGAAGCCTGGCCCCGGTCACCCCATTCCTGAAGCAGCAGAGGAAGGATCTCAACTCAGCACTGGCCCAGCCACCCACAATTTTTACGTTGTAGAAAAGCAAACAGGAGCCCCGTCCGCTCAGCCCGAGTCTGCGGGAGGACTTGGAATTCGCTGCTGTCTGCAGCTTTCCTGCAGGGTTTGGTTTGTGATTTGGAACCCACGTGCACACACTGTCTTCACTTGTGAGGTTTTAAAGGAACGAGCAGCTTCTTGTTCACTTTTCTTACTCTGTTGCTGGGGTGTGGTGGCAGCTGGGATGCTGAGGGACGGTTCTGATGGCAGGAGGCAGCACAGTGACAGCCTGGCTCCCTGCGATGGCAGGTTCCACAGTCTGGGAGGAGGGGGATTTCCAAACAGCCTGCCTCTGAAAATTCACCCGGATTCAGAAAAAACTGCAGCACCTTTAATCCTAGTCGGTAGAAAATACCTTCTTGAATCTAAGCTGCGTGGATTCTGTGACATGTCGATATTAAAGATGCTAGCAAGCAGTTAACTCTATATGTGTATAAACAGAGGTTGTGTTTCCTCTCAGCTATAATTAGCATAAAAGAAAGAAATCTGTGCCCTGAAATCAAAATGATGTGCCTGACCTCACACAAAGAAAGGTGGCCAAGTTGGAAGTGGCCGGATGCAGAGGGTCCTGATGGTCTTGTCCATGCAGGACTCCCCGGAAGATGGCGTGAACATGGCTGATACCAGTTGCTGGCTGATACCATCAGAGCGTGTAGATTCTGCAGCTGCGATGCTGTTTCTGCACTTACCTAGTTTTCCCCATGACTTTAGTGGTGTGATTTGTGTCAGGTAAACTCCGATTATCGAAAGCTCACAGTTTGATGAGCCTTGACAGATATACATACTCACAGCACAGAGTGTGCCCATCACCCCTGCCTCTTCAGGTCCCTTGCAGCCACCCTCCTCCTGCTCTGTCTGTTTGCACGTATCTGCTTTCTGTCACTGTGGATTAGTTCGCATTTTGCAAAATTAAATAAAAGTGAGATCATGCAGTACAGGACCCCTTCTGTCTGGCTTCACTCACAGCAAGGAGATGCTAGATCCATCCAACAGCTATTACCGAGTGATGCTCCTTAGTGTGGGTTCCTTCATGCTCTTGGTGCCATCATGGGTCCTGCTAAACTGTGAGGCTGGCCTCAAACTTGCAATCCTCCTGCCTCAGCCTCCCAGGTAGCTGGGATTACAGGCATGTGCCCGACTTTCTTTGTTTACTTTTTAAGAAAACTGCTGAGTGGATTTCTTGAACAGTGGTTGAGGTTTACACCCTCACCAGCAGTGGACTGGAGTCTCTGCTTTGGTTTAGGTTCAGCAGGTTCCTAGCAATGACTGGTGACCACCGTGGTGCTGGGAGAGGATTGGCTGGTCTCAGGGGCCGAGAGGCGTCTTGTACTGCTGGGTGGGTGAGGCCAAGGAGGGCCAGGGGCAGCATGGAAAAGCCAGGAAGACAGTGCCTGCTTCAGAGGTCAGAAAGCCCTAGGGAGAACCTCTCTGTGTGACTCAGTTTCCCAGCCTGCAGGGGGAGTGTTTGGCTAAGAGCTGTTTTCAGCTGAGGGTGTGGGGTGGTAAAGCCACGCCCCCATCTCACAGAGGACATCTGGCAGCCTCTGGAGATACTTTTGTTTTGTCACAGCTCTGAGGGGGGTTGCCCCTGGTGTATGGTGGGCAGAGGCCAGGGCCATCCTGCAGGACAGCCTAGATTCGCCACCTTTGCAGGCGGGGAACCTGTCTGCTCTCGCGGCCTCTGCGCTGCAGCACCCAGCCCTGTGCCCACCAGGGCTCACTCTCTTCTGCTTCAGGGAGATGCTGGCGTATTCTAGGAGGCAGGTGCCCTGAGCGCCTAGAGGAACTGAGCCCCTTCCTCCCCAGGTCCCCTCCAGGCGCACGGGAGGGCCGCCAGGGAGGCGTGAGCTACCAGGACTCCTGGTCCCCTGCATTTTCTAGAAAACCTTCTCTGTGGGATGCAGCCCCCTCTCCTGCCTCCTCCAGTTGCCCCAGTAGGCACGGTCCACTGGCTGCTCAGGGCTGACACCTGGCACCAGTGAGTGCAGGACAGTTCTTAACAAACTTGTGATTTTCAGCCTCGGCTGAGCTGGGCATCCCTCGCTCCTCCTGGGAACTTGCATATGTAGATCTTTTCAACTATTCACATTTTCTGGGCAGTTCTCTTACAGGGTGGGGAGAAAACCTGTATAATTTCCCAAATTGTGGCTTTTGGTCCTCTGAGCTTTCCCCAGAAGTGCTTGTGATGGGGTTTGGTGTGTGGGAATGGTGGCTGGGGTCCCGGCTGCATCAGTGGTCGCTCCTTGGGTGACGCTGTGTTGGCAGAGTGCTGCAGAGCTGACTGTACCCTGTTGAGCTGGACTTTGTTTTCACTCTGGAGAATAACCTGAGCTGGGAAACACTGGTTTTATTTACATAAGAGCAAGAAAATAACCTGTGCGCCTCCTCCCTGATTTCCACCTCCCTTCCCCAGTAGGACTCTCCATGGTGTGTGCAGCTGCTGGCCAACCGTGGCCTTCCTGGTTCTCCTTCCTGCCAGCTCCTGCCCAGCGGCCCCTTTGTGCCTTGTGAGCGGGTGACCTTTGCACCAGCTGGAGAACCTGCCTTTACCTTCCTCTCCAGGATATTGAGACACATGACTGAAAGGATCAGTCTTGTGAGCTTGGGTGTTAACCAGCGGGCCTTTGTGAGAGCCAGGGCTCCTGCCCGGCTGGGCCCTTCTGCCCACGTGGAGGTGAGTTCCTGTGGGCAGAGCTTGCAAGATGGGCCGTCCTGGTCTAGTCATTCCTTGGGTCGTTTCATGTCAGTCCTGGTCACTGTTCAGACAGTCTAGTTTGCAGTTTTGCTGGTCCCATTGCTGACTTTTTAGTTCAAATGTGGCTTTTCTAGCTCGCTTTCGATATAAGATCATCCCAGAGGTGTAAGACCAGGAAATGAAAAACTGGATCATGGTTCATTTTCTTACCTCTCCACCGTGGGGCTCGGGAGGGTGCTCTGAGTGCTGTGTGCTGGCGTGCAGGTCGGGGGCCCCTCTTCTGTTCATGGCAGTGTGCGGCAGACCACCATGTCTCTGGGGTCTCCCAGTGCAGGTGTTATGGCATGAAGAGGAACGAGTGAACTGGGTCCTGGAACACGTCTTCTCAGGGGACAGCCGACCACAGCCTCGCGCCTGACGGGCTGAGAAGCCCTGATCCTGAGGTGCTGTCAGGTTTGCCTGGAGTTTGGATCCTCCTTTGGCTTTAGAAACCAGAGGCCCAAGGTCATCTGTACCGCACTCACCCTCCTTGCACGTGGTGGGCTTTCCTGACATGGCGGGTTTGTGGCTTTCGTGGTTTAGCTTGCTGACCCCAGGACCCTGTGAGATGGGTCACGGCAGCCCTCCTGGTTGTGTGTTTCACAAGCTTGTGTTTATGTTTGTGACTAAGCACAGGTGAGTCAGCCAGCCCCACGTGGTGTGTGCAGTGTGGCTGCACAGACGGATGCCTTCTCCTTGGAGGTGGTGCGACAGCTTGCTTCACCCATAAATAGATCCCAAAGTAGAAATCTGGCCAGGCCTTGCCCTGCCCAGGCCTGTGCAGAGCTCACCAGGGCTCTCAGAATGAAGTTGACATTCTTCGGCCTCACCCTTTTCAGAATAAGTCACGGGATAAGTGAAGGGAAGTGGGGTTGCCGGGCCCGGCACCCAGGGCTTTGCGACCGCCTGCCTGCGCTCCAGCCCCGTCTTGCCTGCTGCCTGCAGGCGCTGTCACTGCAGATGGTGCTGGCACCACGTGTTCTGGTCCCTGGCTGGCTCCTGATGTGCCTTGGACTCGGCTCTGAGCTCTATGAGGGGCTCTGGGTCATCTGGGCCCTGCCTCTCGGTGGGCCTGACAGTCACCTCTTCAGCCCTGCTCCGGAGCTGCTACTTCTCCAAGGTCGTGCAAGTGGCTCCTGATGGTGGCTCCAGAGCTGGGCCTCCTTCCCCATGTGGCACTTTGGTCTCAGTGGGCACATGTGTCTTCCTACATGGGCTCGGGTGGCCAGGGACTGTGGTCCTGGGCCAAGTCCCAGTATTGCTCCCAGGACCAGGTGTGTTGAGTGTTCCACGGAGCTCGACTGCAGGAGGGAGGAGGGCAGCTCTGGCCTCCGGGTCTTCTTCCTGTGAACAACTCGGCGTGTAGCAGCTGGATGCTCCATTCAGATGTTCAGGGACTCACATTTTCCAGGAAGAGGCCACAGCCATGATGACCAATTGGTGAGGCCCTGTACTCAGGCCATTGAGGTTATGAGGCTGCTATTTGGGGAGTCTTTGGAAGCTACCACTAGGAGGAAAAAAAGGGTTCTTAAATTCAGATAATCTTTGTCATAAGCATGTGGTCCTTGACTTTTAAAGTTGTCAGAGTTTGTTTACTCTTCCGGCTGGGGGCTGTTTGTGTCCATGGATGGGCTCATTAGAGTCTCCTTCTGGGTAACTCAAGCAGACATGGAATTGATCAGAAGGATGTGGGTGGGGCCCTGGGATGGACTGAACCCTGGGACCAAGGGGACTCAGGCCCAAGTTCCTGTGTCTTTATGGCACCCTTTGGCTTTCCTGGATAATGTCCCATGGGCTTGGACTCTGCTGCTGCTTGCCTGGAGAGGGCAGGTGGCCTTGATTGACAGCTAGAGCAGGAAAGCAGCAGAGAGAAGAGGGTTCTTCCAAAGACAGGTGTGTAGGTGCTGAGCAGGTGGGAGCAGTGTGGGCCCCCAGTGGTGGGGAAGGCTCATGGCCGTCCTGTGGACAGGGGGGCTTTCATCATGAGGGGGGTATCATTTTGTGCATCTACCCAGGTTCAGTGTTTTCTTGTGTTTCTGCACAAAGACATCTGGTTGTTCTTGAGCCAGACATTTTGCAGTATTTAAAAGAGAGTGTGTGTATGTGTCGGGGGGAGAGGGTGATGTGTGCTTTGGTGACTTTTATTTTTTTTTAATATTTATTTTTTAGTTGTAGGTGGACACAATATCTTTATTTTATTTTTATGTGGTGCTGAGGATTGAACCCAGTGCCTCATGCATGGTAGGTGAGTGCTGTATCACTGAGCCACAACCCCAGCCCGACTTTTACACACACACATTTTTATATATATATATATATATATATATTTTTTTTAAGTTGTCAATGGACCTTTATTTTACTTATTTACATGCGGTGCTGAGAATCAAACCTAGTGGCTCCCATCCACTCTACCACTGAGCCGCAACCCCAGTCCCGGCATTGGTGACTTTTGACATATTGTGCCAGTATATGCGAACTAATAAGATCCTTCAAACATTTGGAATTAGTCCTTGTGAATATTCAGGATGAGAATGAAGTGCACTGAAAGCCGGGAAGATGCAGGAGGGTGGTGGTGGCTCTGGGGTCCTAATGGAAATGGGGTGCTTTTTCTTTCTTTTCTCATGGCCCTGGGAATTGAACCCAGGGGTGCTCTACCACTGAGCTATGTCCCCAGCCCTATGAATGAATTTATTTGAGACGTGGTCTTGTTAAGTCGTACAGGCTGGCCTTGAACTTGGAATCCTCCTGCCTTCGCCTGCCGAGGAGATGGGATCCCAGGTGTGAGACGGTTTTCCCAGTGGGTGTAGCCATGTGACAGGAAGGACTTAGAAGGTCTGCTGGAAGTAGAGGCTTTGCTGGGCCGAGTGTGCGGCCCTCAGTGCCCGTTCAGGTGGTGGCAGGTGAGAGCTGCCTCTGCCCAGGTGTGGGTGCTTGCTTCCGCCCTGGACTTTGCCACGTGGCCCTGGTGTGCTGCCTCCCCTGGCTCCACCTCGGCACTCTCCCTTTTCGTCCCAGGCATTTTGGTCACAGCCTGCTCTCCCACCCCTCTGGTATGTGGCGCCCCTTTCCCATGAGTACTTGGCAGTAATAAGTGCCCAGTAAATGTTTGTGGATCGAGTGCCTTTCCTGAGTGTCTTACTGCACTTTCCAACAGATGTGTGGACTGTCGAACGGATGCTGCCCTGTCCCTGCTCTCAGACCCGGGAGCTTTGACCTGAAGTCCCTGGTGGTGGGTGTGTGCTTCCTTGTGTAGCTGCTGGTTGGGGCCCTAGTGTCACTTTTCACAGTGGAATGAAGCTTCTTCTTGGCCACATGCCTTTGGAGAAGTGGCTCAGTGCTGAGCCTCAGTTTCCAACTACCTGAATTCAGAGGAAGTGAATTCACTTAGATGGGCACTGTGTCCCAGTCAGACCTGGTGTGTGGCAGCTGACTTCCCTGCATCTCAGGCCCTGCAGGGCTGAGCCTATGTTACTTCTTGACTTGTGCCCCTGGCCTTACATCACACGTGGAGTTAAGGGGACAGGTGTTTAGCAAGTGGACAGATGTGTGGACTGGATTCATTTGGCTCCCTTACGTGGCCTCAGATCTTCTGGAAGTTGGGGGGCGGCTGCCTACTGTCAGGGAGCATGTGGGCTCCTCCATCAGCCACCCACTGCGTGGAACTGAACTTTCCTAATTCGGTTACCCCAAGGTCAGCCATGGACAGGGCAGGTAGCAGCGTTCTCATCCTGCAGGGTAGAGGGAGCCACATGAAGACTGGCCAGGGAGGTCGTGGGGCGCTGGCGGAGCTGGTGTCCACGTGAGTCTCTTGGGCGGCTGCAGCAGCCTGTCGCCGCACACGGGGGCTCAGACCACAGGACGTATTTCTCACAGTTCTGGAGGCCACAAGTCCCTGGTCAAGGTGCAGCGGGCTTGGCTTTTCCAGGGCCTCTCTCCTTGGTTTGAGGATAGCACCTTCTTACCGTGGTGGCTTCTTACCAGGTGGCTTTTTCCTGGTGTGGATCCTGGACTCTCACAAGGACACAGTTAGGTTGGATCAGGCCCCACCCTGTGACCTCATTTATCCTTAAGGCCTCCTTGATGGGCCTGTCTGTGATGACAGTCTCCGTCAGTGTTGGGACTGCAGTGTGGGGTCTGTCTGGAGGGAGCTGCTTTGGGTCTGTAACGGTGCCCTGCCGGCCTCTGCCCCCGTCTGAGGTCTGAGGTTTTGCCTGTAGCAGCATCATGGGTTTTGCTATGACTCAGATGGAGGCTTCGTCCCTTGGGCTGTGTCATGGGGCTGGTAGGGGTGTGGGGTGGGGGTGCTTCCATTGACTTCCACAATGGACCAGACCAGATGTGGTGATTTCTCCCCCCAGTGGAACGATTTTCTCTCTTGATTGTACCATATCCTTACATTTATTTATTCATGATATCTTTATTTTGTGATCTCTAAATTTTATATCTTATACTTTTACTTTAATTGAGGTTGCAGGGATTGAATTTTTCCTGGGGAAAAGTAATAGTTGTGAGGTTACCATTTTATAAAAAATTTAAAAGAATGTATGTTTAGATGTTTTAAAAAGATCAAATGGAATATGAAAACAACGTGAAATCTGGTTGAAGAATGGAGGCTCTTGTCCCAGGGCTTCCCTTGGCCCCTCACTTGGTTATTGCCCCAGTTCACAGAAGAGGAGGTGGAAGTTCAGCCGGGCTGGACTGTGGGAGGCACAGAGGGAGGACCCGGCCACCAGCTGGCCTGCATGCTGTTGGAGGAGGAGGACAGGGACCGTCTCCCTTTGCCTGAGGTGACTCTTCTGCTGCCTTCCTTTCACTTGGTTCATTTCACTGTGAAACTCGGGTATGTAATCCACGTGGATCTGTGTGAGTGCTGACGCCGCTCGGTGGATTGATGGAATAGGATCAAGAGTCTTAGAACCCAGCTCTGGGAATCCCTGTGACTGGCTCCTCTTTCACCCTGATGGTGATCTCTGACGACTTTAAAAGTTTTTAGATGAAGACTTAAGAAAGTGACAGAAATAATATTGTCTATCCACCAAATCCCTCCCCCCCCCAAATTACGCCTTGCAAGAGCTTATATGGTTCTGTGCCTCTGCCCCCCCGGCCTTGGCTTTGGGGAATTCGCTTGGATCTCCTCTTTTTGTGACCCGAGAGCCTGCATGGCAGTTGCAGGTCAGCTTGTGTCAGCTGTCCCCACAGTCAGCCACAGGCGTGGCGCTGAGCTCTGAGATGGCTCTGCAGCTGGTGTTTTTTGCTGTGGTGCAAAGAGCAAGAGGAGGCTTGAGGTTTCCCGGAAGATGGACCAGGAAGCAAGTGCACCGTCAACCTTTGCAGTCCTCAGTCACCTTTGCTGTCAGTGAACCTGCACCTCCACCCCAGGAGAAAGCTGCCCTTTGGGTGTGCCTTGCCCGCTGGCCCTACACGGTTCTGGACAGCAAAGTCGTCAAAGCCATCTTGACACATTTGAATCTGGTACTGTTAATGACATCAATTTGTGGGGTATGTGACAAGGATCATGTTAATTAGCTTATTAATTGTTTTAATCCTCACAGCAGTTCAGAGACACTGTTCCTGATTTATAGGTGTCAGAATCTGAGACAGAGTGTTGAGTGATGATTCATTCCTTGCCCCTCGGGGTGGGGGGGGTCCAGTGATGAGCAGAGAAGCTGTGGCATTGGTGTGGAGGTCTGTACTCAGGTGTGCACATGGTAGTGTGTAGTACAGTAACTGGAGGCAGAGGAAACATGACACTTGCATTTTTTTGAGCTAATTGTTTTCTAAAACTCAGCAAAAACCTTGAGCACTCGAATGTATGGAGCAGCTGATGGGCTCCCGAGCATCCTAGCCGGCCTTAGCTGTGCTC
This sequence comes from Spermophilus citellus, assembly GCF_964194105.1. NCBI lineage: Eukaryota > Metazoa > Chordata > Mammalia > Rodentia > Sciuridae > Spermophilus > Spermophilus citellus. The sequence continues at coordinate 132,092,437 of NC_138192.1, forward strand.
AGCCTGCGGCCATGTTTGTGTCCTCTGTGCCCAGCACCTTCAGTATTATTTTAGAAGTGAACCTCGGACACTCCATCCATAAATATTTCAGTCTTTTTGTAAAGAAAATGTTAAAACAGGCACACACACCATGCTGCCGTTGTCACAGGTGAATAAATCAGCAGTTCCCAGGCCACCACACGCAGCCAAGTCCTGCTTGCCACTTGCCTCGTGGACATTGGGACTGTTTCTCTTGAGCTTGTGTTGGCGTCAGGATCCGGTGATGTCTGCACGTTGCAGTGGGCCGTCCTTCTCCAGTCCCTGGCTTGCAGGTACACAGCCAGCTCCTTTCCCGCCGTGCTGCCGGCTTGCTGGGCTCTGCTCCTGCAGGCTGGGGTTGGTTCTGGACTGCCTCCCTGTGCAGCTGGTCTGCAGGGCCCTCTTCATCTTTTCCCCTAAGCGGTTCCCATGGTGGTTATTGAGGGGTGTGTGCGTAGATCCAGCTCTGTTGGTTTGGCTTGGTTTTCTCCTTGCTCTTTGGGAAGAACAGACCTTGCGTTTGTGCCTGTAGAGGTGGCACCTGCTGGCGATGGGTCGCCGGTTAAGGCAGTCAGGTGGCAGAATGGCTGTCCTTAAATTGTTCATGGTTTGTTAAGATGAAGACTTCTGTAAACAGTACCTGTCAGGGCGCACGGGGAAGGCAAGGCAACTCCCTTTATTTGCTAATTTAAAAAATAACAAGTTTTGGCTTAATGGAATCCCACTGAAGGTGACTAATTTTGTGCCATCGTGAGCTGATGGAATCAAGCATATTCCATGCATCTCTGTGAGGCTACCGTCCTCACGGCTGCTTGGATGGTCCCATCTTCACTGGCGAAGGCCCTCAAGAAGGCTCCAGGGTTATTTATTTTTTTTGTGGTGCTGGGATTGAACCCAGGGCCTTATGCATGCAAGGCAAGCACTCTACCAACTGAGCTACACCCCCACCCAGCCCTGCCAGTGTTATTTTGAGTGACACTGGGAGTGTCTTTGCTTCTGATGGTCCAGCTGATGTGGCTCACTGGCCTCTGTCTTTAGAGGTCAGGGTGTTCAAGGGCAGGAATGCCAGTGCTCCCTTGCGTTGGCCTTCCCCACAGGAAGGTCTCAGAACTGTGATGGCTGCAGAGCCGCCAGCAGAATGATAAATGGGACAGTTCAAATGTTTTTTTTTTTTTTTTTACATTTTCATTTCTTTTCATCCTTGGGACACACCTCACTTTGGGGCTATCACCTGCTTCCTGTGTTTGAGCTAACTTGGAAATGGTCTTCTCTAAGGTCATGCTACCCCTCAGGTTCATTTCTTAGTTTATTTTCAGTTTTGAGGACTGTTTTAAAAATAGTTATATAAATAGGTAAAATACTTATATGAATCAGTGTCACATCATCAAAACAAATCCTAAGAATTCTGACTTTGATTTTTTCTTTCTTTTTCTTCTGCTACTGGGAATTGAATCAAGGTACGCTATACTACTGAGCTGTGTAGGTCCCCAGCCTTTTTTATTTTTGATTTTGAGACAGGGTCTTAAGTTGCCTAGCTTGGCCTTGAACTTGCTATCTTCCTGCTTCAGCATCCTGAGTAGTTGGGATTATAGGTGTGTACCACCATGCTCAGCCTGACTTCAATTCTTAAAGATGAATTCAAGCTGGGCGTGGTGGTGCACACCTGTAATCCCCAGCTACTAGGGAGGCTGAGGTAGGAGGATCACAAATTCAAGGCCATCTTGGGCAACTTAGAGTTTATCTCAAAATAAAAAGAAAAAGGGCTGGGGCTGTAACTCAGTGGGAAAAGCCCCCCAGAGTTCAGTCCCTAGTACCATTATTTAGAAAAAAAAAAAAAGATGAATTCAAGTAATCTGTTTGTCACCTTCCCATTTTAATTTTCTCCTCTAATAACTAAATTAGTGTGTGTACATGTGCAGGGTGCGTTAAGAGTTAAGCCCAGGGCCTCGTGCATGCTAAGCACATGCTCTACCACAGAGCTACATCTCCAGCCAAAAATTAAATATTAAAAAAGTATTGTTTATACTTTCTAAATATAAGCAAATAGGAATATGTGGCATGTGGTGTGCCCTCAAGGTGGGGGCGTGTGAACACATCATGTCCTCCTTAGGCAGGTGCAGGTGCCCTTCTGTACTTCAGACCACATTCTGGGGACTGCTCAGTCTGCGGCCTCCAGAACTGGCCTCCTGTGAGGCTCCTTCCAGCTGAGTAGCCAGGCCCCTGCTCATGGGCATTGGGATCTACCTTTTCTTTCCTATTTAAAAAATGCTGTAGAGTATGCATTTATCTTTCTTATTTCTTGATTTTTCTTAGAGGTATTTGAAGGCCCTGGGTGTGATCAGGGTGCACCATCTCTTCAATTCCTTGAGGTAGGCAAGGCCCTGAGGTGTCCTGGAGGGAGCTTAGGGTCTGCCTGGGGACAGGCAGCTTGTACTGGCTGCTGGCAGGGGCTGGAGATGGGGCTGTGAAGGTCAGGCTGGAGGCTTGGTGAAAGGGCGGACCTCATAAGTGGCCTCACCGAGGCAGGCGCAGTGGTTTTGGGGGCAGACATCAACTGGGCAGGGTTGATGAGCACAGGGCATGGTGCAGGGCTGAGGAGTGGGGTTGGAGTCCAGCCGCCAGGGCTGTGTCTGATGTGCCCAGCTACACGTCCTTGCCGTGGCCAGCGTAGCCTCTGAGCTCACAGAGCCATCCTGCCTGTGGCCCATGGCATTGTGGTTGTGAGGGCAGGAAGTCGAGGCCACAGGAGCAACCCAGGACCGCTGGGGAGGCGGGGAAGGCTGGGTTTCAAGCGGGGAGGGAGGTGTGAGCCAGAGGGGTGCTTGGTGGATCTGGCCCTGGAGGGAGGGAGGGAGGGAGGGAGGCTGCAGAGATGGGGGTGGCAGTGCAGTGAGCCGTGTGGGGGCCTAAGGAGCTGAATGTCTCTCCCCAGCTGTGTGGGAGTGTGAAGGTGGCAGGATGGGAAGCAGGCGTGTGTAGGGGGAGATGAAGCCTCAGTGTTTGTGCCTTAGCCCGTGTCCTCTGCAGAGCTGTGCTGAGGGTACAGCCTGGCTGGAAGGCTGAAGTTCATGGGTGTGTCTGTTAAGTGCTGCTGGAGAGAGGGGTCTTGTATCCCTGGGCAGTTGGCAGGGGGAAGAGGGTGGGCATCGTTTCCATTTTGGCGATTGGCATGGAGGCTGTGACGTGGGCCTGTTTGTCCTAGTGGGCTGCTGTAGAAGATACGCCCCAGCCTCTGGGTGGCTTAAAAGACATTTATTCTCACAGCTTTGGAGCCTGGAAGACTAAGATCAGGGCCGGGAGATTCAGTTCCTGGGAAGGGTCTTTTCCTGGCTTGTGGATGGCCTCCTCCTTCTGCGTCCTCACATGGAGGGCAGGGAGAGGGGGCACTGTCCTTTATACGGGACCCAGTCCCTGTGACCTTGTCTGAATCTCCTCCCCTCCCAGAGGCCCTGCCTAACATTGTCGCCTGGGGGGGGGGTGGGGCTTCACCGCGTGGACTGGGGGGACACAGCTTCCAGTCGATGGCAGGGTGAGCACCTGGTGGCTGATGTCTTTTGCCTGTGCCTCAGTTGGTGCTCCGAAGGCACCTCTTCTTTGCTGTGTCAGTCCTGTCTAGTGCGGCGCTGGGACATGGGGACAAGGTGATGGTCAGGGTGTTTCAGGAGAGGGTTGCTTTTCCAAACAGCAGGGTTTGCCAGTGCCCACTGTTGTTGATGGATGGCATCTTGCTGGGGTGAGTCCTTGGCACAGGTTCCCATGCCCACTGCTGGGGCAGCTGTCCCGTGAGCTCCCTGCCAGCCTCCAGTGACCCTCGCGTATGCCCACCGGGGTGCCTGTTCCACTCACAGGAGACACAGCGTCCACCAGCTGTAAAGAAGCGTCCCGAGATGCACCGTGTGGTGTGGACTGGGGGGCAGCGGCCAGCGGTCAGGCGGCTTGAGTGGACCCACCACGGCTACTGTGTGGTTCAGCCAGCGCGTGGGTCGTGCAGGAGTGTGGTGGTGCCGTCTCCTCTGTAGTGAGGCTGAGGGTGAGACGTGCTCTGACCCCTTCAGCATCGTCACTGTCCTGGTGGAGCAGCTTTGTCACCCAGCGTCCGGCTGAACTTCTGGGTTCCCGTGGTGTATGCGGCAGACCCTGGACCTAGTAACACCCGGGGACTTGGCTCTGGTTGGGAGTCCTGCCCAGACCCTGTGAAGTCACACCGGGGGTGAGCCGTGGGATGCACAGGAGCAGCGTGGCAGATGTGACTCAGTCCTGCGCCACTCTCCTGTCTGGCAGGAGAAGTGCGGTGTCCTCAGGCCGTGCTCTGTGGGAGTGCGCGTTGGTATCAGCATGGCTGCACCAGGCGGCAGGAAGTGCTGAGCCTTGGAGCCCAGGCGCTGCAGGAACAGGGGACATAGTGCAGGGGCAGTTGTCCGGGCCCCAGGCAGTTCCAGTGGGACCCAGTTACCACCCTCCCTACAGCCTTCCTCCTGCCCGAGGGGCGGCTCAGCTGCACCATCCCTGGCAGCGAGGGTTCCGCTTGCTGCGGTGGGAAGGAGAGCACTGTTCTTGGAGAGGGAGCCCCAGCAGTGCCCTTGTGCCTGGAGGAGGGACGGCACGTGGCAGGACAGATGCGGGCCCCTGCCTTCCGGGGTGGCACGTCTCAGACCCAAAGGTAACTGGCTGGTGGGACTCTCCAGAGAGCACCCGTCTTCTTGGTTTGCTTGGAGGATACTGCTGCCAACCAGTTACTAAAAACCTAGCCAACATGATTGTTTGCACAAGTTCTAGGTAAAATGTCTCTCTTTGCAAGATAGGATTTTTCATTTAAAGAAACAAAAAAAGCTTTAGGGCTGGGGTTGTAGCTCAGCAGTAGAGCTCTCGCCTAGCACGTGTGAGGCCCTGGGTTCGATCCTCAGCACCAAAAAAATAAAAAATAAATAAGTAAAATAAAAAAAAGTATTGTGTCCAACTACAACTAAAAAGAAAGCTTTAAAATGTTCTATATTTAAAATGTCATTCTTAGTCTACAGAATGTGAATGCTACCTTAAAATGTCAGGGTTGGATTTCTTACGGCTTATAGATGGGACAGGCATGAAATTTAGCAAAGAAAATTGAGGTTGATTACTTTCGTTTACTTCCTGTTTTGAGGTGGTAACTGTTTCATGTTGAATTTGTATTTTATGCCAGTGCCTCTTTTGAAAGCCGAGGTACTGTTGGACTCTCCTGTGGGGACTGAGAGGACTAGTTTATATAGCAGGTGGACTGGGAGGCAGTCATAGCTGCATGGCCATTTCAAAGTCAGGGCTGCTCAGCCAGATGAGTGCAGAAACCCACCGCTTCCCTGGGTTGATGGGCACCAGTGCGGCCCTCCACGGTGGGCATACAGGAAGGGCTTAGGTGTGTCCCAGCCTCCCAGGCCTAATCTCTGCTGTGACAAGGCTGAGGTGTGACTTTTGCCTTTGTTTATGACTCATTCTTGCTTACTTGGAGACTGCAAATTGGATTTTGTTTTTGAACAAGAAAATAATTTGAAAATGTAGAATATCCCTCTTGCAACCCCTTTACATAAAGAGGTCTAACAAGCCTCCTGTGAATAAGTTAGAGAGATGAGGAGTGAATTATTTGCAAAAGGAGAAAAGAAACTTTAAAAAAATTTGAAAAGAAGTCTTATAAGCCAGGAATGCTACAAGATTGTTGTTTATGAATTAAGGTTGGGGGTGCAGGTGAGTACCTGAGCCCTGGGATGGCAGGGAGCCCGCCACGGCTGTCGCCAGGTGGAGGTTCAGGCTTTGGTAGCTTCTTGCTCTAGGTTGAGAAGACTTGGGGTTTATCCTAAGCGTAGAAGTCAAGGCGCCACATCCTTCCTCCTGAATTGTGCATAAATATGGGTGAGTTGTGTCCAAAAAACACAGGCCCGCTGCCACCCGTGGACTGGATGCAGCTCTCTTTACAGGAAGCTTTTATCAGCTGCTAGGTGGGACTGCCACCTAGTTTTTCTTTCAAATGGAATCAGTGTCAAGCTTGGCCTCCCCTGGAACTGCAGGAGTGAAATGAAACAGTGCTCACTGTGCGGCGGGTGGGTGTTCCCTTCCTGATAGGCGGTCATCTGCAGGGATGGGGTATTGGAAAATCCCTTGGCCACGGGATGTGGGGAGAGATGTGTGGGAGGAGGACCATTCCGAGGGAAGCAGCCACCAGCCAGATTCTCGGTGTCAAGGTGAGGCTGGTATATGTTTAAATTGACCTAAATCATGCAGTCATTAATCATGGAAAATAGGCCTGCATGAACCATCCTGTGATTTTAAACAGATGATTATCATCTTAAGCATCTGCATTTGTGTGGCTTGCGGAGATGGGGAGAACATGGCTGAAGCTTTGGGTCCCGAGACTCGGTGTTTTGGTGTTGGTGGACAGCACCCCAGGGTCCTCCTTGCTTTCCGTCATGTCTGTGAGTGGAGACTGCGCAGGCCTGGCACCCCCGTTCCACACCCAGCAGTGGAGCTTCTGGAGCGCCCTCACCAGCATCTGTCCAGCTCGTCCTCTTGAATGAACGGATGTTTCGTGATTAGCCACCCTTGGTTGGGTATTTAAGTTGCTTCTGAGTTTTACTGCTCTGAGTAGCTGGTATAAAGGACGTTTGTGTAATAGTCTCTCTGAGCTTATCTTTGTGAAGTTATCCTCAGGGGTAACACCGTTTTGTCAGAATTTAAAACATAAAAATAACATGCTGTGCATTTGTTGCAGAACTTCTGCACCAGTTCACTTTCCAACCAGGAGGCAGACCCTACCCCTGGCAGGACCGTCGCCTTCTGAGCAGGGTGGCATCGGCCTCACCAGCCTGCAGGGACATCTTCTTCCCCTCTGCCCCAGAGCTCGGCTGGCCCACTGGCCACTTGCACACTCAGGCCACCTGCCACCACCCTTTCCTTCTGCTGTTTCTTCTGCCCATAATTTCTTAGGCTTCACAGGGGTTTTGATGGTGAACTCCAGGCTGATTTCAGGCCCAGAATCAGTGAGAAGGAGAAATGACAACCCCGGAGAGCTGACGTGCTGTGTGGGGTTGAGCATGGCGAGGTGCCCGAGAGATCGTCCTCCGCTTGTCTGGTGACAGATGGGCCTCTGCAGATCTGCTGTGACCATGCTTCCATGCCTCTGTGTTGGAGGGCAGACCCCGGCCTCATCTGCGGGCCCAGTGCGATCAAGGTCTGTGATCCCTGCCCGTGGTTATTGTTCTTCTCCTCTTTTCCCCATGGTCTGCAGCCAGTGCCAGAGGCTTTGGAGGGTCCCAAAATGCCTGGTCCTCTCACGGTTCGCTGTCTAGTTGCTGTTCAGCTGATTCGTGGGGAGGCCTCTGTGGCGTGCACGGCCTTGGCACAGTTAGGATTTTGATCCTTTAGGTGTGGAATCCTCCAGCCTGCTGGTCATAAGACTGCGCCTGAGGGTGCGTGCGCCGTGTGCTGAGTGTGGTGTAGGCTGGCCACCTCTTACCGGTCAGGTCAGGTGTGGTGTCAACGTGGGCCCGTGAAGGAACTGGCAGGAGCTGCCGTTGGTGTGGGCGTGTGGAGTGTGCCTGGGTCCAGGACAGGTGGTAGCCAGCATCAGTCTGGTGCTTCTGCGGAGTTAATGCAGGGCGTTTGAGAGCTCAGCTCCTCATGTCATGGAGCCCGGGATGTGGAAGGGAATGCAGAAACCTGCCTTCTGGTTATTTTCCTTACTGTATCCATCTGTCTCCAAGTAGATGATCCCGGTGAGATGCATACCTTGTCTGCATGTGAACCTTCATGGAGACCGTCAAGTACCTTGTCCCCTTGGTGTGGCCCACAGGTCAGGCTGTTGGAAGTAGCCTTTGGACAATTAAGAGAAAGTGAAGCTGGGTGGGCAAAAATCTGGTTCCCAGAGCTCCCCAGGGGAGCTGCTAGGAGGGAGTGGGGCTGGGCAAAGGCTGTGCCCATCTTAATAGGGTGACAGGTGTAGAAGTACCTGTTCTGTGGGATTGGAAAGTCAAACTAAGGCTGTTGGAGCCTTTTCAATCTCAAGCCTCACGTGGTTTTGGGGTAGGAGTAGGACTGGGGAGGCAGGATTGAGCCCCGAGTACTGAGAAGGTGGTGGCCTGTCACCAGCCACTGTCCTGAGAGCACTGATAAGCCTTGTAGTGACAGTAGGCCCCGGCTTTGCACTGTAGGTGCCCATGGGGGACGCCCTTTGCCTGGCCTCCCGGCAGCAGGTCAGTGAGCGGCTGGAGCGAGTGCTGCAGTGCCCTCCCCGGCCTTTCTGCAGCCTCCATTCCCTGCCCTTTCCAGCTCCCGGAGGCCGCCTGCCTGCGCTGGCCCTGGCCCCTTCGCCTCCTCAAGCCAGCAGTGCAGCATCTTCCCGTCTCCCTCTGGCTCTGCTTTCCTCCTCTCTGCTCTTTCGCTTTCCTTCCGCCTTTACAGATCCGGTGGCCATGTGTTTACCATCTGGGTGGACCAGCAGGGTCTCCATCCTAGACCCTTCAGCTCACAAAGCCTCCTTTGCTATGGGGATTTGGATGCAGGCATCTTCGGGGTCACCATGTTCTGCCCCCGTAGTCCCCTTACTCTCTCTCTCCTGAGAGCTGGCTTTTCTCACTGTGGGAGACACAGACTCTGAAACCCTCTTGTCACTGGGAGGTGATCTCAGGGCTCTCTGGTGTCCTTAGACTTCCACTTCAGTTTAGGAAGCACATCAAGAAGCGGGTAGCCGAGTCCCATTTTGGGGTGTTCAGCGCCGACTGGCCAACGTGTGTGCACATGCAGCTGGCTCCGCTCAAGGACTCCGACTTGGGAATCACAGCTGCTCAGCATGGCGCTCTGGGCTCTGCCTTCCCTGAGGAGGGATCCCCTGTCTGCTGGGAGGCAGGGCTTCATCCCGTGGCCTTTGCAGCCAGCTGCACTCAGGGCTCCTCTGCACTGAGGTGCCTTGCTCTCCCTCCGCAGCTCTCCCAGCAGAGCGGACTCATGTACCTGTGCCCTCCCTTGCTGTGGGGACTCTCTCCTTCAGTGCTGCCAGGGGCTGGCTGTCCTCATCCCCCAGTCTTCTCAGCCCCAGCGCTCCTGAGCTGACCCTGTCCATGTCGCTTGTCACTTTCTGCCTTGAGATTCAGTGGCAGTTCACGCAGGGTCCTTTGATGACATATCCACAGTGGGAAAGGGAGTCTGGGGACTCCGGAGGTGCTTGTCTAGGTTTTAGAACTGTAAAAAGGAGAATGTAGGAGAAAAGGAAGAGTTGATCACAGTAGAATTTGTAGGGAATAAATCTTCCTTTTATTGATCATAAATGTGAGTTTTATGCTGATATGGAAAATACAGGACCCCATGAAGAGGAGGAGGTGGAGGCCCCGGCCGCTGCTCTTGGGGTGCTTTCTGTTTCCCACCTTTGTGATCAGGAGCATTGAGACTGTGTCTCACATATGGTGATGTGCCTAGGTGTTCCCCTACACAATCTTTGTTTGGTGACGTTTTTCTGTGTCTTCACTTTTTTCATCAAATTCCCCCCATTTTTATAATTGCATAACATTTAATCATGTGGATGTGTTGGGATTGACCTTCCTAAACCAATTTTTAAAGAACTTTCTGAATACTTTAAATAGATATTGATGAAAGTTAATGTGTTTGTTAAAAGTAAGGAAAAGGAAACTAAGACCCTCTGCCTCAGGCACCCCTTTCTTTAGTACTGCTGTGCACTGGCTGGATGCCAGCTGGGTGCGGCTGCCTCCTCTTGAGCACTGAGGGCTGGTGTGGTCCAGGGTTAACTGGGAGCTTGCTGCTGCTGCTTTTGTAAGTCAGGAAGCACAGGGTCCTTTCCTAAGCACCAGCCTGTTCCTGGTGTTTAATGCTCCTTATGCTGTTGTTTGAAGAGAAAAAAAAATAATTACTAAGAAATTGCCATTGATCTTTAGAAAGAAGACACAAACCCACAAGCATGTCTGGTTGCTAGGGTTGGTGGGAGTGAGTTGATGAGGCCAAGTCACAGCCGTGTGCAGCCGGGAGCATCCAGGATATGTGGAGTTTCAGTCCTGCTGTGTTTTTAAGAAAAACAAAAAAATTTTTTTTTCCTAATCTAATGATTATCCATTAAAATCCAGAAATGGTCAGGTTCACTAAAACCACAATCATCCATGTTCTGATGGGAGAGGTTTTTACTTTCTTCTTTTTAAATTTAATGATGATCCAAGTATTTGTGGCAGGCAGGAAATCAAGCACATTTTAATGGGAAGCTGTAAGAAAGCTTAATGACTAATTTTTCTGGATGAGATTTGTAGAGAATGGTTTTAGGGAAATGTGTACATCCATTACTCATTAGCTTTCTATATTATAATTACCATTGTCTAGAAACATGTCAGATAATTAGAACTGGGTGGCATTTTGTGCTAAGGATCAAAATAAAGATCTTGCTAGGAATGTTGGGTGAACTGCACTCTGGCCGGCATGAAGCATGTGGCAAGCGTCCCCTCCTGTTTGGAGATTCTTGGCTGGGCTTCACTGGATTCCTTTGGTCTTTGCCCTAATGAGAGGCCATGCCTGAGACTTTGGCACTGGGAGGCTGGCAGGGGGACTGGTACTGGGGTTTTCTCATGTGTGGGAAGCTATCACTGCTCTGTGCCCTGGGGTCACTCCTCAGCCAGCTCACAGGGCTGGCCCTTCCCTGCCTGTTCCTCTGCCGGAAGCATCCTGCTGGGCTGGGAGGTGGTTGGTGTTGAGAGGTGGCTGGTTTGGGCCAGGTAAGTGCTAGCTGACTGGGCTCTTGTGCACAGAACCAAAGCAGTTCTGACCTTCTCTGTACCTCAGGCAGAGAACTCTGATGGGGGCTGTGGGGTGGATGGGATGGGCCCAACCAGCATTTCTGTAGCACCTGGTGGGACACTGAGACTTCTGCAGACAGCTTCAGGCGATGCCGTCACTGGTGGCCTGCAGGGCCAGCATGCCCTTGGTGTTCTGTCCTCTTTCAAGAAGTGGCATGGTGTCCAGACCCTGCTCTCCCACTGGCCCCTGGTGGCTTGGGCAGAAGGCTTAGTGGATGCTCCGTGTTGCTCTTTGCAAAATAGCTAGTCACATGCAACTCCTGGGGCTGAGCTGAAGATGTGGGAGGTAAAGTGCCTGCCATCCTGTTATAGGTGCATCTGTAAGTGTCCAACAAAAGGTGGCTGCTGTGAGGTTGCGGGAGTTCAGCAAGACATTTCCGTTGTCTTGGTGTGCTCTGAGGGCTGGGTGCTGGCTACGTGCACACCTGAAGATAATGTGGTGTCTGCCTGCAGTGCCCAACTACGCTGGTGACGTTCTTAGAAGACACATCTGTGAAGGTTGGGCTGACGCTGCTTCTGCAGAGCCAGGGTGGCTCCAGGGCTGTCTAGTTTGGAGAACGGAGGCCCCATCTAGCAGGGGTTGTCTGCACACACTGCACATGTTATGTTATTAGTTCAGTCCTGGTGTATGTCCACCATTCATCACATCCTGGTGCCTGAGTTACACTGTGACTCGGTTTCCCCACCCAGTGGGGCAGAGACAGTGGCAGCACCTCTTCAGAGTAGCGCTGTGAAACTCACAAGCAGAAACCTGTGGACACGCCACACGTGGGCGAGTGCGGGGCTGGACCTTGTCGGGGCATCTTGTTGTAGCCTCACTCTGGGCCTTCAGAACCCCCGGGATGAACTGTGCGTCGTCCTGACACCTTCTTGGGCACAGCCAGTGGACCTCTAGCAGACCACAGCCCTGCGGAGCCCAGAGCCGCTTCCCCTCGCACGTGCCTCTGGCCCTCCTGTCCTCCTAGGGTCCAGCTGGCTTGTCTGGAGGCCAGGAAGGTGCCGTCACAGAGGGCAGGGGCTGCCCTGCCAGCTCACCCTTGGCCCTTGGCGGGAGAGTGCTGGCTTAGTGGCCCTGGCCGCCGCCTGCATTTCATCTGTGCCGCTTTTCAACGTGTGCAAGTGCGCGCGTGAACTTCCAGGGGAACTGAGTAAAGAAAATGAAGTAGTGTGCGCGATGGGCGAGTGTATTGAAGAGGGTGTGAGGTCGCGCGCCTGACCCTCGTTATTGTCAGTCACTACTAAATGAAATTAGAACTTCACTGCCCGCTTCCCCCGTTGGGGCGCAGGAGGAATTGATCTTAGGGTAGTATTTTGGATGTGAAAAACACATGAAATGAAGTCCCGTCCTCTTTATCCTCCCCTCTCTCTGTTCTGCGCGGCAGGCAGTAAGGAGTGGCGTCCTGGCAAAGGTTTCCTCAAAGACCCCGGGGTGCGGCCGAGCGAGGCGGGCGCCTGCCGCAGCCCTTTCATGCTCTCTGCCGACAGCCGCTCACTTTCATTTTCTAGAGAAAAGCCTTTCTGCCGCCTTGAACAAAACTTGTATTTTCATGCCTAATAAGTGCGAGTGTGGCACACAATGGGCCTGGAGAGTCTACATATCCCGGGAGGCAGCCTCCACCTTCCAGAACCTTCTGGTAGTGGGAGGCATGGGGTTTGGGGTGCAAGCCCCAGGCAGGACTGGCTTCGAAGCTTGGCAGTGTGGCCATGGTGGCCTTGCTGCCTTGCCTTGCTGGACGCAGTGGCTTTCGCCTCCGTCTCGGTGGCTTGCTGGCCCCGAGCTGCCTCTCCGGCCTCGCTGACATTCTAAGTTTGGTTTCATCGCTTTAACATTTCCCCGACCAGCACAGTCTCCTTTTCCATCAGGTGAGAGTATGTTAGCTGTTCAGTTTTCCACGGAAACAGCCTCCTGTTTTGGTCTCTCGGGTGTGTGCCTGTGGTCCTGCTGACCCCTCACCATGCACTTCTGGGTGCTGCTGCCCGCAGTGCGTGGTGGGCTGGGCTCGGGGCTGAGCGGGCTCTGGGGTGAGCAGCATGTTCTCCTGAGCTTCCCGTGCAGGTGTCTGCAGACTGGCTGGTTACACGGGTTAAGTGTCCTCTCTTCTGAGCTGCCACCCAGTGGCTCTTTTCCTTCTTATCCTGCTGCTTCCATACCACTCCTCCAGTCTGACAGACGGACAGTCCCAACTCTCGGCTGCCAGGTGTGGGGCCTAGTTCAGGGCCTAGTTCTTCTGTTTATTTGTTCACTCTATCACAGGTGAGTGGCTGCTGAGTGCTGGGTCCCAGGCTGGGTTCTGGGGATGCGCACCTGCCTGCAGGGTGCATGTATTTAGGGGGTCAGGAGGAGGATGCAGACAGTAGAGGAGGTTCCGCAAGTGTACGCCCGCAGTGACTGGTAAAAGGGACACGGAGCCAACCTAGTGGGGGAGGGGTGGGAATGTGCATGTGGGTGGGTGCAGCACATCAGATGCATAGGAAGCTAGGGATACAGCTGCCTCCAGGGGGACGGTTGCAGCTCCAGGCCAAGGAAGGGAAAGGCAGAAGTCTGGAGGTGCCCCAGGAGTGGAGGGAGAGGGAGGAGCAGCCCAGAGGCCTGGGGCCAGATAATGGGCCTCCTGGAGAGGGTAGCCCTGAGGATCCCTGCACACCTGGGCTCATGCCCCAGCTCCCCCATTGCTGGCCACTTGAAAAAAAGGAGCCTTAGGAACTTGAAGCACTTCACATAAAATCTGCCAATATAATTCTCTTATTGTTACTGATATCAGCATGGCCGATCGTGGGGCTTTCCAGTTCACATTGTTGAACTCTGAATCCAGCCCTGTAATTAGTAATTATCGCAGCCACTGAGCTGCCGCTGGCTGTGTGTCATGGGTGTGTCAAGGCTAAAGTAGCGGAGTGATCTTGCTGCCGGCACTCCCGAGTTTTCTTCATTACTGTATTATGTCAGCTTAGCCACATGTTATATTTTTTGCTTCTGTCATCAGAAAAGCTGGTATGCTTTCCCCTAAATAGCAGGCTTGAGGTCTTTTTCTGATATTTTGTACCAACCACACTGAGTGGCATTGTGTCAGCTGTTAATTCATATTTTCTGTGGCTGCTAACATGCCTAATATGATCATAACTGTTGCATACTCAAGACAAAAGGGCTCACGGTTTATGTCCTGCTGTCCCAGGATGAATCCAGGGAGTCCCCGGGCCATCTGATCCCCACTGTGCTGTGGCAGGAGGTCAGAGTTCTGCTGTGGTGTGCTGTCCCAGGATGAATCCAGGGAGTCCTGGGCCATCTGATCCCCACTGTGCTGTGGCAGGAGGTCAGAGTTCTGCTGTGGTGCCTTGGGGTCTGCGGCGGTGAAGACTGGGTGCTTCTGCCTACAGGACAGAACCGACTCTCCAGAGCAGGGCGAGGTTGGCGCTGGCTGTGGAAGGAACAGAGCACCTCACTTTGTGTGAGTTTCATTGCGGGACCCGAGTCTGTTGGATCCAGCTCCCACTGTGAGGGCGCACGTGCCTCTGGGGGTGGAGGAGAACCTGGCAGCACTGATGGGAGGGCCGTGGCCTCCCACTGTCCCTTCTCTGCTTGGGTTTCCCTGTGTCTTGCTGTGTCCTGGTTGAGGGCTGGGGTCCTTCCCACAGGGGAGACCTGCCTCCCCAACAGAGTCACCTTCTTTCCTTTCCAGGGCCTCTGTGAAGAGTATTGTCCCAGATCACATCGAGTGTTCCAGACCTGGCCCTGGAGTCCAAGTGTGGGAGGTCAGGTTGCCCACAGGAATAAATAAGAGGAAAGAGACTCTTAAAACGAGCCAGTGCTTTATTATAGCATTTGAAAGCCGTTTCTTCAAATAACTGGAAAATATTTCTGAACTATGATTATTTGATCATAGAGTTTGAAAACCATTTTTTCCCCTGGTGGGAAGCAGAAAGAAAACACTTGGTCATGTCTCATTTGCTGCTATTTGTTGGTTTATTTGTGGTGCTGGGGTTTGAACCCACGGTGCTTTGCCACTGAGCTACTTGCCCAGTCCTTTTCATTTTATTTTGAGACTGGGTCTCGCCAAGTTGCTGGGGCTGGCCTGGAGCCTGAGCTCCTCCTTCCTCAGCCTCCGAGTAGCTGGATCACAAGTGTGTGCCACCGTGCCTGGCTCACTGACTGCTTTTTAAAGCAAGGTTTTGTGTCCCATTGTTTGCAGCAGAGGAGCAGCTGTGTCCTGACATTCAGCCTTGCAGATTGTCAGGAAGTGCCGAGAGCCAGCGGCTGCCTTTTCCTGATTCCCAGGTCGATCTGTGCGGCTCCGGAAGCCCTTGCAGTGTGCAGCAGTTGGCATGCAGACTTCCCAGAGGTCTAAATACTACTTTTTGTGTAACCACTGCCAGGAAAAATATGCTTTGGCCATGTTAGGTTCTGGGGCTGAGCCTGGATTGTCTCTGTGTCAAAGACACAGGTGCAGAGAGCTGTGATGGTGTTTGGGATCCTCAAAAGTGCAGGGAGCTGACCTCGCGGGGGCTTTTCTGATTTATTCTTTTTTAGTATTTTTTAGTTGTAGATGGACACAATACCTTTATTTTATTTTTATGTGGTGCTGAGGATTGAACCCAGTGTTTTCTACATGCCAGGCGAGCGCTCCACCACTGAGCCCCAGCCCCAGCCCTCTGATTTATTCTTGAGGGACGTGGATGGCCACGTGTGCTGTGCCTGCCCAGGGCCGCCTGGTAAGGGGCTCCAGCCCAGCTGTGGGGTTCTGTCTGTGGGTATGCTGTGCTTCCTTCCTCTTGCTGACTGGTGACTTCTGTGTTTTGGGAGCTCCTCTGTAACGTGGAGGGGAGGCTCAGGTGCGGGGTGGTGCAGCTGCCCAGGGTCGCCCCTGGGTTCCGCCCTGCAGGTGAGGGTTGGCTCATTAGCTTCACACCTCTGTTCTGCTTGTCTCCAGGAGAGAGGATTTCCTGGAAGGTGTTTCAGGAGGAGCTAGGTGCCAGTGCCGGGGACAGGAGACAGCGGATGTGAGTGGACATCAGGAGCCACTGGGGGATGCAGGTCTCCTTCCCACTCGTGTTGGGGGCTTGGGGAATTCAGCTCTTTAGTTGGGGCCAGGAAGCACGTAGCACCTGTGTCTGGGGCCACTCTGACCTCGTGTCAGTCTTAGGTCCGCAGGAATGTGCCCCTCACATCCCACTGGGGGCCGTGCCCCTTCAGGGCCCTCCTTCCGAGGAGCAGGCAGGTGACGATGCTGGCAGGCAGGGGCACTTCCCTCTTGTCTTTGCGCTCAGTCCGTTTCTTTATTTTTGATGAGATGGGAACATCTTCTTTATTTATTAGGATCAGAAAGGGCCAGGTTATCAGAAATACAGAAGACTGCATGTTTTAAAAGACGCTGGAAAGCTGTGGGAAGTCTTCCTGCAGTGCAGGGAGAGTGGGGGTGAGCGAGTCTCTGAGCAGGGTGTGGGGCATCTGCAGAGGTGCACAGAAGTTGTAGCCGCTCTTGCCACATGGCTGTTCAGGTCTATGAACAAAGCGTTGACCCAGACTTGCAGATAGCTGACTCATTTTAAAGTAAAGGTACTGTTTGTGCTCATAGTACAAGACAGTATCAGTATCAGCAGTAACAGGTCATGATTTTCTTTGGCATTTTCCAGAAACCTTCTTTCTTTCCCTTTTGTGTTGTGTGATGCGCTCTTGCTAAGCTGTCCGGGCTGGCCACACACTCCTGAGCCTATGCCCAGCCTCCTTCGGAGCTGGGACTATAGGTGTGCATCACAATGCCTGGCTCTGATGTTCTATTTTTATATACCTATGTATCGCCTACTCTAAAGTGCTTAACTGGGGGTTCTTTTTGGTAACAGCTGTTGGATGTGGTCCTGCATCAGAATGCACCTGTACCCTTGCCTCATGTGGCGGGAACAGACACACCAGGAGGTGAGGAATAAGGGGTGATACCCAACAGCTGTCTCTGGGCATCTTGCTGAGGAGCATTTCAGGAGCCCGTCCTGTATACCTCGTGCCCCTTCTTGATTGGATTTGTCACTTCCCCTTCCTGATCCAGCTTCCTAATCTTCTGTTCACAATTTCCTTTCTTACTTTTGCCTGTTTTATAGACTTTCCACAAATGTAATTACCTGTGTGTGTTTCTCTTCATTGGCCAAGCATGATTTTGGGTCATCAGTTAGGATGATGTGTGTAGCCATGATCCACTTTCCTGGCCGTGTAGTATTCCATTTTGAATTGCATAGTATGTATGCCCAAGGTGTGGCTCTGTCTTATTTCAAATGGCTACGTTGTTTTTCTTTTAACTCTGGCTAGTATTTGTCATTTTAAATGGCTAGAAACCTAACTTGTGAATGATCACTTTGTCCCAGGAATGAAGTGGATATTTTTTGTGCAAACAGAATGTTTGCTCTTAAGGGGAGAGCTGTTTGTGTGCTTTGTATCTTGCTCTTTCATTTATTGTAGCAAGTTTCAGAGCAGGAACCCCAGAGCGAAAAGCAGTGCACACAGAGTGTTCTGGTGGGGCCCACTGTCTTGGAACCTGGGGTCGGTGTTTGAGGCCAGCAAGCAGAGGCCCATTCTGAGCGCAAGGCCAGGGCTGGGGTCTTGACCATGGCCCTCAGGGAGCCTTTCCTTGTGTGGACCTACAGAATAGAGTACTTAGATGAAAAGGAAGCCGTCAGCAGGCTGGCTGCCACCTGCAGTCTCAGCAGCACCACAGACGGAAAGCTCACTGGGCTGGGGCTGCTCCAGAGACAGCCACGTCACGCCCTTGCTGGTGGATCGTGTTCAGTGTTAAACAAGCCACAGCAACAGGACAGGAAAAATCCCACCCTGGAAGTCCTCCTGAGCTGACCCATACTGGCATGTGCAGATTTAAAAAAATACTTGCAAAACTCCATATAGGTTCACATTGGCAGTCATTCAAAGATGTTCTGCTCGGAGGGTTCCGGGTGATCCAGGGAGGAAGCTGGTCTTCCCTGAGATGTGGTCGAGCTCCCTGTGTCCCCCTTGCCTGTCTGTGCACGTGGGTGTGTTTTCACTGGTGCAGTCCCCAGGTGAGGTGTGGTGACCTGCAGCCTCAGGTACTGCCGCGCGCGCATCCCTAGAACAAGACCTCCCGTGGCCACTGATGTGCACTGCCCGTCCTGCGCCACTCTCTCCTCTTTACTCCCCCCAGTTCTCCTTGTAGTGGACCCAGTGGCTTGTGAAAGGACTCTTGAACTTGATTTTGATTTCTTCCGTGTGACCTGGACCACCAAAGTGGAGGTCAGTTTGCAGTTTGCAGATGTGGGGATGTTCCAGTGGAGTCCTTGCTGTGCTTGGGGACTTCCTGCTGACCAAGGGCTGGGACCTGTGGGGCCACTTGAGCTCATCAGTACCTGGTCTGGCCTTACCTTGGGGAGCCCCTGGCAGCTGCCTCCTGCAGATGGGGTGCTGTGGGGGGAG
The DNA here is from genome assembly GCF_964194105.1 of Spermophilus citellus. Taxonomy (NCBI): domain Eukaryota; kingdom Metazoa; phylum Chordata; class Mammalia; order Rodentia; family Sciuridae; genus Spermophilus; species Spermophilus citellus. Next base: position 132,110,686 of record NC_138192.1, read on the forward strand.
GGGCAGACTGGAAGGCTGCTTGTCCTGACAGTGTAGCTCAGTGTCACTTGCAGGTTCTGAGAGAGGCCTTGCCTGGGCCAGGGAGCCCTCGCTGGAGCTCAGTGAGGAGGGTCTGCAGTTCAGTGCAGCTGTTCTTCAGGATGAAGGGCATGTGTTTCTTTGTCCACAAATGTCCCCTCGTGAGCGGGAAGCATGCTTTATTGGGGCTAGATCCTGGACTGGAATTGGCTGATGTCCTCTGTCACTGGGTATGGAAAAAATTACTTGCTTTGAATCTGAGTCAGGAAAAAAGGACATGTCACAGCACCCACATATACAAGTAGAGGTGGGGGTCTTTTTGGTCACACAGGAGGGCGCTGGGACCATGGGTGTGTTTCCTGGGCCTCACCTGGTCTGCGCCTGTGTCCCAGGGGCCTGATAACAGAGGGTTGTCAGTGTCAGGGCCAGGACCTGGGGTCCCTGGTGCCCCAGAGCCCTGTCCTGCACAGCCTTGGTAGGTGAGCCTGGGGAGGCTGGTGACAGATGTGCTGTCTCCAAGCACATGGTGGACTCACAGGACTCTTGTGAGATGTATCTGACCATGGGCTTCTGCAAACAGAACGGTCGCGGGCTGGCTGCACGGGCCCTGGCACTCTTGTGCCTATACAGGCTGGGCCTGCGCCTGCCCCGCGCCTGCCCTGCACCTGCCCTGCGCCTGCCCTGCTCCTGGAGTGCTGGTGCATGAGCCACCCATGCCCCTTAGAGGACGCACGTCTGAATGCTGAGAGGCAGGGGCGTGGCAGCTGTGTAAGGTCTGGAAATGCTCAGAGGCTGAAAGGGCCTCGTCTCTCTGAAGGCCACCTTCCTTCTGAGTGAGAGCAATCTCACATGGTGTTTTTGCTGGGTTTCGAGAGGGGTCTGCTCCTGTCCAGCAATCCCAAGAGGGAAGACTTGGCAGCGTGGCAGGTGGGGCGGAGCCAGCAGACGTCACACAGCCGTGTTCTGTGCAATTTCTTGTGTGAAAGTGCCGAAGCCCCCGGGCTACGTGCTGCCTGGTGTGGAGCGCGAGGTCTAGAGTTCCTGGGCTGTCCATCTTCCTCTAGAAGTTTCTGTGTGTGGCTCCTGCTGTTTCAGTTGGAAGGAAGGGCTGCTGTTCAGGATGACCATAGGCTCCTGCCCCAGTCCTGTGGTGGGCACATGCCCTCTCTGGAAACTCAGCTCCATGTGCAGCCCACCCTGCAGATCTTGGGAGTCCTTCCTGTTGGCCCAGGAGCCCAGGTGTGCTCCTGTTTGTGGCCCAGGAGGGGCTCTGTGCATCGTGGGTCTGGTGGAGGTGGACAGGCCTGCTGCACACCCCTCTCCTGGATTGCAGGTCTTTGGAAACCTGACATAGCAGCCCTTTGTGGAAGGCCCTCCATGCGTAACTGTCAAACTTGCATTTCCAGTTGGTCTAGTGGGAAATATCGGTCTTTCTCTCAGAATGTTCTTGGAGGAAACCTTGGTCTCAGATTTCAGAACTGCTTTGTTTGCTCCTGGTGGAGCCTGGTCCAGTGTCACAACGCAGTCTTCTCAGTGGTCCGGTTCTCTCTCTGTGGGTGGAAGGTCTCAGTAGTTTTTAAGTTTGGCTTGAATTAGGCTAAAGTCTAAGGACATGCGGTCCTCCTGCCACACCAGCTCTGCTTTACGCCCCGATGGCACAGCTGGATTGTCCTCTAGACTGCCATCCTTACCCTGTGCTCGCCAGGCTGATGTCAGATCAGATGGTTGGGGGAAATGTGACCCCAGGCATCATGATCCTGAGTGACAGTGCCCAGGTTCAAGGACTTGTACGTCACAGTGCCGTTTAGCTGTCTCTTCCTGCTCATGTTGAAAACCGCGTAACTACCCAGGAAGACTTGGTTCAGCCACACAGCCTGGAAGCGAGCCTAAACCTGGCTGCCAAGAGGAAGGGACGGTCTCGCAGGGCTGAAGGGTCCCAGAGAAGAGTGCGCTTGTCCTGCTGACCCCTCAGGCCCGGCATGGGAGCCTCAGCTGCAGGCCGGTCTGGAGGAAACCGCAGCTGGAGCTGGGCCCTGCCAGGTCTTCAGGCATGAAGCCGAGGACGCGGCCGGTGGGGTCTCTGCTTCCCACACGTGGTCTGATAGAGTAGCTGTGCTCCTTGTGTTCTGGAGCCATTGCTTCCCGGAATGCTGCTGTTTGTCTGTGGAGGCCCATGTCACCAGAGGTGGTGTCCCTGCTGGGAACCTGCCCCTGGCAGCTGGCCTGCTCTGAGCTGCTCCTTGCCCCGCACGCTGGCTCCAGGTCCCAGTCGTCTGTCCCTCTCCCCGCAGGGCTGCACTGACCCTCTGGATGAGCTTCCTGTGGATGGAGCTGCACTGTTTGGCTCCCAATTCCTGAGGCTCGAGATCACCTTGTTTTGTCAGATTTCCAAGTGCAGGTTGGCACTTGTAGACGCTTGGGTGGTTGATGGCCAAGCATGAAGTGAGGGAGGAGACGCAGGCAGGGCCCAGAGGGAGACCTCTGGCCTGGGGGGTGGACAGGCCCCAGAAGGTGGGCACCCCCTTGGCAGAGTGAGCCTGTGCCTGCTGCTGCCACCCGCCATCACCCCTTTCCAGCAGGTGTTCTTACCGGCCCTGCGGCCCCTAGGGGGTGAAGCTTGATGCTTGCCAGGGGAGGATGAACAGGTCCTAGTACTGCATTGGTGCGTGGCCACCCAAAGCCTCAGGTATGTCTGGCACCGTGCTACTGCAGCAGGGTCAGGAAGAAGTCTGGAGAGCTCCTGCGGGGGCGGTGGGGATAATGGGCAGTCCTCAGGACCTGGTTCATGGCCGCCTCTGTCTGGTGGCCAGCTCTGCCCTCATCCAGGGCACTGGGTCAGGCCCTCCTAGTTCAGGGTTCAGCCCAGCTTTACCTTCTGGAGGACATGAGCCAGGTCTTGCCTGTGCCCCGCTCTGCCACATGCTTTGCACATGGACTGTTGATGCCTGTCTGTGATGGAGGGGTCATGAAATGGAAGTTCAGGGACATGGGAACAGCTGTCACCAAAACAGCACAGACCGTTCAGGTTGCTCTGCGGGAACTCGGTTGACGACTTCTTGCTGTAAGACCCCCTGTCCTAGTGCCTGCAGGCCCCCAGCCACCCCTGCCTCTTGGCCTTCACTAGCTGACAAAGAAAAGGGAACGTCTTTTTAAGAGGTAAAGAGGTAGAGGAACAAGAAAAGCGGAGGCTGGGGTCTGGAAGTAGCCTGACTTAAGATCATTAGGTTTATTCCGGATGGCTCCTGGCATCCCGCCAGGAGGGCAGTCGCGGCCCCAGAGCCGGGCCTGGCACCCACACCTGTGCTCCAGGGCCTTCCAGGAAGCGGCTGGAGCCCTTCCAATGACTCTGGTTTCCACCTAAGGTTCTGGTTCCTCAGCCGAGGGTGACAGGCAGTGTGGTGGTGGGGGGTCCTGGGAGTGGCGATGGCTTGTCCCTTGGCACCGGCCCCTAAGTCCAGAGCCATGTGAGTGAGTGACACAGGGCAGATGGGAACCAGGAGGGAGCTGGCTGGCCACTGCTCAGTGTGCTCTTTCTTGGCTAGCAGGTTGCTGCCTGGGTCCTTAACTTACCTGGCAAGATGGAAAGATGCTGTCAATGCTGCTGTGAATCTTGGAGCCGATTAAAAGAGGGGTAAAGAAAACCACGCCATGTATAGAGCAAAGACAGTAGCCCTTGTGCAGTCTGCAACTCAATCCACACGAACTGGCTGCACCGGTCACAAAACTGCATTGAGGCAAAACACTGAGAAGAGAAAGAGGCTTTGCCTCCAAGATCTGGGAGCCCTCCCTGCAGTGGGCAGCCACTCAGGATGGTGGAGTCAAGCCTGCTGCAGAGGGCTGTTCTCTCCTTGAGGCCCAGCTGCCTTGGCCAGCTGGTTCCCATTTCTAGATCCTTTTGTTTTGTGATGCTCAAAGACTAAGAAATTTTGCCGGGTACAGTGGTGCACATCTGTAATCCCAGCAGCTCAGGAGGCTGAGATAGGAGGACTGCAAGTTTGAGGCCAGCCTCAGCGACTTAGGCCCTCAGTAACTAGTGAGACCCCGACTCAACATAAAAAGGGCTGGAGATGTGGCTTGATGGTAAAAGAGCCTCTGGGTTCAATACCTCGTACCCCTGCCACCATCTCCCACCCCCCCAAAAAATCTTGCAGGTCTTTGCATCACGTTTTACAACACCTGAGCCACCGCCCAGGCAGTAACCGACTCACAGTGACTTTTCCAGTGTTTTTCCAGTCTCTGGCCGCTGAGAGGACGTCTCTGGGCTCCCTTCTGGCTTCTTGGTCCTGGTTCTCCGAACATGTCTGTCAAACAACAGGAGAAACCAGCCGCATGGCCCTGGCGGTTCCCCACGCCGCCTCGGAGCAGTGAAGAAGGTGAAGGAGGCCGAGGCTGTGGGCCCAGGCCCCAGAGGGCCGCACCTGGGTGCTGCTGTTGGCTCACATGAGCACACGCAGACGAGCTTCTCTGATTGGAGGAGGCCTTAGCGCCCCGGGCCTCCCTGGAGTGCCCCTGGGCCTGTGCCCCTGGGCGTCGTGGTAAACGCCTTCCTTCCAGGACCCCTGTCGCCGGGCCGCACCCTGGGACAGGCCTTTCCCCGGGCGGTGGCCTCCTTTCTCCTGGCTTCTATGAGAGGCTGAATTGGTGGGTGAACTTGGTGGCCAGGCAACAGGAGGTTCTGGGGTCTGCCTAGACAGAAGAGAACCGGTGGGCGCCACGCCCATCCGTGTAGGTGACCTGTTCTGGAGGCGTTTCAGCAGAGCTATGTTCGGCGGGAACAGAACGGTCGCTGTTGGTGTTCCAGGCGTCGGGGAGGTTGGCCTCTGCCGGCATTCCTGTCCCCATGTCCTGAGAAACAGTCTTTAGTCCGTCTTACAGCAAGCAGGCAGCTCAGATGCCGTGAAGCTCTGTTGGCCCTAGAGCAGGGCAGAGCCTCCCCTGTGGACACCGACTGGACTCTGAGCTGACTGACTCCACATGGCTCTGTGGAATGGCTTCTGCCGGTGCTGCTGCCCCCAGGCGGGCCACCTTCCCCATGGTCTTGGTGTCCAGCAGAATGAGGGGCTGAGTGGGCTGCTGGCTCCTTGCTTTCCCCAGGGTTGTCTCCCCGGCTTGCTTTGAGGAACACTGGGGACGCACAGTCCACGGCCCCTTGCTGGCATCTGGAAACCCCAGTGCCACTCAGTTTCTTGCACACTGCCCTTGAGATGGAGCCTGAAGTGAGTGGCAGGGAGGCTGTGTTGGTGGTCTGGGGATGTGCAGGTGCGTGGTGTACAGTGTGTGTGATGAGGCTCCCAGGAGCCCTGGCCGTCCTGCGGAGCCCCTTGTTACTGTGGCGGTGATCTGCCTCCTTGGGGCCCTTGGCAGGAGAGGTGCCTGGATTCTGGAGCTGCTGCCCTGCTGGTGTGTGGGCGCTGGGTCTGGGTGGGTGCTGGGATCCTGCAGCCCCTGGGACTTGCCTCTGTGGGGAAGCAGCTCAGGGCTCTTGGAGCTCATGCTAGTGACTGGTTGTTTCAAGGCTTTTCTTGCATTTTAAGCTGCATGGTTCTGTGGGAGTGGTGGACTCCATGATTGGGACTTCCTAGACTTCAGGTGTGTGGCTTGGGAGAGGCTGGCTCCTGTGGATAGTAATGCAGGAGGATGCGAAGGCCCTGGATGCATCTGGGGAAAGCTCTGTGTGCAGCCTGAATGCCATGGGGTCCTGCCTGCCTCCTGAAAGCTTTTGCAAACTGTGTGAGCCTCTTGCCCATCACTCCTGGCCACCTGGAGGTTTAGAGGGAGGCCGGCACACACCCTGTGTTCAGCTCCACCTGTCTGCCTTGGTTTGCAGGCCTGTCACTGGTGGTTGCCTGGCTGGTTAACCTCCTGCGAGCTGTGGGACAGCTTTGGTTCCTTTGGATTAGAGTGTGTGTGTATACACCTGTGTGTATGCCCTATTTCTTCTTCTAACTTACAAAAGGGAGCCTCACGGGGCTTGGGATAACACTAATGGTACTGATACTTCTTAGTGCCCACCTGAGTCCGTTTTGTGGATGCCCTCAGCAGTTCCTGTTCTACTCGGGAGAACATTCAGACCACGTAGAACTGTCCTCCTTTTATATAACATGAATGCTTTTTTGTTTTGAAAGTTCTAATAGATACTTGAGCGTGGTGATTATGACAGCAGGGGTGAGGTGGCCTCAGAGGTGGAGGAGCACCTGGGACTGGCCCTCTGCTCATGGACTGTGCTAGCTGCTGAAATGATGAATGTCCTTGAATTTGTCCTTAGGATGATGCTAAGTGACTTCTTAGTGACAACTGGTAGGTTGCTCCTTCAGAGCTCTGATGGCATGTCCTCCTCTAGTCAGGCCCTGCAGGGGGCACGACCAGCATACTGGCCTCAGTGCGGCCCACTCCCAGCCTGGCATGAGGCAGACTTTGCCAATGGAGTGCTGCGGACTACCCGTGGCCACAGACCTACCCAGCCTGCCGGCCCTCCTGCAGCCCAAGGGCAGGCTCTGAGACTACTGACGAGTAGTGTTTCTTAAAAGCTGGCCACCCGGGAAAGGATGTGACTGCTGAGTGGACAGGGCTGCACTTGCGCCCCATGGGTAGGAAGCCTCACAGCCCCACTGGTCCCTCTGAGGCGCGAGTCGGTTACTCGGGATGGCATCTGAGGTGAGGCCACCAGGAAAGGTTGAGTCCTGCTGTCCTGGTGTCTTAGTCTTCTCTGTCTCTGGGGGGGGGGGTGCCTGGGAGATGGAGGCCCTTTGGTGAGTGAGTTCAGCCGATCCCTTTCCAAGGCCAGGTGGGCTGCTCTTTATTCCCTGGGGAGTGCGGATGCTTCCCTGTGGGGCTTTCTGGGTAGCTCTGATTCTTTGAGAAAGGGCTCACCTTCACTTTCACCCGACTCTTGGGTCTGGGAGGTGAAGAGTAGAGCTCTGTAGAACACTTAGTGGGCATCACCGGGCCTCAGGGGCCTGGGGTCACTTCTGGGGGGCTGTGCATCCTTAACCTGTGAGGAGCAAAGGGGCACAGGCCAGCCTTCTCTGGGCTTAGTTGACCCTCTGCTGGAGAGATGTGGGAAGTCTGCAGGGCCCTTGAAGCGAGTAGGGAAGCAGGAATCTGAGTGGCTGTTTCTGGCTCTGGCCAGGTCCTTCTGAGTGGGTCTCCCTGGATCCACTGGTAACCCCCCACATTCCTGGGATGCGCATAGTTGGTGATGAAAAGAGAGAAGTGGGCACTGTCTGGGGGCATCTTGCAGGTGGCGATGGCTTAGTGGAGCAGACCTAGAATGCTTCCCCAGTGTCGGACTAGGCAGTGTGATCTCATCCTGTGCTTGAGGCTGGGCCTTGTCAGAGGCCAGGAAGACCAACTGCGAGGAGCGGAGCCATTGGCTTCTGGGTGCAGTGGGCTGCCCAGAAAGTGTGGGCTCTTCCCATCACTCCTTCATTCATCGTCATTTGCTTACCAGAAACTTCAGGCAGTGGGGCCGGGTGTGGACAGCAGGGGACTGGGCACACACTTGGTGCTGAAGCAGAGGCACAATCCTGGGAGTGGGGGAGGAGCATTCAGAGAGGCAGGGAAGATGGAGAGCGGGGGCTGGGTGAAGAGTTGATTCAGGAACACAGCTACAGACTTTGTATGTGATGGGCCCCGTCCCTCTCCCCTGAGCTGGGTTCTGCGTTGGGAGGTGTCCCTGTGGTGGGTGCACAGATAGAGCCTGACGACACACATGGCATCTGATGGTGTGTGTAGCACAGTGACAGTTGTGCAGCACCCAGGGCTGGGCTTCCTGTTTCATCAGCCTCCTCTCTGTGGGGCTCCTCTGAGCTTCTGTTTATTTTACCTGCAGGAGCATTAACCCCTGACCTGCAGTGTTGGGCTTAGCTGAGAAGAGCTGGTCTGAGGTCGTCAGCGCTTGCTGAGTGCTGAGGAAACGGCAGCTGCTGCTGGGATCCTCATATTCTGTTAGAAAGGCAGGTCTACACCTGTGTGCCTTTGTTGTGCCTCCCTGCCTGGTTGGATGACATCTGGGGACAGTGGCATCTCCATGTGGAGTCTGGTCTCCAGTGGCACTGGTTACCAGTTTACATCTGGACCGCGGGGCTGTTGGTGGGCCAGTCTCCTCCAGGATTTTGGAGACACTAAGGACAAGACCCCTTCAGGTGTGGGCAGGGTTGCGGGTGGGGAGTCATGTGGGCACCTGTGCACACCCTGACTGGCCCAGGGAGAGCAGCTCCCGGCTGACCTGGGAAGTAGTGCTTCTTCTTGGTTGTGACTCAGCCCCAGGATCTGAGCACCACCACCTCCCCCACATCCCACCCCTCCTGGTGGGCTGGAGGTCAGCCCTCTGGAGCCTCTTGCTGGGTGGACACAGCCCCTTCTCTGTGTTATCTGGTCAGAAATTCCATGGAGCTTATTTGTAACGCTTGCTGAGTTGCTGCAGGAGACCTGGAGAAGGGCTCCAGGGAAAGCTGTTTTCATAAATAGAAGGGTTTGCTGCAGGGAGAGCTTTGGGGAAAGAAGGGGGCCCGTGAGAGCACATTAACTTGGTGGGTCCGGAGGACCCTGCTCTTCAGCCCTTGCTCTAGTGAGCAGGCCCAGGTTCGTCCACATGCCATGCTCACGCCCAGGCAGTACACACTCCTCCCATGTATTTGGGTATCTTACGCAGAAAGTTTGCTTGGGACAGACGGACCCAGCATTTGTTTGGGGGCCTATCGCTTGGGCAGGCCATGTTGGAAACCCAGAGCTGAGCTCTTGATTATAGCCCTGGCATGGGGCTCAGCACCATCTCTGGGGTCTACTGGGAGCCCTTGGAACCTTTTAGGGAAAGAAAAAAATGTCACTGCTGGCCAGGCTGCCATGTAGCAGCCCTTTAGCCAGGACCCCCTCTGCACCTGGGCTCTGCTTTCCAGACCTTTGGTGAGACCACCAGGAAGGCCTGTGGTTGGGTGTTCTTAGTGCCCATAAAACCTTGATACCATGTGGAGAACCTTTTTCTGAGGTTTTGCCAAAGAAAGCCTTTTTTCTTGCTAATAGAATCGTAGAAGGGTTCTGGAGGTAGCAACAGGTGCTGCTGTCTCAGTATTTTATACCTGGCTCCAGAGGAGCCCTGGCTAGGTCAGATGACATAGAGCCAGGCAGAACCATGACGCAGAGACCATGGGACCCAAGGCTGCAGCCCAGCCATCTGAGGTGCCCCCAGCAGAACCACATAGGATTCTGAGATCATCTTCTGTAGATGGAGTTTTCTTGCCCGGTGCTATCCTTCTTGCTGTCCCTGTGCCCTCCTGTGGTACAGAGAGACCCTGCTGTCCTGGCACCTGGGCTCCCTTTTAACGTTGTGCACACCATTTCCATGTCTAGTGTCTGGATATGGCAACCCCAGCTCCATCTCTGCAGTGGCACATGGACACCAGACAGTGGGTGGGAGGAGCCCAGGGACATTGCACAGGGCTGGACTAGAGCTGGAAGGCTTGCCCACTACACATGAAGGAAGTCTGTGCTGTGTGCCCCCACCAGCAGGAAGAACCCTGTGTGGAGCTGGGCTCTGCATGAGCCATTGGGTCCTGTGTCTTTTCATCAGATTACTTTTGGCAAAGTATGTGGAAGTTGACCCAAACCAGGATTGTGTACGTCTGCATTGCCCCTGGCAGCCCCCCTCTTCTGTTCATCTGTAGTAAAGTCAGGGTTTGGGGCCATTGTGTGTTTCCGAGTTACTGGAGTTCAACAGCCACGGGGCTAGGCGTGTGCCTCTCATCTGAGGGTCAGCACGGGCAGGTTTGGGACAGAGAGTGCTTGGTCGCTTGGTTATGTGAAGGAGCACTAGGGGCACTTCTGTGTTCTGAAAAGCAGAACATGGTAGACCTGGCTGCTGCATCCCCGGGTCTCTGTGGGCTCCCTCATAGCCATGAGGGAGAAGGGCGTGCAGCAGGAGAGCAGTGGGTGACAGGCTGCATTCTGGAAGCTTCTGGGAGAAGGTGCAGGAGGATCCAAGGGGTGTGGGTGGGCAAGGGGAGGGACACCCAGGGGGTGTGCATATGGGTGGGGAGAGCCAGGTGGGCTGCACCTGGGTACCCACTGCTGACCAGTTCCTTGGAGCTGCCTCTTGGTCAGCTTGGAAGATCACAGGCAACTCCTCTGTCTAGATTACTGATCAAGGCTGAGACTGCATCCAAAAACAAGCCTGTGACGCTCTGGGTCCACCTTGTCTATGGCCTCACCATCCACTTTTCCAGTGGCCACAGAAGAGAGGAGGGGCGCTGGCCCCAAGGCCCTACTCCAGCTTGTCCTGCTTTCTATTTCTAGCCCAGGCCCTTTAGGATGGGGTGTGGCAGCCCATTCCCCTTCTGCATGTGAGTCTCAGGGAAACTGAGAGATGCAGGCCAGAGAAGAGCTTGCGAGGCCAGGCATGCTGAAGTGCCCGGCCCCCTCTGTTCAGCCTGGGCACCAGGTTCTGGGGAGCCCTGCCTCCTGCTGCCCTCAGCGGGGGTGGTTTTGGTGGCCGTGTTCATGTGTCCACCTCCCTGTGTATGGGTAAGGAACTGCCATATAAAAATCAGTACCACCCAACACGTGTCAGTTACAAAGACGGTTCACAGTGTACTTGGCCTTACAACAGTCAGCTGAGTGCAGCGTTTTCCCCACCAGACCACAAGGCCTTGAGTCTAGAAGTTGCGTCCTGTCCCGTGGCTGAGTGGCAGCCCTTCCTGCCCTTCCAGGTGAACATGCACTCACTTGCCCTAGGTGAATGGGCCCTGGAGCTTGGTTTCAGCCCCACACAGGCTTGTGTGGCCCTTTGCCTCTTTCTACTGGGAATGCAGCAGTCAGGGTCAAACTGAGGCTTGCATTATTCTGGATTTGGGCTTGATCATTGGCCCAGGACGCTTAACTTTAAGCAGGTACCCTGTTGCTCAGGGTGAAATTGGAGGTGCATGGTCCTCCAGCTGCTGCTTGGCCCTGGATCAGTCTGCCTGGATCCTGGAGATCTGCTTGCCTCGCCAGACAGGTCTGCTTCCGCCTGTTTTCAGAGTACAGGCCAGGGGCAGTGCGGGCCATGGAGCCGAGGGTTGCCTGGAGGGCCTGAGTACCCCTCACTGGGGAGGAGAGACCCAGCCAGGCCAGCCTCCCGGATCCCCAGATCCCACCTACCCTCAGCCCCTCCCTGTGGTTCACTATGTCTTTCCTCCTGGAAGCTGCCATTCACCTGGGTTGATTTTGTTTAGGTCTGGAGCACCGTCCTCTGGGACTCCAGCAGGGAAGAGCACCTACGGAGCCATGGGCATTAGGAAATGTCTCTGAAGACAGTGGTGCTGCCGAGAGCTGAGTGGTTTCTAAATTCATTCCAGAGACTCTGGCCTTTTTTTTTTAATTTTTTTTTTTTTTTTAGTTTTGATAGACCTTTATTTTTTATTTATTCATATGTGGTGCTGAGAATCGAACCCAGTGCCTCACAAATGCCGGGCAAGTGCTCTACCACTGAGCCCCCAGCCCCAGCCCAAGATTCTGGCTTTTGAGGACTCATGGGAAGTGGGATCTGGGGTGCTAGTGAGACTTTATTGGCCTTTTCTCAGTGCCAAGTGTTGCAGGTGCTTACCCAAAGGAGCTCCTTCATCTTCCCAGCATCCCATCCTAGAACTTCCCCTGTTGTCCTGATGAGGAGGCGGAGACCTGGGTGTCCCCCCACTTGCCATGGTCACAGCAGAGGGGGCAGGGCCAGGGCCCACCCAGACAGCCCAACCTGGGGTAGGCATGTAGATTCGGCTCCCCACCGTGCGCAGCTCATGATGCTCATTGAGGTTGGGCCTTCTGAAAAGGACAGGAGCCACATTTCAAAGCTGGGATGGAAGGAGTTGTTGACTATGGCTAGCTCATTGATGCTTAAGTGACACCTGAGGTGCCTGTTGGTGCTTCCTTGGGCCTCTCCTCGTGTGTCTGACATGGGTGGTTGGACAGGCGAGTGTACCTCCAGAGGCCTCCGGATAGGTTTGGGCTCACTGCTGGCTCTTACAGGCTGTGTGCCTGGGGCAGAGCCCAGCCTCACCTTGTTGGTGACCCTGGACTTGGTGTTCAGCCTGCCTGAGCCTCAGGTCTACAAGGGGAGGAGGAGTGGGCTGTCCCTGACAACGGATGGTGGATCGAGCCTGGTGGCCTCTCTGTAGAAGGTCTCCTCTGAGCCTGGCCTGCGGAGAGTGTGAGCGTGACTTGTGCACTGTGTGTTTATATCAGGGCAGCACTGTCCCGTCCTTAAACAAAACACCTCCATCCTTGCCCCTGAAGATTCTTTCTCTTTTTCTTGCTGCCTTCCTCTCTGATGGAGTTTTTGCGCTCTCTGGTCTATGTCTTCCCTTGGTCTCCATTTCCCAGCTTTCTGTACCTCTGATGTGGATGATTGATTCAGAGAATCGAGCATGACCAGGAAAGCCATGTTTTGCATTTGACCTTGACCTCTTGGAAGTACTCAGAGTCCTCCTGAATGTTCTCACGAGAAGTCTTCATCCATTTCCTTTTCCTCCCGTCTTAGCCTTCAGGAGAAGTAGGAGGACTCCAGAGAGGCCAGCCTACTTTGCCTCACATGGAGTTCCAGGAAGCTGGGTCTGGCTCTCCCAGAGGAGCAGGGTTAGGGTGAGATGGGGCTGCTTTCCTCAGCAAACGTGCACCTAGCAGGGGGCAGCTGCACAGCCCCGTGACCTGTGGCAGTGCTGCTGCACATGTCCTGCGCAGACTGATCGCACAAGAACCCTTGGGTGGATGTGAACATGCACTGACCTGAGCCTGTGAGGCCATGGCCAGAGCCTCCAACAGCTGTTTTTAATAAGGAAAAGACAGTTTAGTATACATTTCATTAAAGCTTTTCTTATTTGCCAACTTAGATGTCATAAGAAAAGGACAGTGTGGGGGTCTGGGGAAGCAAGTGCTGGTGTCTTGTGTCCCTGTGTGTCCTTGTGCCAAGCTAACCTGGTCTTGGTGAGGCCAGGCAGGGACTGCTTCTGCCGAGGTCTACCACGCGGCCTGCGCAGTGGTTTCATTAATGAGGTTCTGGCATTCAGTTAGTTAGAAGAGATCAAAATAAAACACACAGACAGTACCTTATTTTAATGCTAGGTCCGAGACGGCTCGGTCTCCCTGTTTCCCTGCCTCCAGCCGCTCAGCAGGGCAGCGAGGATTACTCTGGGCTAGCAGGAGAGAGAGAGAGCGAACACGCCGGGGATCAGCCTTTTATTTGGGGGAAACAAGAGATTCAGGGGAGAATTCCATCCAATGAAGGTTGAGGGGGGGCTGTACTCCAAGGTCAGGGTCAGTGATTGGGTCTCCAGGGTCAGTGGTTACGCACACCCCCACACGGATGGGCTCTCTCATCAGGAAAGGGTCGGGATAACTCCGACACAGCCAGAGTGCCTCAGGCCCTTAACGGGAGTCACCCAATCACATGTCAGAATGGCTCCCCACATATTCCCCCTTTTTATTCTTAACAATGAGGCGGCGGTTCACTCTCTGGAGTCCCCGGATTCTTGATTGGAGGACTCGCCATCCTATAGTTACAATACAAAAGAGAATTAACAGCAAAGAGAATAATCCAATAATGTACCAAGCGGAGTGTTTAAGAATATTTCCAGGGTTGAATCCATTTAACTCCTTCAATATTTGGTTAGCCAAAGAAGAAGGATCTGAAAAATCAGCTCTATTATTTTGAATGTCTTGGATATGGTGATGAAGTTCCAGAATATCCAAGCTATTATTACTATTTTGCCATATACCTAATAAATGGTTTTTAACCTTCTCCCAATCCCAGAGAGAAGCATTGTACTTGGCAGCTGTAACACATACATACTTATAATTAGCATGGCATTTAAGCCTTTCCTTAAATTTTAAGGCTGAAAGTTCATTACCAATGTTAATAACAGTCGCCTCTAAGGCGTTTAATTTAGTTTCAATCCTTTCATCAATATTTACTTGATTACGCAGAGCCTTGGAAGTATTTTGAGCTAAATTATTAAGAAATTTTGCATGCTGAATATTCTGAGACAATGTCAGAGATGCAGAGACGGTTGAGGCAATAAATGAGACCAGTGCTAAGACACCAACAATTATGACTCCAATAGCACGTTTAGGTCTTGTTAGCTGGGCATGAATTTGCTGTAAAACTTGTAAACCAGCATCAGCATACCATGGCTCTGAAATATTAGCAGGTAATAAAACAAAAGAGGGCTGATGAAGTATCAGCACTCCTTTTCCTCCATTATACCTAGAAATACAATTGGTTAGGTTGCACTTATTACAAGTAACAAAATATCTATCATCTATCCATCTAACTTTTACATTTCCAATAATTAAAACATAAGGAGATTGGACACAGGCTCTTAGGCCATAGCAAGATCCCTCTTTACAGTTCTTGCCAACAAATTTTGGTAAAGGTTTGTCTGAAAAATGTAAATACTCTGAGGCAGCAATTAAACGCCAAATATCTCTTTGAATGCCTCCTTCACTATAAGTCAAAATATTACTAACAAATCCTGCAGGTGTCATAGCAGAATTTCTTCGTAATTGTCTCTTATCAATTTTTGGAGACCAATCTAAAATATACCCACTAGCTTTAGACACCTTATGTTGTACAGGAAAGGTATTTACACAATCCATCCATTTAGGAAAGGTGCCAATTTCAATTATAGAACTATTTGGACAGTGGGGTACTGGTGGAGGTTTTGCAGAAATGACTGGCTTGTTATGGGAAAGTCCCATCTTAATTACTGATCTAGTATTAGGTTTTAAGTCTCCATAAATAGAATTATTTGTCAGTCTAGGTTTACCAATCGCTGTCTTTTCTTCAAATGATACTTTCAGACAGCCAGCATGTTTATCATGTGACCAACATAAAGGTAATTGGGCACTGTAGCCAGAATAATTAAATCTAGTCACATGACTGGGAGTAATATGAGTATCTGTAAATCCTCCCATCATGAATGAGTCATTAGTAAATACTGGAATAGATTCTCCAGTCCACACAGCTGGGTGTACCAGGGGTGGATCTGGGAAATATGTCCAATAAGTGTCTATTTGATTCCCTTTTACCTGACAGCCCAGTAGGGCAATTACTGTCGCTACCATCAAGACTGGTGTCCTGTTCTTTCCTAGGCGTCGAAGTATTTGGGAAGCCTGGGTTGTCAATTTCTTCACATCTTTCCACGAAATCAGCTTCTCGGCTGGTTCAATCTGGTCTTTCTTCATCTTTTTCCGATATCTCCTCCTTCTGGGTTGTGGCTCCTCCGTGTCTATCCTCAGTCGCTTGAGTCTGGGTTCTATTTCCTCCATGTCTGATGGCACGTTCAGGCACCCAGATGGGACGGAAAGCACCTTCTGGAAAAACACAAGCATGCCCTCGGCCCCATGATATTACCGGATCTGGGCCCTTCCACTGACCAGTCTGTAAATCTTTCCACAGAACTCTGCCTAATGGGCCTGTCACCGAGGGAGACATTTGCCTCTCAGCAGCAGTGTGACCTTCTGTGTCACAGTTTAAAAAATTTAAAACAAATAAGGCATGATTAAGGCTATTTTGGGGAGTCATTATCTTATTCCCCCTTTTTAATTTTTGTAATTGAAGTTTAATAGATAAATGAGCTCGTTCTACAATGGCTTGACCTTGGGGGTTATAAGGAATTTCTGTTTTATGATTAATTTGAAACTCTTGGCAAAATTGTTGAAAAGCAGAGTTTACATAAGCTGGAGCATTATCTGTTTTAATCTGTATAGGACACCTTAAAACAGAAAAAGCTGCTAAGCAATGAGAAATTACATGTTGAGTATTTTCCTTAGTACGTGCTGTGGCAAAAATAAATCTAGAATAAGTGTCCACTATGACATGCACATAACATTGCTTACCAAATTGAGGAATATGAGTTACATCCATTTGTCATATTTGATTTGGTTTTAATCCACGGGGATTTACCCCTGATGGCAGAGATGGAGTGTAAATAACACACTTAGGGCATTGGCTTACAATCTGACGAGCCTGTTCTCTGGTAATACTAAATTTTTTACGTAAGTTAGAAGCATTTTGATGATGTAAGGAATGGGAAGCTAGGGCACAGTCATATGAAGACATCTGTTGACAAAAAGCTACTAATTTATCAATATTATCATTACCTGCAACCAAAGGTCCAGGGAGGCTAGAATGTGCTCGGATATGTCCAATAAAATATGGGTACTTTCTCATTAGCACTGTCTTTTGTAAATTATGAAATAATTTAAATAACTCCTGTGATGAAGTAAACCCAATAACTGAGGTTTCAATATTTTTGGTAACTCTGACTGTATATAAGCTGTCAGAATAGATATTAATAGGCTCATTTGAAAAATAATCTAAGGCCAAAATCAGGGCTTGAAGTTCTGTCCTTTGAGCTGAAGTATAAGAAGTTTGTATTACCTCTGTGTGAACACGGCTGAAGAAACCTGCCTTACCAGAGCTGGAACCATCTGTGAACACCGATAAAGCTCCCTCTATTGGATGGGAAAGTACAATCTTTGGAAAAATAAGTGATGTTAATGATGTAAATTGTACAATCTTATCACGAGGATAATGGCTATCTATCTGGCCAGGGAAATCTGCAAAAGCTATCTGTCATGAACTAGAAGTTTGAAAAAGCCAATTAGTCTGTTGAACAGAAAATGGAATAATTATGATATCAGGCTCAGATCCAATTAATTGTAAAATCCTAGTTCTACCCTTAATCACTAATTGAGCTGTAGAATCATGAAAAAGTGTTAATGTCTTTTGAGGGGAATGAGATAAGTAAATCCATTCAATAACTTCTAATTTTTGTCATATGGCTCCTGTTGGGGTATGTTCAGTTGGAAATATTAATAAATATATTATTTCTTTAGGATCTATTTTAGTAAGCTGTGTATTTTTAATTGTAATTTCCACTTTCCTTAAGGCTGTTTTGGCCTCCAAAGTTAGTTGACGTGGAGAGGTTGGAGAAGGATTTCCTTGTAATATCTGAAATAAAGGACTTAACTCAGAAGTAGTTAACTTTAAGGATGGTCTTAGCCAGTTAATATCTCCTAATAGTTTTTGAAAATCATTAAGGGTACGTAACTCCTTAACTCTTATCTGAAGATTTTGAGGACGGATTGTACTCCCTTGAATTATCTGACCTAGATATTGAAAAGGAGATACCTTTTGAATTTTTTGAGGAGCTATACTTAAACCCAATGTTGTAAGTGAGGTCTCTAACTGAGTAAAAATTTCTGAAAGTACTTCTGAATTAGCATGGGCCAATAATATATCATCCATAAAATGAATAATGTATGTATCAGGGAAGCTATTTCTAATGGGATCTATTGCCTGATCAACATATTTTTGACACAGGGTAGGGCTATTACGCATTCCCTGAGGAAGGACTTTCCAGCAGTATCTTTTAACAGGTTCCTTAAAATTAACTGCTGGGACAGTGAAAGCAAATTTTTCATAATTTTTAGGATGTAACCTTATAGAGAAAAAACAGTCTTTTAAATCTATTACCATCAAGCTGTAATTTAAAGGAATGGCTGTGGGGGAGGGAAGTCCTGGCTGTAATGATCCCATAGGCCGAATTGCCTGGTTTATTGTCCTTAAATCCTGTAATAACCTCCAATTTCCTGACTTTTTCTTAATAACAAAAATAGGTGTATTCCAAGGGCTAAGTGTTGGTTCAATATGACCAGCTTGAAGTTGTTCCTCAACTAATCTATGAATTATTTTAAGCTTTTTCCCTGAGATGGGCCACTGAGAAATCCAAATAGGCTCTTCTGTGAGCCACGTAATTTTTTCAGCTGTTTTAAGGATCGGGGAAGTACTCAGTGTCCCTAATAAAAATTTTGTCCTGAAGTATTTACTAATCCTTGCCGTGTAGACTGGCTTGTAAACAGATATTTTTCCTGAAAGTTTTTCCTATCATCTCCAGGAAAATACCTCTGATTAATTTCTTTAACTGACCTTATAGAATTTGGGGTGACTAGTAGCAGTCCCATTTTGGCTAGTATATCTCTTCCCCATAGATTAGCTGGTAAAGACTCTAACACATAAGGCTTAAATATTCCACTGTTTCCATCAGAATCTTCCCAACGGAGATAGTTGGCACTTTGAGCAGGCTGTGAAATTTTTCCTATTTCTTCTAGATTAGCTGAGGCTGTATGTAGAGGCCATGTCCTGGGCCAAAATCGGCTGGACAACACGGAGCTATCAGCCCCTGTGTCAATTATTCCTAGGAAATTTTTATTATTAATTCTAAGTTTTAATAAAGGGCGTTCTTGTCGTACTAACTGGGACCAATATACTCTGTCCGGCGGTTTAGAAACTGAATCTGTCGGCAGGTGCCTTTCTGAGACACAAGGCAATAATATTAATTGAGCAAAAATATCCTTTGGGGTGAGTCTTAGGGCATAATTGGATCTTACAGTAACATATAATTGCCCTCTAAATTCTGAATCTACCACACCAGGTATTACTTCAATAGCTCCCTTTAAATTATTACGCCCCAAAATTAAACCTACAGTATTTTCAGGAAGCGGCCCGAAAATCCCAGTAGGGATTTGTGTTGGTCCCGTTTCAGGATCTAATTCAACTGTCTCTGAAGGTCCTAAGAAAACTGTCTGTGATTTATGTCTCTGCTCTGGTAAAAATCGCGGACTGTCCTGGTCGGCGCCGCTAGTGACGTCACACTGTGCGACGTCTCCCCATATTGTTTCTGGGCCCGGGGAGGGGCCGAACGGAAGTTTTTTGTCCCCTCGCTAGGAGGAAATACTTGTGGCGAGAAGGCGGGCTCATCCGCGCCACCCGAATCAACCACGTGGCGCCGAGTCCTGCAATATCTATTATCGCCAGTAGATGGAGCCCTAAACCTAAATTTGCGTTGGCGACATTCGTAGGCGAAATGACCGGGTTTTCCGCAAACGTAACACTTGCTGCGGGACTTCTGAACTGAATTTTGTGGCCCCAAAGTTTCCTTTAATACTGTTGCTAAGGCTACCGTTTGCAACTGAGTGGAATCTAAGTCAGAACACAAGCGAATATACTCAGAAATTGTTCCTTTCTTACGATGGGGGCGGAGAACATCTTGGCAAATTTTGTTTGCGTTCTCAAAAGCCAATTGTCTAACAATAAATTTGCTAGCTCCTGGGTCTCCGATGGACCTGTTTGCAGCCTGATATAGTCGGGCTACGAAATCTGAATAAGTCTCATTGGCACCTTGTCTGATTTTGGTAAGAACTAAATTGGACTGGTCCTTGGGGACAATTTGCCTCCAGGCACGTTTTGCACAATCAGTTATTTGATTGTACACTACAAAATCATAATTTAACTGTCTTTCTAAATCAGCAAAATCTTCAGTCCCTAAAAATATCGCTACTGGCGTTTCTATGCCCTGTCTTCTGTTTCTTTCTGCCTGTTCATTACAAAAATCAGTCCAGTAAGTTTTCCAAAGTAAGTAATTTCCCCCGCTCAAACAAGATCTGGCTAAAAAAACCCAGTCACTAGGAGGAAGGGGTTGTGAGCAGATATTTTCTATCAGACTCTGAACAAAAGGCGAATTTGGGCCGTACGTTTCACATGCATTTTTTAATTCCTTGATAGTTTTAAATGGAATTACAGCATGAATTCTAACTCTCTGATTTTGCTCATCAGTTTGCTCAAAAACTGGAAAGAGGTGAAAACCAGTAGTATCCTCCCCCATTTCTTGAGCCTTCTTAATACCTTGCTGAACTGGGGTAAGAAAAGTCATCTTTAATTCAGCACACCTGTTAAATTTGGTTCTTCTAGCAGGTATCGGCTGAATTTTTAGGGCTTGGGCAGGTGGTGCTAAATGCAATCTATTAAAATTTCTCTCTAAGTCCTGAGTTTCTATGTCTAATTCTTCTTCCTCAGACTGCGAGCTGCTATCAGACTCTGTACTATCGCCATTTGGAATTTGGGTTTCTAACTCACGTGGCTGAGAAGAAACCTGAGCCCCGCTAGGAGTTTCCTTTGTATTTTCCTCTCCAGGAAGATTGGTTACCACTTCTGGAGGGCTCTCCAAGATTAGAGATGCTTCTTCTTTATCATGCTGTTCTGTATAATCTGTCTGCGGGCTAGCTTGCACATTTCTAACCTTTGTTTTAGCTCCTAGCGCTTTTGTTTTAAAACGGCTCAAAGGAAAGGAAATTAATTTAGCCTCAGGCTGATTTTCCATTTGAATAGACTTAATGGCTCTTTGAATACCTCTCAGAAGCTCTTCTGGTGGCCACGGACTCTGGTCCATGTATTCAAAGAGACAAATTTCTAGGGCCGTCCAAGTTTTCTGTATATTCTCTATGCCTCCAGGTATTTCAGTAGAAAGACAAACTCTCTGTAACTTTCTTCCTAATTTCTCCCAAGTAAGTAAATTTGGAGACTCTTGGTCACAAAACCAAGGACAATATTCACCTACAATCTTTAAGAATTGTAATAACTGAGTTTTCTTTATCTGTTTTCCTTTCTGATTAATTATACTGTCTAAAATAGTTAGATACATTTCCTTATCCGAAGAAGTAGAATTTCCCATTTTAAGTAAATTAACGTCTCTTTCCTTCAATATTTTCCGGTACTTTTGTGACTCAAATGTCACTTTTTCCTTTCTCTTATTTCTTATTTTTTTTATCCTCTTTATTACTTTTGTGACCCAAATGTCACTTCTTCCTTTCTCTTATTTCTTTATCTTCCTTATTTCCTCTATTTTCTCTTTATTTCTTTATTTCTATTTCCTTAATCTTTTTAGCGCGCGCTCCCACTCAATCTAACTAATTCAGAATGCCCCACGTTGGGCGCCAATTCTACCACGCGGCCTGCGCAGTGGTTTCATTAATGAGGTTCTGGCATTCAGTTAGTTAGAAGAGATCAAAATAAAACACACAGACAGTACCTTATTTTAATGCTAGGTCCGAGACGGCTCGGTCTCCCTGTTTCCCTGCCTCCAGCCGCTCAGCAGGGCAGCGAGGATTACTCTGGGCTAGCAGGAGAGAGAGAGAGCGAACACGCCGGGGATCAGCCTTTTATTTGGGGGAAACAAGAGATTCAGGGGAGAATTCCATCCAATGAAGGTTGAGGGGGGGCTGTACTCCAAGGTCAGGGTCAGTGATTGGGTCTCCAGGGTCAGTGGTTACGCACACCCCCACACGGATGGGCTCTCTCATCAGGAAAGGGTCGGGATAACTCCGACACAGCCAGAGTGCCTCAGGCCCTTAACGGGAGTCACCCAATCACATGTCAGAATGGCTCCCCACACCGAGGGTTGATTGCAACAGAGCAGTGTCCCTCTCATCATAAACCTCATTCACTAAGCTTCTACACCAGCGTTTGCTTGTGAGAGAAGTGTGTATCCTCTGGAGAAAGGAAGAACTAGCTAGCGCAGATGACAGAGAGCAGGAGGTACCCCTGTAATCCCTCCTCCCAGGTGTGACCCTGTTCCTGTTGCGTCAGATCCTTCCAAGAATGCTGCATGCCCTTTGGTTGGCTTTCTGTCACTGTAACCAGTGCCTGAGATAATCAGCTTATCAAGAGAAAAAGTTGATTGTGCCTCCTAGTTTCGGAGGGTTCAGTGGGTGATAGAGTGGCTCCCCTAGCTTTGGGCTGTGGTGCGGCAGCCGGTCTGAAAGAAGCATGCCGCAGAGCAGAACCCTCACTCTGTGTCCAGGAGGTGAGAGATGGGGCATGCCCCCAGTGACCTATGACCTCTCTCTGGGCCCCACCTCCTAGGGGTTCTCCCCCTCCTCGTGGTACCTCCCTGGGCTCAGTCTTTGGGGACATTCAAGATCCAACTGTAGCACCCATGAAACCAAGCATATAGTTTTGCTTTTTAAAAATAGCTTTGTTGAAATACAGTTAATGTACTATAAAATTCACCCTTTAAGATGATTTTCAGCGTGTCAATTCAGTATGTTAATTTTTTTCATAGTAGTATAACCATAATCACTCTTTAATTCGAGGATATTTTGTTATCCCCCACCCCCCATTCTCCCACTGGGCTCGTCCCTCCTCCAGCCCCGCAGCCTGAGGCTTGTGTCTCTGGATCTGCTTGTCCTGGCCTTCCCTGTACACAGGTCACACTGCGTGTGTAGCATGGTGTCTGCCAGGTTCACCTGTGACTTGCCGTATCAGAATTCCCCCCCTTGTAAGGCTGCGTGGCTCGCGTTCCGCCTCGTGCCTGGCCTCATCCTGCTTGCCCACTGGCCTGTGGATGGGTGCTGCTGTCAGTCGGATCCCAGTGGCAAATTCTGAGGGTGCTTGCTGCTCTGTGTCCTTGCCGTGGTGGTTCTGTCTGTCTTCTTTTCTGTATAGGTGTCTACGTGGGTGTGGAGTGGTGTTTTATTGTGGTTTGATCTGCATTCCCTGATAGATAATGGTGTTGAATGACTTTTCTTGGGTGCGTTGACCGGTTTGTATATCTTCTTAGAAGAGATGCCTATTCAAATCTTTATCCATTTTTGCACTGAGTTATTTATCTCTTCTTTGAGCTGAAAGAGCTCCTTCTGTGGTCTGGATATCTGGCCCTCATCTGTTACCTGATTTGCACATAGATTCTTTGGCTTGTCTTTTCACGTTCTCGACATTGTTCTTTGATGTACCCGAGGGTCTGCTTGAAATGAAATCGCCATCAGTGCAGTCCTCAGGTTGCTTTCCCCTGCACGGTCTCACATGTTCTATGTCAGCCTTTGCAGCTGTCCTTTTCGGCAGGACCCTGGCCTTGCCACCAAGCTGCTGCGCTGCTGTTTGTTGGCCCAGAGCACTGTGCGGTGCTCCTTGGTTCTCACTTCCCAGCTGTGAGCAGTGCTGCAGGGGTCCTGCTTGGGCAAGGTGACCCTGCATTTGCAGTGCTGGGGTTGACCAGCTAGCTGTCTCCCCTCCCCTTCCCCTCCTGGTGGGCACTGATGGCCCCTGAGGGTATCTACACCCTAGTCCCCGGAACCTGTGAAATGTTACCTTACATGGGAAAGGGACTTTGTAGATAGAGATAAGGCTAAGAGCTTTGGGGTGGACGACCTCATGGGCCCGTGTAACCAAAGGGTACATAAAGGTAGAAGAGGAACGAGGAAGGGTAGGAGGCTTGACTGGGAGGGTCAGATGGGGCAGCCCTGCTGGCTTCACTGACAAAGGGGACTGTGCACTGAAGAACGCCTTAGGAAAACAGGGAAACGGGTTCTCCCAGGAGCCTTCAGAGAGGACTGTGCCCCACGGATGCCTCCTTTCCCGTAGCAACACTAGGCTGGGCTTTTCACCCCCAAACTGAGGCAGAGTAAGTGAATGTTCTGCCAGGAGTTCGGTGCTGGTACTGCAGCCAGAGGAAGTGTGTACTAGGGCCGCACGGGCCTTAGAACTTCAAGAGCCACATTTTCTACTGGCCAAGTGATGCAGTGGGAAATCTCAGGTTTCATGTGTCCTTTTAAAAGGTAGTAAAAGACATTGACCGTGCTGTCACACAGACATGATGAGAGTGTCCTTCAGAGTGTGCCTGTGGCCTGATGTTGGGTGTGTGGAAGGAAAAGGTGGCTCATGGAGGCCAGAGTGCAGCCACCGTCTCCCCGGGCAGGTGTGTGTGTGTGTGTGTGTGTGGCTTTTGCAGTCTCCGTGTGAACACAGCATTCTGGCATCGCTGTGGGCTTTAGCAAATGGCCTGGGGACCTCGCCATGTCTCCAGGGTTGTTTCCTGGGGAAACGTGTCTCCAAGTCTAAATCATCCCCAAGGGTTGAACTTACGGACGCCCAGGCTTGTGCAGATCGATGGTTGCCTGGGTGTGTGTGGAGGGTCAGGACAGCTGCGAAGCCCTCCACGGATATGGGGCAGGGTCGAGGTGGGAGGGTTCCCCACGGATAGAGTTGTTCTTGATCCCTGCCGTGGACTGCATGTGTACTATACCCGGTGACACCCTGTATCTCCTGCTGCTTTTGGTGGCTGCTGGCTGGAGAGATGCCACCAGGAGAGCAGGGTCAGTGCCAGGGTGACACACCTGGCTCTCCTGTGATGCTCAGGCCTGACCCCACATAGTGACGGCTGGGCAGGCCAGTGTCCTGGAGGCTCACAGCTACCTTCCTACCTGAGGACCGAGAGAGGATTGAACAGCTGATTCAGTATTTAGAAATAGCATTTGTGAACTTAAATAAAAGGCCTATTAAATACCCTTTTTGGATTAGAACTGTAATTGACTTAACATTTAAGGCAGAAACTAAGGCCTTTGATTTAAAAACTGTTGACAGATTTGAGCCTAAGCCGCTTCTATTTGCAGAGGAAAGCCTCTGGCTTCCAGTCGAGTTGAAACATGACTTCCTTTAGCCCTCCCAAGTTTGCCTCTTGTCATATTTTACGAAACGTAAGGCTTTTAATTTTAACTTAACATTTGTGGCTCTTCCATGGACCAGTTGGAGGCTTTTCTCCAGAGCAAACTAGTTAAGACCTAGACATTGTGGAAAGGAGCAAAAATGTTAATCTCAACAAAAGATGTGGAGTTGAGAGACTGGGGTGGGTACAGCATTAAATATTTGGATGTAAAGGATCATCTCGAGCCGTCTTCTTGGAGGAAGTCGGTGTTTGATGAGCTTTTATGGCTGTTCCTCAGGATTGAAAGTGGTTCCTTTGATTCGTCTGTTACATCTAAGTGTAATTGAGACTGTTCCTCTGTTTTCTTATGCCATAATAAGCAGGCAGCGTAGTCGAATCATAACGTATTATGACTGTAATCGAGTGATTATAGTGTGCAGTGGTGCTTCTTGCAGCCGCAGGGCTGAGGAGCGGGAAGCATTGGGTCTCCTGGTACCGCTCAGCGCTGAGCCTGGGGAGGGCCTGCTCCCCGTGTGGGTTGGGAGCAGAGCGCCTGGTTCTGGAGCAGTGTGGACTGCAGGCCTGGTAGCCTCCACACGGCAGAAGCCAGGGTACCCTCCCCCTGCCTCTGCAGACCCACTGTGGTCTGTTCGGCACTCCTTCCTGCTCTCCCTTGCCCCGTGGCCGGGCCCTGGGCTGTCTTCACCCTCCTCCCCGGCCTCCTGTGTGGAGGGCCCTGGGCTGCTAGAGCAAGGCCTCCCTTCAGACTGCGCAGGCTCTATCCTCGCTCTGCTGCTGGCAGCTGGGCAGCCCTCGTCCCCACTGAGGCGGGATGGTAAGGGCCCGGCTTACCTGCTTACTTGCCTCTGGGCTTGTCGTGGGCACCTCTAAATGAGCCGTCTGTGTCTGGGACAGGAAGTGCTGTCTCTTCTGGAGGTGGAGTTTGTGGGCCCAGGCGTCTCCTGCCAACTGCAGGCTGCGCCGCAGAGCCTCCTGGCCTGGGCGGGCTTCCAGGGCCCAGACCCACTCAGCCCAGCGCAACTGGACTCTCTTGTGCCCTCCTTCTGTTCTTTTCACCCTCTGAAGCTGCCCCTGCCCCTTTCCTGGGATGTGGCTTTCTTTATAATGGCTTTGTCGCCTGACGTGGACTGTAGGCACCGAGGAAGCTTCTGGGGCCCTCTAAGAAGCCCTGATTTCGTCACACAGGCAGAGCTAAGATGCTTCAGATCTTCCTCCAGAGGAAATAAACACTGATTAGATCCAGGGTCTTCAACACACACTGGTCTCTTCTGACAACCAGAAGCTGTGATTTTAGACCTATCCCGTGTGTGGACTGTGGCCCTGAGACCCTTCCATTATAATACAGTGATCATTTTGCTTTTGGGTTGGGTGAGTTTTGATTTCTGGGTAAGTTCTAGGAATTTGTTGTAATTAACTTTGCTGTGGCTCTGGAAGGGCTCCTGGATGGGGAAGAGGAGAACAGCATTTGGGGGGTGTCTGGCCAGCACTCAGTGGTGGTGTAGATTGAACCCTCGTCAGAACCTCTGTGACATGGATGCTGTCACCCTCTCACAGAGGGGCCCCGCCGGCCGGATGAGGCTCTGGCAGGTGAGGAGCCGTGCTCCAGGTCTGTGGCTCTCACTAGGAAAGGAAGCTAGGGCACGGGAGGGGTTCTGATCCCCCCAGCCATGGCTCTAGGTACCTCCTGGGCCCTCCGAATGACAGCTGAGGTCCTGCTCCTGGGGTGCGGGTCTCCCTGGAGGAAGCTTCTGGAGACTCCCAGGGTTTTCCTCTGTGGCCACCTCCTTTCCTCATCACGGGCTTTTCTGCCCACACACCTTTTAAAAATCTATTTTTGATCACCACCTTGGCCTTTGTCTATGGGATCTTAAAAAGGTCCAGCTACTAATGACCGAGATGTGACATCACATGATGCTTTCCTTGGAACCATAAAGGAGATTTAAATTACAGCCCTGAGCCTTGCTTGTGAGTAGCCTGACTCCCCAGGGACCCAGCTGCTGTTACTGAGCATTATTTCCCACAGAAACGATTTCCTCTGACAGACAGAAGGCCGAGGAGGCCTCCTGGTGCCTCCAATGGGGACAGTTGTAGCAGCTTCCAGCTTTTTGCGAATTCCACGTGGTTGTGGCTACTTCAAGTACACCGTCTGGCGCGCCCGACTTCAGCGCCTTTCACGGAGCAGTCATTCAGCAGTGATCCAGGGGACGGCTGTCTGGAGCCAGGCCTAGAGCCAGCTGTGGGCCCGGACCACCATCCAGGGCCAGCTGTGAACTTGATCCACCATGAAGGGTCAGCTGGGAGCCTGGTCCCTCACCCGGGGCTGGCTGGGAGCCTGGCGTTAGCACCCTGCCATGCTGAGTGGTGTGCCCATTTTAAGCCGGGGTGGAGGGTTCTGACTTAGCCTGGTGGAATCTGCTTTAAGGAGATGTTTTTAAAAGCTCGTCTTTTCAGTGCCTTTCCACAGCTTTGTTTGGCAGGTCACATTTCATACCTACCTGGTATATGCAGACTGCATCCTGGTTACGGGGTGGCAGGGACCACCTCTCTGGGTCCATCCTTCCCATGTGCCTGGCCTGTGGGCTGCTGTGGGCAGAGGGGTGCTCAGAGGTGGGGTGTGCAGACAACCTGCTTCCCAGCCCACCCCCACTGTGGGACTGTCAGCTTCTTAATCCTCACCCCAGGGTCTAGGGTGGGTTGGGGAGGGGCAGCAGGGGAGGTGGTGGCCAAGGGGAAGGCTGCCCTGGAGGGCTCAGGGGTGCTGCTTCAGGAGGGGGATGGTTGAGGAAGCCCAAGGGTCTGGGTGGGGAGGGACAGGGGAAGGGGAGGGGGAGGGGGAGGGCAAGGCTGGAGTTTAGGGAAAGAAGTTTCAAGTATGATGAACAGGAGCGGTGCACATTCTCTATTCAGAGGGGCTGCTGGGGCTGGAACCGAAGAAATTCTGGAACATAGCTTTGGAGCCTGGTGTTCATGGGTCCAGGTTCTGCAGGCCTTCTCGGGAGCCTGTCCTCCTCCATCCAGAATTGTTAATCAGTAGCTGCAAATAGCTGCCATCATTTATTTCAGATTCATGATCTCTTCACTTCCTTAGTAACAAAAAAGCATGCATTTAAGATGTTTATAGAATTGGGCTTTAGATCGAGAATTGTATATCCCAGAAGCCTGTGATTAAAGCTGTTTGGCGAGTCTGTCCTCTTCGCCTTGCCTCTCGAAGCCCCCTTTTCCTCCCTCCTCTCCCTTTTGGATTGTTTTTGCTTTTTATAGAGAAGGCCAATGGGAAGCTAGTTTCCATTTTGTCCAGATGAGATTCCATGCTTTCCTTCGTGCAGGCTTAGCTTTTCTTGCTGGACTGAGCTTGCTTAGAAGAGGTTTGACAAGCCAGGCATGGTGGTGCACACCTGTAGTCCAGCTGTTCAGGAGGCCCAGGTGGGAGGCTCACAAGTTTGAGGTCAACTTCAGTAAGTTATCCAGACTCTTTCTCAGAATACGAAGGGCTGAGGGTGTAGCTCAGTGGTAGCATGCGTGTGACCCTGGGTTCCATCCCCAGCATCAAAAAAGAAACAAGCGAAAAGCACCACCTGAGTAAATACATAAGCTAATGAGTTGATTTAAAAAGTTGTCTCATTTGCCTTCATCCTGAGTGACATGGAGGAGGCCTGTTGCTTCCGCCTGGCAGCCGTCACTGACCACGCTCCTGCCCTGTGGTGGCATGTTTGCAGGGTGTTGTGGGGCAGGACCTGGAACAGCAGCTTCCTTAGGGCTGGTCCCCTCTGTGTTCACCCCAGGTCTTCCTCTTCAGTGAATGAGACGGTCCCTTCTTTGAGAGGGACTGAGACTTGCTGCAGTCTGCTTCCCGCCTCGTAGGGTCGCACTTGTTGACAGTTCTTTTCTTCTCCTTCCAGCCCTGGGAAGCACGTGCTGGTCTGACCTCTTGCCACTGCCTTAGAAACAAGGTGTTTAAATTTTCTTGAAGTGTCCTAGATCGTTTAGGTTCCAGTGCCATGGAGCCTCGGCCTCTGCATCTGTAGGTGGAGGTAGTGGCAAGCCTCAGGTGACAGCCATGGGGGCCAGGTGTGATGATGTACACAGGCGGGTGGCCTGGAGGCACTCAGGGAATTTCAGGCATCTTATGTCACATAGTGAAACATTTAAACACAGTAATCATGTATCATCTAGCTCATTCATATCTTCTAGTATGCTAACCTCCAGCTGCCCATGGCCATTCACATTTAAATTAAAAATTCAGTTCCTTAGTTGTTTTTGCCACATTTTTTAATATTTATTTTTTAGTTATAGGTGGACACAGTATCTTTATTTTTATGTAGTGCTGAGGATTGAGCCCAGTGCCTCACTGTGTGCTTAGGCGAGAGTGCTCTACCTCTGAGCCACAACCCCAGCTCCGCATTTGCCACATTTTTAGTGTCCGATAGCCATGTGTTATTGGGGGTGCCTTACGTGGCAGTGCAGGTTGGGACCATCTCCGTCTCTGTGGTGGACTCTTGGCCTGCACGTCCTTGGTACCTAGCACCCCTGCCTTGGCACTTTCCCCGTGTGCACTGTACCTGGATCACTCCTTGTGTTGTAGGGACATAGCGGATTTTTATTTTAAAGTCAGCTTTTCTAGAAGATAGCCTCTCAAAGAAGCAATACCGTGCCCCTGCCCTGCATTCCCTGCCCTTCACCTTGTACCTGCTGTGTGCGACTTCCCCCTGTGGTGGGAGCCCGAGGGTCTGAGTTCTGTGCTGGGCTCTGCTGCTGGCTTAGTGGGGATTAGTTCCTGTTTGGGCTTGAACTTGATTGCATTTTGCCCAACAACTGTAGCAAAGAAGGCATGAACCACACAGCATCCCTGAGAACCCCCAAGGGTGAGGGGAGAATGTTCCACGCCCCCACGTCAGCTGGCCCTTCCTGACAGCCACCCCACCCCAGCTGTGCTGTATGACTCAGGGGCTTCTGTGCTGCCTTAATCCCAGGAATGGCATTTGGCCTGTGGGGAACTCCCGCAGGGACCCCAGCCTGGCGGCCTCCCTCCTGAGCCCCATCAGCAGCAGCTCCATGTGTCCTGCTTGCTGTGGTGGGGACTGCTGTCCACCCCTCCTCCCTGGTATCGCTGTCCACCCTCCCTTGTCCTGCATTTCCTGCCCTTCACCTTGTACGTACCGTGTGCCCTACACTCCTGCCCGTCATCCCTGATGCTCAGCTCTGTGCATGTGCATAACTCCTTCCCCTGGAGACTTCCTGTCTGCTTCTCTGCACCTGAGCTCTTGCCCCAGCCCATATCTCGCCACTCTGTGTTACCAGGGATTGAAGCAGGGTCTGGAGCTTGCTAGGCCAGCTGTGAACTACATCCTCTGCCTTTATGATTTTATTTTGAGATAAGGTCTTGTTGAGTTGCCCAGACTGGCCTTGAATTTGTGGTACTCATGCCTCAGACTCCTGAATATCTGGGATTAAAGGTGTGCACCACCATGCCTAATTTTATCCCTTCTTTAGAATGTCTTGCCCATGTTTCCTTAAATGTTTATTTTTAAAGCAACTTGTCTTCATTGAGTCTTTTCAAAACATTCAACTTGACTTTCATAGGTAAAAACCCTCTTATTGAAATTCTTAATTAGTGTTTGTAATGTTTCATCAGATGATGTAATTACAGTTACACTTATTAAGACTCAATTAATCGATTTGTGGGATGTTTAATTAAATGACGCAATTTACCATTAGAAGCAAGTGGACCAAAGGAGTTTGGAAAGGACACTGTTGTCCTTGAGGTCTGAGCCTCCACTGGCGGGTGTGGAAGGGTGTGGGTGAGCCAGCCACCAGCCCCAGCCTGGGCAGGCTTGGCAGATGTGTTTTGGGGGAAAGAGCCCCTGTTGATCTGGACTCATGTCGGGGTGGTTGGCGCCATGGCTGTGCATTTCTAAGTCCACACTCTGCCCTTCCCTCTTGCTGAGTCCAGTCTGCTGGGAGGTTGAGACCCCGCATGCTCCCAGGGCTGGGGCCAGCTCCAGTGGGAGCTGGTGGCCAGTTGCCATTCCGTTCAGCCTCCCCTGGTGCTGGCACAGCCTCCCCTGGTGCTGGCACAGCCTCCTCCCTGGCCCAGCCCTTCCTGTGTTGGCGAGGGACCCTTTGGCTTTACTGGGTGCCTATGGGAGGCTCTTCATGAGACCTGGGCTCGGTGTCTTGGGGTTTTGGCATATGGAGCTGAGGCATGCCCCATTGCAGGGACATGGGGTTGCCCTCAGCTACATAGCACCAGACCCACGCTGGGTGTTCAGTTCATGAGTGTACTCTGAGACCCGAGGCCTTTGGGGCTGGATGGACTCTTTGAGGTACTTCTTAAATGTAAGTGGTGAATTCAGCATTTAGAAAATCATTGCAGAAGCATCTGTTAGGTCCACGCCGACTCCTGTCATCAGGCATTAGAATCTTCTGAGCAGAAAAGCTACAAACTCCTGTACCCTGATGGAAAAGCATAAATGGGTTGAGTTAATTGTATGTGTCAAGCTTTTTTTTTTAGTTATTATTTTTTTTTAGCTTCTGCTTTGCTAAACACATTAACTGTGTAACAAAATATAGTTAGTCAAGGTGCACTATCTGCTAGAGAAAGTAAATTGCAATGGGTAGAGAGGTGCTGAGGGTGGGGTGTCTGGTTTTCACCAGAATGATCACATTGTGACTTCAGTCTCATTCATGACCACCCACCTCTGAAGTCGCCCGTTTCCTTGGTTGGAAAGTTCTCATTGGCTTTTGGGAAATCTTGCCATACCCTTTGGGTCCTTTTTGGTTCAGGGCCATGGTTCTGAATGCCGCTGCACCTGGCCGCTAAAGGGAAGGTCTTTTGCTCCCAGAGACCTGATCAGGAGCTGCAGTGGGCTTGGAACACGGGAGGATGGACGAGGACGGAGAGGCTCCAGTCAGACCGGGGTCTAATGGTGGATGTTTTTGAGGTCTTGGTTTGGAACCTAAACCTCAGATGGTGATTAGAAAATGAAGACGTCTAGATTGGTTCCACAGTTTGGCTATTGTGAATTGTACTGCTATAAACCTTGATGTGGCTGTGTCCCTGTAGTGTGCTGTTTTTAAGCTCTTTGGGTATAGTCCGAGGAGAGGAATAGCTGGGTAAAATGGTGGTTCCATTCCCAGTTTTCCAAGGAATCTCCATACTGCTTTCCATATTGGCTGCACTAACTTTCAGTCCCACCAGCAATGTATGAGTGTGCCTTTTTCCCCACATCCTCGCCAACACTTATTGTTGTTGTTTGTCTTCATAATAGCCGCCATTCTGACTGGAATGAGATGATATCTTAGAGTAGTTTTGATTTACATTTCTCTAATTGCTAGAGATGATGAACATTTTTTCATGTATTTGTTTATTGATTTTATATCCTCTTCTGAGAAGTGTCTGTTCAGACCCTTGGCCCATTTATTGATTGGGTTATTTGTTTTTTTGGTGCTTAGCTTTTTGAGTTCTTTATGTACCCTAGAGATTAGTGCTCTATCTGAACTGTGAAGGGTAAAGATTTTTCCCAAGATGTAAGTTCCCTATTCACCTCACAGATGGTTTCTTTTGCTGAGAAGCAGCTTTTTAGTTTGAGTCCATCCAGAGATATGAAAAATTGTGCTCTATATGTGTAATAAGAATTATAACGCGTTCCACTGTCATGTATTTAAAAAATAAAATCATTTTTTAAAAAAAAAGAAAGAAAATGAAGCAGTGACGGGTGGGTTGTGGTCCAGGCCCCCGGTGGTCGTGCAGAGTGCAGCTTGGTGTAGTGTGGTGTTCCTGAGCTGGTGTCCCTTGTGCTGTCTGTCGACTGTCATTTTTAACCTGATTGAGAAGGTGTCGAGGCCCTGAGCTCATCAGTGGAAGATGTACAAGAGCTGAACGTTGACTTGAGAGGTGAAGGAGGTGGGTGGGGTGGCGTTCGAATGTGTCAGAAATCCTGAGTTGGTCATGGATGCTTGCAGTCTGGGAGGCAGACCCAGGAACCTGATGAAGGCATGTTTTTATAAGACACGCTGTACTCCACAGGACTTCTCGGGTACCTTTCCTTTGTTTCCTTTTTCTGAGGACCCGAACTTCTCTGGTTGCCCCTGTGCCCAGCCTGAGAGAAGCCACTTTCGTGGTGGAGTCTGCCATGACCTGTTGCTTCTCAGAGCCTTGTTAAGCCAGGCAGAGCCCTGGGCTGGGGCCTGGAGGCCACGTTGATAGCTCGCATGACACTGGGCCTCAGTCTCCTCACGGGCAAAGGTAGGGTTGGGCTTCTGTCACCTCTGTCCTATGTTGGTCTCCTGTATTATATTACGAAGGCTGGTCTGAGTCTGAGCTGTTGAAGAAAAGTCCTCCAGACATCCTCTGAGTCCTGTAGCTCCACCTACAGGGCATTTGGTTCTCCTGTGTGGGGGGCTGGGAGGGCAACCCGGCTCCACGTGAGTTTATGCCTTTATGATTTTCGTGTGGGGGCTTCTGAGGGTATGGCATCTTCCTTTGCCATTTCCTGAGGGGCTTAGGATGGCATGTCCTGGTCATGGAGTCAGATAGTGCTTAGTACTGAGGATTGAACGTAGGGGCACTTAACCACTGAGCCACATCCCCAGCCCCGCCATATATGTATTATTTTGAGACAAGTTCTTGCTGAGCTGCCTAGGTCCTCACCAAGTTGCTGAGGCTGGCTTTGAACCCATGATCCGCCTGCTTCCCAAGCTGCTGGGATTTTAGGCATGCACCACCACGGCCTGTGCATTGCCTAATTTGAATGAGCTGAATCAGTACTTAGTTGGGTGTCCACAACATTCACCAATGGTCATGCTATGTGCTTAAGACCCATGAACCTCAGAGGCCGTAGAGGGCAGGCTGAGTACTGCAGACGGTGAGGGGGAAATCTTGAGGAGAGGGACACACTGGCCCCTGCCAGTGTTGCCCTGCTGCTGGGAGTGCCTTTGCCCCAGCATTTTCAGGGGGAGGTGCCCAGCACGGGGCACATCCTTCCAGGCCCTCCTCTAGGTGATCCTGCCAGG
The DNA here is from genome assembly GCF_964194105.1 of Spermophilus citellus. NCBI lineage: Eukaryota > Metazoa > Chordata > Mammalia > Rodentia > Sciuridae > Spermophilus > Spermophilus citellus. The sequence goes on from NC_138192.1 coordinate 132,144,021, forward strand.
CATGAAAGTGTGAAAGTCGGGCCCCTTCTGCCCCTCACGGGCAGTTCTGATGGCCGCTCAGGCTCCAGAGCTCCGAGGGCTGGCGGAGGCATCTGTTCTGCTTCTGCCCCTCCGCCCACAGAGGTTATCTCCTGCTCATGCCCGAATACCAAACTCCACCTCTGCATCTTCACCCAGAAAAGAATTTATATTGTCCCGAAATACTGGACTCTCTTTAGTCTCCCAGCTTCTTTCCTGAGGGAGATGGAGTGCAAGCCAGAGGTCATTCTGTTTTCTACTAGCTTCATTAAAAAAAGTAAAACGAAAGGGCTGAAATTAAAAACCTGTTTAATCCAACATAACCCAAATACTCTCCTTTCAGTTGCAGTGAACGGGTTTTTTAAGGAGGTGCAGATGCTGCTGGTTCTGTTCTTTTTGGGACTGTTTGGATTGTGACGTGTAAGGCACGCTCACAGCACATCTCAGTTGGAGCCAGCCATACTCTGAGTGCTCAGGAGCCACGCGAGACTGGCAGCCACTGTTCTGGAGAGTTTTGTTTTAAACCCGGTTCACTTGACCTTCTGGCTGGAGCTCTTGCCAGCTGAGATGCTGCTTCTCGCTGAGGCCTGCTGAGAGTGGGGGGGTTCAGGGCTCACCCGGGATTCCCATGTCCTCAGAACTTGCCTGGGCTGATGGTGGCTGAGTCTCTTGCAGCCTGGAGCATGGGCGTGCGGTTGGTGGGCAAGCAGGCGACTACTGTCCCTTCCTTCCCTGGCTACCTCTGTTTGGCTGAGCATTCAACAAATGGAGGGTGCATGGCCTCGTCTCCCGTGGCCCTGCTAGTTGAGCCAGTGAACAAAAACTGCATTCACCCCGCCAGTCGGCAGCCCTCCTCCAGGAAAGAGAGTAGGTTCGCTATTTCTGAAATTTAATCCCTCTTTCGACGGTGCACAAAAGCCCCGTGTCTGCAGGCTGGGGCCTGATAGATGGCCTCAGTACTGATGAAGAAACAGAAAGTAGCCTGATCCGGACAGGGCTGCCCGCAGAGTGCCCTAGTGTGGAAGCTGTGCTGGTCAGGGTACCTGGGCTGCCCCTGAGACCCACCCAGGTGCTGGCCTCTGCAGGTGACTCCAGTCAGCACTGGTCTTGCGAGAAGCAGGTTGCCACCGTGGTCTTGACGGGAGGTCCAAGGGCTCACACGTGACGGGAGCGGAGCAAAGCTCCCAGAGGAAGCCTGGCTCTGAGACCTGCTCGGCCCTGAGTTGGTGGAGCTGTAGAGGACAGGTTGTCCAGCAAGGACTTTTGCTGTACTTGTGTGGGAACCGAGGCCCCAGTCACACAGCTGCCACGTTCAGAGCCTGTGACACGTTGCAGTGCCCATCTCCTGCTGCCTGCCATGCCCCACGCCTTCCTGGACTCGGAAGGGACTTCTTCTGAAACAGTGATGTCTGTCGCCCTCTCCTGCCCGGGCGTTTGAGGGGAAGCCAAGTATGATTAAGACTCTGGAAAACTACAGTAAATACAAGGTATTAATGCGCTGTGGGCGACTGAACAGTGGTTAAATGGTATGTTTTGTTTCACATTGATGTATGCATCCTGATTTATAAAACCATAGTAAGCTGTTCGAATAAATATTTGTGTTATAGCCCTATAGTTTTTATTAGTGTTTAGGATCAAAGTTACTTATCTGTGACATTTATCTATCAGCATATCTGCCTGCCTGTCAGTCCCAAGGATGATCAAATGATTTCTGTTTTTCTTTGATAGTCTAAGTCTTAGAAGATTTCAGGGGTACTACTGATTAGAATTGAGTGGTGCCCATTGAAGTGCTGGGGATATAGTGGAGCACTTGCTGGCCTTGTGTGAGGCCTGGAGTCTGATCTTCAGTATTGCAAAAACAAACAGAAAGTGCCTAGTTTAATCTGGCTGGCATTGGTGGGTGGGCAGGGTGTACTTCCCACGTGGGCCCTATTAGAGTAAATGATTCCTGGTTTTTAAAAAGCAGGCATCCATGAGCTCGTGTTTCTGGGCATCCTTGGGTGCAGGAATCATTTGGCTGAGTTGTTCAGTTGTTCTGTTGTTCAGTTGACTGTTTTATTAATGGCCACTGGCTCTCTTCCCATATGCACATCTTTTTGACTTCTTCGACTTTGAATATTTTACAGTGGTACTCAGGTGACAGCCGAGTTGTAACAAGGATGACACCCCATGTGTCACAGTGTCAGCCATGGGGTGAGCAGCTGAGACTGAACTCTGGTTGAGAGGTGATTATTCTGAGCTGTGGATGCTTTGCTGAATTCCTTGAGCAGGATTGTGGCCCAGCTGTTTGTCCAGTGGATCACAGCTACTAACTGCACGGTGACACCAGGACTTCCCACTTTTGTACATACTGCTGTGACATCTGATCCTCGGGTCACCCACGGAGGTGTGGAGAGAGGGTCCTTTTAGTGACAGTTCCCCCAGAGGTGTGGACTGAGGAGTGCCCTCCAAACGGAGGATCTGGGCCTTGACCTTGTTCTTTGACCCAGATTTGGTCTTGAATAAGAAAATGGTCTACATTGTTCTTTTTTTTTTTTAATATTTAAATTTTGTTTTCTTATTTTTCCTTCTGCTTTTAGTGGATGGAGGGAGATACGTTGGTGGAGGCCACATTTAGAAAGAAGCCACAGGTGTCTTGTGGACCTCCTGGAGCAGGACAGGGATTGGTGGACAGCAGAGGCCTGCGCTGTTGGAGAGGTCGCGGGAGGGCCTGTCGATCCTCGGGCCTGTGTGGGGGTGTCCTCAGCAGGCTGACCAGGGAAGGCCGGGTTCTGGCTGTGGAGTCATGGCCGAGGGCACCCTGGAGCGTAGAAAGGAGGTGACTGTCCCTGCCAGTTCCGCCAACAGGAGGTGGTGTGTGTGCCCTTTCCTCCTGCTTCCCGGGGCCTCAGCATTCTGTTCCGACCCCCCTCCTAGATTTGCTTGCTGACCCTGAGTGACCCTGAGGCAGCTCTGGCAAGGGTTCAGTTCTGGAACTGGAAGGAAACGTTTAAATGGATTTCCATTCACGTGAAGTCGTAGGTAGGACTCGGCTCTGCCTCCCCTGGGAGCCCCGTGTTTAGAAGTTGAAGGTTCCCTGGTGAGTGGCCATCTCCACATGCACTTGGTATTTTCCAAAGTCATCCTCCTTGGTGCTTGAGTCATGGAGGTGAAAGGCAGAGTGGGGGCTCTGGGTAGTTCCAGGTGCTCTGAGGTCTGGCCAGTGCTCCAGGCTGGATTCCAGATGCTTTTCTGAGTCCCACTGTCACGAGACCCTGGCCAGGGCCACTCCTCGGAGGCAGGTGTGTTTCCTGAATGGTTACAGGCCATGCTGTCTGCCACAGGAGCATGGGGGGTGACATCTTGTCCGCTTTTGGTCCTTGAAGGGGCGGAAGCGCACCAGCTCTCCCCGGCCCCTGCCAGTTGTAGAGGCCAGGTCTGGGCTTAATGGACCACCAGAACGACGTGCCTCTGTACGCCTTCCTGTCCGCTGCGCTTGAACAGGGTGCAGACCGTGTGAGGGGGGATGGGGGTGAGCTGTGCTCCTCAGAAGGGCGTCTTCAAGTCCTGGTGCCTGGCCCTGGTGCACGTGACCTTATCTGGAAATGGAGTCCTGGCTAGAGGAGGCCACACTAGATTAGGGTGGGCTTGAACCCAGGGATTGGTGTCCTTATGAGAAGAGGGAAACTTGGACGCAGAGGGAAGGGGCCGTGTGGGGATGAGGCGGAGGCTGGAGCTGAGGGTGCCAGCTGTCCACGGAGCTGGGAAGAGTCAGGCAGGACGCCCCCGAGCCTCCCTAAGGAGCATGGCTCTTCAGCCACCTGGATCTGGACCTTGTGGCCTCAGGAACGGTGAGAATGAGGAGCTGCTGCTGTTGCCGGCCTCCTGGTGTGTGTCCTCAGCTCGCCAGCAGCGACCCACTGCCTCCAAGTCCTCTCTGCCACTCCTCCTCCCTCTGACTGGGTCTCTGCCTCCTCACTTTCTCAGCGGTGACTCTGAGGTCGTTGACTAGCTGGCTGAGGCAGGACTCTGGGTCTTCTTTCCCTGTCACACTCTGCGTGCCTGTCCTTTCCCTGCAGTCCAGCGCCACTCTCCTACCTCCTGGAACCCTCTCCTGTCCTCCGGTGGAGCCTTCTGCAAGTGTTTTCCCTTGGTTCGGGTCTTCCTCTCCTTTAGCTGTTGATGTGGTAACAAACTGCACACTTTAGCACAGCCCAGACCTGTTACCTTAAAGTTCTAGAGGTCCAGAGTCCAAAACGGATCTTATGGGCTAAGTGTCCTGAGTCCATCAGGAGACTCTGGGGAAGAGCCCGTCGCCCACCTTCCCAGCTTCCTGTGGCCTCCTGCACTCTCTGGCCAGTGGCCCCGCAGAACCCTGACCCTGCCTCCTCAGCCACAGGGCCTTCTCTGGCCCTCCCTGCCTCCATCAGCCCGTCTGGGTCCCCCAGAGCCAGCTCAGAAGCCTCACGCGGTCACACGTTCAAGACACCCTTGCTGTGCACGCTTCGTGGGTTCACAGGTTCCAGGAACAGGACGTGGGCATCTGGGGGGCCTTCCTGGAGCCTTCCGCCAGCTGCGCGCAGTGGCTTTGGCCTGCTGTCTTTTTCTTTCCACAGTTGCTTTGATTCTTAGGCCATCACCTTTACATAGTAGGTGGGTGATTTTCAGTCTGGGGTGAGGAGGAGGAACTTGAAATGGGTCTACAGGAATTTGAGTTCATTTTTATTAAACGTGCCTTTACCTTTCCAGGAGCTGGGCAGTGCAGGCTGTCAGGTACCAACTTTTAACGTCCACCACGGTCTTGTGTTCCACTGCTGAGTTGGCTCACTGGTGGAGACCCCAAATGAAGCCCCCCTTGTCCTTTCCCTCTAAGTGGAGGTTGTCTGGAGGTGTGGTCAGGAGGCTGCAGTGCTGCTATAGCGGCCAAGTACATCCTCGGGTTGTAGGGTGGCACCTGTCACTCAGGAGTATCTAGACAGGCTCTGAGGACAGATTAGTGTGGGGCTCGGGCCAGAAGGAGGTCAGCATGGCAAGTGCAGGTTGGCTGGGTGGCTGAGGAGGTGCCTTTTGGGGAAAACAGTGCCTGGGAGCATTTTAGTGGACTTTTGGCTTTGGTGTGAATCACCTGTGGTGTGCGGGTGGTGGATCCTTCCGTCCTTAATAGGAAGCTAAACAACAGGTAGCCAGTAATGACCTAAGGGTGGCGGTTTTCCTGGGGACACAGGTTGCTGGAGCATGGTTCACGTGCAACACGCAGCTTGTCTGTGGACAGCTTGAGTGAGCTCCATGGGCAAGAGGCAGAGTCACAGGGCGCCAGCTTGATCCCACGAGACAGACACGTCACTCTGTTGAGCTGCGTCCTTGGTTAATCCGCATGCAGTGTCGTGTGGAGATGCTCTCCAGATCTTTGAATGGCTGAGTCAGTGTCTTGAATGAAATCACTTCTGAGCTGTTTGTCGGGAGAAGGTATTTCCCAAATGTAAACACGGCCATAATAATAGAACCACTTCCCTGGCCTTGCCAACTGAGCGAGCACTCCTCGTCACAGGCAGAGCATCGTGGGTGGGAAAGTAGGAGGGTTCCACTGGAAGGTCCAAGGAGTCTTGCCTTGAAGCAGACAGCAGGGGACAACTGGGGAGAGAAGGGAATCAGCAGTGGTGACTGTCCTTGAGCTGTGCTGCTTCTGCTGCACAGTGACCGTCAGAGTAGGGTTGGAATTCTGAGCTGGCCTCTGGGGGGTTTGTCATGTGTATGGAGATGGGCCATTTCCGTTTAAGTCTCATAGGGATCCATTTTACTGAGGAGTGGCCTCTGGGCTTGGGGGTGGGGTGGGGACCCTGAAGGCAGTTCTCAGAATTCGTTTCTTCTTCTCCCACCTTGTCTCTGCTCACCCACGCCCTTCCCACCCTCACCAGCTCCTTCCCACTCTGGGTGCTGAGGTGCTGGCGTCTCCCTAGAACCCAGATTGCTGATGCATGTGCCTATCTGCCCCTGATGAGTGACATCCCCAAGTAGTAAAATCTGATAGAAAGTTGTCACTGGCTTTTCCCAGAGCTCCCAACGGTCTCCATAGCCAAGGTACTAGGAAGCTGTGCTGTATTCATTTGGGGACAGTTCTGGATTTCCTTAAATTTCCAGAGTGAGACCGCTAGTGGCTTTTCTGTTCCTTTAGAGTCTTAGCTGAAGGAATGCCGGGAGTGTCTTCATAGCCGAGATTGACGGGTTGGGTCTGCACACCCACCAGGCCTCCTTCACACAATATGTGGAGTTGTTACCACTGAGGAGACTTTTTTAAAGAGTCTTCCAGCTGAGGAGAGGGGTCCCAAGTGGCACATTTTCCCGGGGGTTCCAGAACTTTGCCCAGCCTCCAGGTTTGTCAGCAGTTGGTCTTCTGCTGTTCCTCCTGCTTCGAGCTTGCTCGTTTGTTTTCCTGCTGAAATACAGCCGTGTCTCCTTGAACACCCTGCCAGGTTCACGGGGGCTGCTTTCTCCGGAGGCCTCTGGGGAGTCGCAGGGAGTGCTCATGCATTTGGAAGCACAGGCCAGGCCCGGAGCGGTCCCCCAGTGGCTCTGTTGGGCATTTCAGCTGTTTGTGGTCCTTCCTGGGCAGGAGACCACGCCCACTCCAGTCGACGTACCCTTTGGGAAGTCCATCTTTATATTTCAAAGTTATTTTAGAATGACATAGAAAACGGCCATCATTTTTTAGTGTTTCTGTGCCCGGGGAGAAAGAGGCACACTCAGAGAGGATGCAGGCCGAGGGCAGAGTGCTCGGAGGGGAGACCCTGACCGAGGGAGAGATTTGGGATTGATGAGGAGGCATCACTGTTCGTCGTGTGTTTCACATCTGTGCACAGCGATGGGAATGAGTCGACTCAGTGAGCTGGGATTGAGTAGCAGTTGGTCCTTCGTCTGGAGTCCATTAGCCCTTAGCAGGACAGGAATGGTTTAGAAAGTCGGTCTCTGTTTTTCGTGGTGTAATGTGATTCCCCAAAACCACATATGCCCAGGTGGACTCTGAGTTGGACCAGCTGGGAGGTGGGAGGACAGTTTTCAGGCTGGCTGTCATCCGGTGAAGTGGCTCTGGGTCCAGGGGTCCAGGCTCAGCAGGACAGAGCTGTTGCGGGGAGGCTATGGGCAGGGAGGACTGGTGGCAGGCCAGGAGCTGTGCCCAGCACCTGCTCTGGAGCAGAGGGGGCCTGTGCTCTGCAGCTGGGCCACTGGATGTTGTATTGCCACCTGGATGCCATGCCTTTGAGGGAGAAGAGTCTAGAACAGTCCAGAAGCCTGCGCTTGGTCAAGGTTGCTCCAAGACGCGATGGCTGGAGAAGCCAGTTTTCTTCTGCTGAAGGTGCTGAGTGGGCTTTTGACCTGGGCAAGAGAAATAGTTGATGAGGTGGGTGGGGACCTGCACTACTCCCAAGAGCATTGGTATCCCAGTGAGGCATGTTCTGTATCAAAATAGGAAGAAGCTCTCTGACAGCTTCTGTCAAGGATGATCAAACGAACAGATCTTGGGTCTGTGGTAGGGATTTGGCCTTAGGGCCATGGAGCTTCTAGGATAAGCCCCAGGTGACCCCATCCTGCTGCCAGCTCTTCACCTGACCTCGGGTGAGGTGGCTGGGAAGGGATAGGCTGTACCTGTGGTCCTCTGTTGATACCAGCCAGCCTCCACCCATGGTGGGCGTGGGGATCCTCTGATGCTCCTACACTGGCATCCAGACCACAGCTTTACCCTAACTCTCTAGGAGATTCTGTCACTCAGCCGATGGGAACTGACTGGATGGACAAACAGGCTTTCCTTGTGCATGGATGGATGACGCTGTAGAAATCCATCTTGCAACAAACCACAGCCTGACTTCAAAAACAGTGGCTTGAAAGTTTTTTTAGAATGAGTGGCAGTGATTTTTAATGACGGGGGGCGATTTTATTGTTTTCAATCATAGACATTTTACCTCCTTGATTTCCTTGTTAAATATTTCTAATGAACTTTGTTTAGGAAAATAGTTTAAGAGTTTTGCTTCATTTAAGCAAATGATGTCTGCTGTATAAAATAAATGCATTGCTGTGCATATAGACATACACTTACAGGTACATATATCATGTTTCGGCTTTGAGGTTTTCCAAACTGCATTCAGATCATGTAGGAAAAAAGATGATGAAGTTCTGAGCGGGAATTCAAGAGTATACGTATGTGTATTGACATTTTTTGCTGCGCAGTGATCATAGAAAGGAAGTGGAGCCCAGGGTTTGCATGGGAGGCGGTGGGTCTTGGTCTCCCAGTCGGTGCCTGGGCTTTGGCCTTGCGGGGAATTCTCACTTGGTCTTTCAGATGCTGCCCTCTGCTGGGGATGTGTAGAGCTCCACTGCGGTACCATCCGTTCCAGTAGCACCTGCGCGTTCGGGGTTTTTCATATTTAAGTTACTTTTATTTTTAAACCTGAGAAGAAAAATGAGATCAGAAGTGGGCTCTCTTCCTTTGCTCCCTGAGACGTGGGGATGCCTTTCCGGACTGTCCCTGTCCTGACTTGTTAAATGGTAATTATTCCTTTTGGTGTGTCTTTTCTCTGTCCTTCTTCAGCTCTTTGGAAACAGGAGCAGTTGGGGTTTCTTGAGATTTAACAGTTTGTCTGTTTTAAAGAGAATTAATAAGGGATGTGTGGTTTTCCAGATTGCTATTTTTAAATTATAGAAACAACATAAGAACATCCAAATTTTTTTTTTTTTTAAATTTAATCTCACCCTATTCAGAAATGGCTGCTAGAGGCAAGCCCCCAGGAGACAGGAAGCCTGCACGTCTGGGCCTCCAGGACATGATAGTGTGACCCCGTTGATGGGCGGTGCTAGGGAGGGGCCGGGAAACCAGGGATAGCCAGTGTGGTTCAGCCCCTGGGAACCGCAGAGCTGACCCTGGGAAGCAGGCTGCTCCAGACCTCCTGCCAAGGGCCAGAAATGGTGAGATGAACCCAGCAGCCCTGGCCAGACTGCATAGAAATACATGCAGAAAAGAAGTGTTACCGAGGTCCGGAGGCCATCTTTTCACACTAGCTCTGTCTCCTTGATGTGCCTGTTCATGTTATTTGACTTTCATTTATTCTAACGCAACTCTGTGTGGGTTTGTCAGTGCCAGTATGACCCTGAGCCTGGACTTTTTGGAGACTCATTCCCAGGAGCTGCCAGTAGATGGAGGGAGTGAGACATGGCCCTCCCTTCTGCTTGGTGTTGGTGTCAATGCATTCCAAGACCTAGCACTAATAAATCCCCAGCTGATGCGGCTCAAATATTTATAGCTGGTGATTTATATGAAATTAACGAAACTAGCAGTTGACAGCGATATGAGTTGGCAAATGCTATTTAAGAAAGTTTCATTGGTCTTTGAAAATCAAGGCAAATTTGCACGTTTATTTGTTTTGCTAAGAACAGTTTAAGACTAACTCGGCACCCACCAGGGTGGGCTTTGGAAACGTGACCGGGAGCACAGGGGCAGCTGTCTGGTCTTGAGAGGTGGCAGTTTTGGGCAGCTTGTGTGCATTTTTCAGTTACCCAGTGTGTTCCTGGTCATGTAAGAAGTGTGTGTGCTACAATAGCTTTAAGTGCCACCTTGACTTGAGCTTCACCTGAGGCACAGTTGGCACTGCTGCCCATCAGCACTTGGAGCAAGGCAGTTTGCCAGGAAGCCAGAGAACCTAGCCACAGAGGCAGGCCCTCCACTCTTGGTTATCAGATGCTCAAACCGAGGAGGTGGGGTCCATGCAGATGCAGGAGAGACCCAGTGTGAGATCCAGGAGAGGGTGAGGGTCTGCAGTTCCCACTGGAACCCTGGGGCCCTTGGGGGCAAGAACCCCACCCCCCGCACTGCATCCACTCCAGGCTGCTCCACCTCCAGGCGTCTCAGTCCTTCGGACCTCTTTTCGTGCAGAGTTGCTGTGGCCAGGTCCTGTGGGGCTGAGAACCGGGGTTTCTGATGGATCCTGGCTGCACCCTGCAGCTGGTCCCGGCCAGGGAGACACAGGGATGCTGGAGAGACCCCCAAGGCTCCTGGCTCACAGGCTTGCCGTGTCACCATGTGGCTGTGTTGGATGGATTGTACGTACGTGCAGGTTGCTGGGGTGATTTTAGAGCAACAGAATTTCATACAGAGAAGGAGCCTTGGGATGAGTCAGGTCCATCGCTTCCTCCCTCACTAGTCCTAGAAGTGAGAAAACCAGGGGCATTTCCTGAGGCCAGTGCTGTGGACTGCATCATGCCAAAACTAGGGGGGGATGGTGATGGGGTCCTGAGGCTGCAGTCCTCAGCCTGGGGTCAGTGCCCTGAGGAGACAGACACCAGCTGTTGTCCTCGTGGTCCTCGCTACTCAGGAGGCTGAGTGTGGGAGGACTGGACTCCAAGGCTAGCCTGGGCATTGTAGTGAGACCTCATCTTAAAATTAAAAAACACCAGAGGAGACCCCTCTATCCCCATCATGTGAAGACATGGCAGGGTGACAGTCCTTGGCCAGCCAGGAAGGGCCATCACCAGGGTGCCTCCCCTGGCGCCTTACCCTTGTGGCTTGCAGAGCAGTGGGTGTGGCTGAGCCCACCTGGTCTGCAGCATTTCATTACAGCAGCCCAAGCTGACCTGGACAGCTGGACTGAGGGATGGGCATTGAAGAGGTTCTGCTCTGTCCAGGTCAGGTGTCTGCTCAAGTTGCTCTGCTCAGAATGACACCTCTCAGGCCCCCAAGGCCAGGGCCTGTTCTCATCTGTGCATCACTGTGGCTCTGTCACCCTCCTGCAGCACAGAGCCGGGGCCATGGCCTGTGCTTGGTAGCCATGGAGCAGAGCTGGGAGTGAGCAGTGTTCACTGCACCTCTGCAGATGCGGCTCTGGAGACCAGGAAGGAACTGCTTCATCTTGTGGGCAGCAGGCCCCTGCACAGGCCAGGAGGACACTCAGCCATGTCCCTTGGCACCCAGCCAGCTCCCTGGCTCCCCTGCCCTTTCCTCACTCTGTCCCCTGGGATGAGAGCCCTGTGCCCCGGGGTGGCGAAGGTGCAGAGCATGGTCTGCAGCTGTGATGACGTCCACCACTTGTAAAGGAAGCCATTCCACGGCACCATGCCCACAGCCTCTGCCACCCCCTGCAGTTGCTGAGGAGTGGACCCAGAAAGCTGCTGTAACTTTACTATACTCAGTGCCCCCGGGTTATCCAGCTGTAGATTCACATTGCCAAATTAAGTACAGTGACCTGAAAAAAGTGACTGTATTTTGGGGCTGGGGATGTGGCTCAAGCGGTAGCGCGCTCGCCTGGTGTGTGTGCAGCCCGGGTTCGATCCTCAGCACCACATACCAACAAAGATGTTGTGTCCGCCGAGAACTAAAAAATAAATATTAAAAAATTCTCTCTCTCTCTCTCTCTCTCTCTCAAAAAAAAAAAAAAAGTGACTGTATTTTAACTGTGGTGGGTGCTGCGACGATCCAGGTTCTGGCTGTCGCATGCCTTAGTTCCACACTGTTGGACTCATGGCAAAGCCCCCCCTTTTAAATTAAAGATAATTGATTCTGAAAATATTTTAATCAAAAGAAAAAAACACTTGAAGGCACACACAGCCCTGGAGGTGTGAGGTGTTGAGGCCCAGTTTGCTGACCTCTTTGGAAATCTGCTTCAGTTTCAGGGTGGTTCCCCAGGAAGATGGATGAGGCTTCACTTTCTGTGCATCACCCATGAAGAACAAGGCACTGTGTTTAAAAAAGAAGTGACAGGAACCCTGGGCCTTGCATCTGAACAGAAGGTGCTGGACAGCTGTCGATCGGAGGCGCCCGTGGATTGCTTCAGTAGTGACACTGCGAGGCCCACTAGCAGAGGGGCCTGGGCAGAGTCACACTAAGGGTCTGACGGCTGTGCAGGAGGGAGGGCCCAGGGCAGGCGAGGAGAAGTCAGGAGTCATTTGCCTTCCATCAGGGATCAGAGTCCCTAGCCATGTGGTGCTTCAGGCAGATGGGAAAGGTGCCTCAGAGTCCCACAGCACCCCAGAGGCTGAGCCTCAGTCCCCAGGGAGAGGGGACGCCTTGGTTGCGGCTCGAGTGCAGGTGGGGCCTGTTCCTGGCTTGCTTGCTGTGTCTACAGAGTAAAGGTGTCATTCAAAAGCACACGACAACCGATTCTTCATGCCTGGTCCAAACGCTTAGGCCTGTGGGTGGCTCAGCTGCTCTCAGGATCTGGCTGCTCTGGGCTGTGGGGGCTGTGTCCTCTTGCAGGGTACAGAGGAGCTCACTGTTGTCCTGGGGCAGGTGAGAACGCCTTTCCTGCGTGCCTTTGGATGCTCCACAGATCGGTTTGAAATGCTCCTTCAGCGTTTTGCTCTCTTACTTGAAGCCATCATGGAAACTTCTGGCTGCTGGTGGAGGCAGACACCTGCCATGTGTGTACGGGGACCTGTGTGGGAGCGGGTCTGCAGTCAGGCAGGGAGTGTGGCTCAATCAGGTTGCACCGTGGGTGCGGCTTTCCTTCTAACCCAGTTCCTCCCAGCAGGAGTTGGATGGCGGAGCAGGTGGGCCATGAGGAGGCCAGGGCACAGTCTCTGCCTTTTTTCCTTGGTGCCCTTACAGGGGAGGGGCTGGGCACTGGGCACTGCGGGGTGAACTGTCGTGGACGCCTGAATCAGCTGGATGTGGAGGGCGTGACGTGTGATGTGGAAAGAGACTGCAGTCATGCTGGACTTGACCTCACGGCTGCAAAAGTGAATCAGAAAAAGTGTCCCTCAAGTCAGGGTTTGCACAAAGTGGGCACTCGGCTTTGGAAAACTGCACGTGACCGTGAATTCCTGCCGTTGCTCATGTGCCTCTGGAACCTTCTAGGATGGCTCTAGATGTCCATTCACTACCCTTAGAGGAAAACCAGAAGGCCACTGTGGCCAGCACTCCTGGGGGCACTGTTACTGGCTCTCGCTGGATTCCTGGCTCGCTGGCCTGCTGGGCACCTCTGCTCAGAATGGTTCTGGGTACTTTGCACTTATATCTGTCAGAGCGGAGGCTGCAAGATGAGCAGGGTCCTGAGGTATGACCAGGGGGCCCAGTCAGTCCCAGCCAGGCGGCACCTGTACCTGTGATGTGGGACCAGGAAGGGTTTGGGACGTCATTCTGTGCAGCTCGCCCAGGGAAGTGCCTTGTGCAGGTTGAGTTCAGTTGTCACTTGAAAACAGGCGATTCTCCCTGCAGCTTTGAGGACAGTAGGTGCAAAGTGCAGCTACTGTGGACTCCAGGGTGCCAACTTCAGAGGAGCATGAATGGCCTCTGGGGAGCCCCTCTGCCCTCTCTGCCATGGTCATTCAGGAATCCATTCAGCAAATGTAGCTTCAGGTGCCTTATCCAAAACCCAGAAAGCCGTGACAATGGAAGTATCCTGGGCCTCATTGCACAGCAAAGCCAGACCCCTGGTTTAAATTGAGGTGAGTGTTGGCTTCTGTCGGTGCCCCTCCTGGATGTGAATGCCGACCCCTCCCTGCAGAGCCCAGCTGCGCTCCTGGGGGGAAGGGCGCCTCGGGGCTGGTGCCACCTCTCTCCAGGCGTCCTACAGTGATTTGAGGTATTCTGTACAAGTCGAGCTAGGTGCGCCCCCACCCCATGGTCAGCTGGCAGTCCTGCCTTCCCGGCTCCCCTTTCCCTCTCTCCAGCTGGGAGACTGGTCCTGCAGTGCTCACCACCACACCCAGCCAGCTCCCGGGGCCACGTCCCGATGCTATGGAGAGGCGTGCACAGCAGGAACGTCTCCTAGCAGTTCTAGTACCAAAGGCCCAGGTCGGGGTGCTGCTGCTGGTGAGGCCTCCCTTCCTGACTGTCAGACACCCCCTCTCCATCCTGTCCTGCCTTTGCTGTTGCAGAGGAGGGCGGGGACTCAGCTGCTGAGGAACCAGGGGCTGCTCTAGTGACTCATTAATTCCTCTCAGCTGTCTCCTTAAAGGAGCCCCACCCCCACCTTAATGCAGACACACAGGGCTCCCAGGGCTCCCGCGGGCTCCCGCAGAGTTGGGTCCCTAACAACCACAAACCTCCCAGCTGGTGCACTGGCCCCTGCTTTCACTCGTCCTCTGGTGGTCTGTTCTCAAAGGAGACTCCAGGTGATGCCCACATCCTGTCACCTTGCTCCTGGCTTTGCACCTGCAGTGGCTCTCTCTAGCACCTGAAGTCATGCCAACATTCTCACCATGGCCTGAGGACCCAGTTGTCCTGCCACCTGTCTGCATGTGGCTCTCCAGCTAGCACAGAGCCTGTGGGTTTTGCATGGTTGGGGGAACAATCAAAAGACTACTTTGTGGTGCATGAACATTATTTGAAACTCAGATTTCATTGTCCTTCAGGTAAGTTCTGTTGCCTCACGCCACGCAGGTAGACAGACTGCTGCTTTCACTGTTCACTGGAGTGGGTGGTGGTGACCGAGACCCAGACCTATGTGACTCCTTGATTGCCTCTGGGCCACAGGACCTGAACTGTGTCCCCCTTGGCCTTCTTGCTCAGCCTCCTTCACCTACACCTGCCGGCTCCCTGCTCCCTGTTCCAGCCACACTCACCTCCCTGCTGTTCCTCCTCCATTCAGGGGGGGCAGAGGGACCTCAGGGCCTCTGCCTTAGCTCTGCCCCTCCTGCAGCACGTCCCCTCCTGCACCGTCCTGCTAGTCTTGCTCCAGTCTCAGTGGCTCAGTGGGGCCACCTGTTGGCACTCCCCTAACTGCCCTCCACCCGCTGCTCCTCTTGTTCTGCTCCTCAGCAGTCATTGATGTCTGACACTGATGTTTCTTACCTGTCCCCACTGCTGGCCTGCAGGGTCCCCAGGGCACTGCTGAGTGCCAGATGTGAGGTCTTTGAGCATGGCACACTTTGGAGTGCTTAGCATGTCTATGTTGAGCAACTTATTGTGGAATAAATGGTCACACAATTCAGGTGCTGAGTTTCAAGTCACTGGGTGAACTCTTAAACATTGCAGTGGCACCGAGGAGGCAGTTTTTGTTAGATACCTTCCTTTTGTGCATTCAGAGACACGTTATATGCTATAGGGAACTTTCAGTTCTTTATTTTATTTATATATATGAGAAGTTATACTACCATTTATGTGAGACGTGTCAAAGGGCATGCTAGAGTAACTCCTTAGATACAGGAGTTACTCTAGCATGCCCTTTGACACGTCTCACATAAATAGTAGTATAACTTCTCATTCTTCTGGTTGTACATGATGTAGAATCCCACCAGTCGGGTAGTCATATACGTACATAGGGTAATAATGTCTGATTCATTCTGCTGTCCTTCCTACCCCAGGACCCCTCCCCTTCACTCCCCTCTGTCTAATCCAGGGTAACTCTGTTTTCCCCTAGCCCCACCCCCATTATGGATCAGTATCTGCATATCAGAGAAAACATTTGGCCGTTGGTTTTGGGGGATTGGCTTATTTCACTTAGCATGATGTTCTCCAACTCCATCTATTTACTGGCAAAATGCCATTATTTCATTCTTATATACACAATGGAATGAGTAACATTCCATTGTGTATATAGACCACATTTTCTTTTTTAATAAGTTTTTTATAACTTTATTTATTATATGGTGTCAAAGATTGAGCCCAGTGCCTATGCAAACAATCTACCACCGAGCCACAACCCCAGCCCATACCACATTTTCTCAATCCATTCATCTGTTGAAGAACACTTGGGTTGGTTGCATGGTTTAGCTGCTATAAACATTGATGTGGCTGCCTCACTGTAGTATGCAGATTTTTAAGTCCTTTGGGTATAGGATAGCTGGGTCAAATGGTGGGTCCATTCCAAGTCTTCCGAGGAATGTCTATAGCACCAGTTCGCAGTCCCACTATTGAGGTATGAGTGTGCCTTTTCCCCCCACTTCCTTGCCAACATTCATTTTTGCTTGTGTTCTTGATAATTGCTATTCTGACTGGAGTGAGATGAGATTTTAGAGCATTAATCTCCAGGATATCAAAGAACTCAAAAAACTTAACACCACCACCACCACCAACAACAACAACAAAAACCCAACCAATAAATGGGCCAAGGAACTGAGCAGACACTTCACAGATGAAGAAATATAATCCATCAACAAATATATGAAAAGATGTTCAACATCTCTAGCAATTAGAGAAATGCAAGTCAAAAGTGCATTTTGTTTTCAATCGACACAGTTGTGCAGATTTGGGGGCACGTCATGGTTTCCGGTGCTGTGTGCCATGTGTGGTCATTGACTCTGGCTCTTGGCATCTTTATCATTTCCTTGTGTTAGAAACATTTAAAAAATCCTCTCTGGTAGCTGCTGTGAGAAGACAAGTAGCTCTAGACTTGATCCCGCGGTGCCCTGGATCGCTGGAGTCCCTTCCTCCCTTCTGATCATGCAGTGTCCGTGTCCAGGTGTCCTCCGTCCTCTCCCCCTCCTGGCCTCTGGTGTCCCCCTAAGGAAGAGGCTTTCAGCCTTTCCTCTTCACAGGGACTCTGCGGCATGCGCTGTGCTCTCTGCTGCCCTGCTCGGGAGTCCTGTGGCTGTGCAGTGTTTCCCTCTTCCGTCAGGAAAGGCACTGGAGCCACGCTCTGCTCCTTCTAGGCTCTTCCGATGCACAGGACGGAGGCCTTGTCTGGTGCTCCTTCCCCTGAGGAAGGCGTGCTGTCGACAGGCCCCTCATCTAGGAGCTCAGGTGAGGAGCCGTGGCAGACCGGGTGACTGTGTCCGCAGCTCTCTAGTTAACAATTAGTTTGTTCATTTTGTTTTTTCTTTGAAGAGAAATATAATTGTTGCCCTAGGAATGGATGCAACTTCCAGAGCTTGGCATTAGGAATAGATCTAAAGATGTTGTTTTCGTTCAGATTTATCATTCCTTCTCTGCAAAGTACAAAAGGAACACTGCAGAGGTTCTGGCGGCACTCGCCTGTGATCCCAGCGCCCGGAGAGGCTGAGGCGGGAGGATCGCAGGTTCAGGGCTGGCCCAAAGCAGCTTAGTGACTGCCTCAGAATAAGAAGTAACAAGGGCTGGGGTGAAGCTCAGTGGGAGAGCACCCTGGGCCCAGTCCCTTGTCACTTTATGCTCTTGCCATTTCTCCTGGTGGGGAATATTCAATGGCGTTAATGCGTAGGTGGGCAAACACCTACAAACGTGTGCTCTCCAGGGACCTGGTGCTGCGCTGTTTCCTGTCTGTCACTTACACTGACATCATTATTATTGTCCCAGCCTCACAGATGAGGAAAGTCAGTCCCAGGGAGTCAGCAGCAGTCCCAGGTCTGCCCACTGAAGCCTGGCAGAGCTGCGTCTGAGCTCCCAGGCCAACCCCAGATCTGTCCTTAACCCAGTGCCATCCCTTGTGGCTTCTCACTGAGCAGGTGTCACCTGGCACCAGATCACTTGTCCCAGGGTGTCAGTGTTCTCCCCGGGAACATGAGCCAGGTGAAGCGAGCACGCCAGGTCTTCAGGACACTGCAAAAGGAAAGGGCATCTCAGAGCGAGAGCCCACGTACGCCGTCTTCCACGTTTGGACTCCCTCTCCACCCAGAACGGAGGTCTGTGAGGTCCTGCTGCTGTGTGGCCAGCTCTGCCTGGTCAGCGCATGCTTGTCGTCCGGCATTTCTCCTTGGCCAGCATTTAGCGACTCGAGGATTCCAGGCACAGATCCGAGGAGAAGAGGAAGTGTGGACACCCTGCTGCCGTGTCCCCATGGTCACGGCGCAGGTCCTCCTCCTGCGGCTCTCCCTGGTGATGGTGGACGGCCTGGTGTTCTTGCTGCCTGCAGACGCAGGCCCGAGTCCTGTGGGAGTGTGGTTTCCTTCTCCTTGTAAGCATTTCCTGGACTTAATAGGTATGTTTTGTCAGCAGACGACAAACAAGCCGTGTTTATCTGCAGGGGAGGCTTCGCGGCTGCTCCTGATATCCACTGTCTCCCACCATTGGCTGTTTCCCAGCCTCGTGGGTGTGACGCAGGTGTGACACAGGGCTTCTGTGGGCTGGTGACCTGCTTGCTGCTCACTTGGGTGCATGGTCATCCAGATGTGCTGTGGCTGCCCGGCCAGCTCCCTGTTGTAATGTCATGGTGACTCTGAGTTGGGGGCTGCTCTTTGCCCCAAGTGCGGGCCAGGCATATGGGACCTGGCAGCACCTGTGAGGTGACACAGTCCACCCTCCCTCTGGCCTCTGGTGGGGTTGGGGGCGGGTAGCTGCAGGGGTGGCCTTCCCGACGGGCTCCCCGTGACCCGTCCCCGACCTGCCTCATCCATCCGTAGTGGTTTCTGTCTAGCTCTTGCACCCACAACGAGCCCCTTTCCCAGAAGGTGGTATCACAGTGAGTCCAGCTTCCACAGCCCCGTCCCACGCCAGCCCTGAAGGGCCGAGGCCTGGGGCGCCAGGCGTCCAGGCCAGCCCCGCCCGTCGTAGCTTGTTTCGGAACCTGTTCCGCACCCTCATCTGGCCCTGAGCCTGGCAGGGGAGAGGGTATTTTTGTTTCCATTCTGTGGACAGAGCGGGGTCACCAGGGTCACACGAGGGAGGAGCGTTTCCAGACACGTGTGCAGCAGACTTGGAGCCAAAGTGAGTTTTTGTGTCTCTGAGTCCAGAGACCTCGCTCCCTGCCTGGACCTGGGGCTGCCACCACACCATGCGGGGACAGTCCTAGGTGGGAAACGCAGGCTTTGTAGAGCGGGGTGCCTGCTGTCCCTGCTCATGCGGTCTGGCTGGAGATGCGGCTGCGGCAAGGGTTGGGGGCTCCCACAGCTCAGAGCGAGCCGAGCCCAGGGCGGGAGGACACCTGAAGTCCCTGGGCTGCTCCCCCAGGCCCTCTCACAGCCTTTGCTTCTGCTGTCACCTGGGGGTTGGACCCCCAGGCTTCCAAGCCCTTCAGCTGGCAGGCAGGTGACGACAGTTTGAAGTCTCCACTGGGGATGGGATGCCACTTGTGCAGCGGAAGCCGCAGGTGGCCTCCAGGGCTGCTTTCTGGAGATGGGAGGGGGCTGCTGTGCACTGGAAGGCCAGTTCCCAGGCCCCTGGAGCTGGGGTGGGAACATTCTTTAAAGTATTATTAGCATTCTAGACTTTTTAGATGTTATATTCTAGATGTTATATTCCACCAAAACGGTTATTTCTCCTTTGAAACATGTTAGACAAAAAAAAAAAAATGCTCCTCATCAGGCTTATTTTGACTTATAAATGAGTCCAGTGGTGCTGGCCGCCTTCCAGACACCGCAGCCCATGGAGCTTGCAGGGACACTTTGCAGGAGCACTGTTATCGCGTGAGCAGGTAGGTCGGGTGTGCGAGTCTCTCCCCTGCAAGACCACAGGGTCCTGAGCGGTGCTCACCGTTTGTGTTGGGCGTCACAGGCTGATTTCGCTGAATGTCCCCAGGGGAGCCTCTGTGGGCATCTGCTCCCTGTAACGTAGGAGACTGTCTTATTCTCTTGGGAAGGGGTGTTGGCACCCGGTGCTGGAGGCTGTCGGTCAGAGCAGGGGGGAGCCACGCTGGAGGCTGTAAAATTCCACTGTGTCTTCCCCTCATCATCTGGCGCTGGACAGAGCGCTGCTGATCACAGCTGCCAGCTGGGAGGGCTTGGCCGGGGTTCCACGGGTGGGGCTCTCAGTAAGTGGAGCTGTCCCAGGCCAGGGACCTGGAAGTGTCTGAAAAGGGGGCAGCCAGGTCCTGGGTCTCACTATGGTGGCAGTGACCTCCCTGTCCAGTGTTGGCGTGGGCCTCCTGGTGCCTGTGCCCATGTGGCCAGCCCTCCCTCTTGGAACAGGGGGACTTGGAGGAGCTGGGGATGCTCAGGGAGGTCACACGGCGAGATGACTCATCCAGGATCCAGGAAGCACTGGAGCCAGGGCTGGAGGGGGTCTCCCGATTCCCGAGGCCCTGCTCCTGCTTGACCCTCAACCAAAGAATTGTTGTTGCACTTACGTTTTTAGGGGGAGGGACAAGCCATTTTCCATGACACATGGATGACAGGAGGCCTTGAAGTCCAAGTCCCTGTCTTGGAGGTCAGAAGAAACAGGATAAGGACAAAACGGAGACTGTGAGAACAGGTTTCACCGGTGCATCCCACCCTCGTCCCCAGACCTTTCTCCTGTCCTTTCCTGTCCCTCCATCCTCAATCCCTGGGCTGTGTGGGTGATGGTAGTAATAACTGCAGTACGAGAAGTAGTAGCAATAATGGTAGCAACACAGAAGAGCAAGCTCAGAGGCCGCGGAGGAGCGTGGCAGGGTAGGTCCCGCCTAGGAGGGACCCGGCACCCAGGCTGGCCGTTCTGAAGGTGCCGATGGCGGAGGGCTCCTTAGTCTCTGTCTTTTCCTGGCAGCTTGCTTTCTGGCTGGGCAGGGAGAGTTGTGAGCGGGTAGTGGGGCGGATCTGAGCACTTCTTCATGATTACTGACTGGGCCCATCAGGGGGTTGATGGAAGAGGGAAAGAAAAACTGGAGCTCCAGTGACCAGCAGCACTTGGAAGGACATGGTGACACTGTGACTCACAGTGGGAAAGCCCACCCTGAAGTGATGGGGGATTGGGACCTGGGGGCAGAGGGCTGGGGAGGGGGCAGGAAGCCCCGACACCAGGTGGAAAGAAGATTAAGGCTTAGAGGTGAAAATGAAGAGGGGCTGGGCAGGGAGGGCCATGGAGCAGCAGGGACATGTGGGGCGTGAGGAAGGCCAGGCCAGGCCGGGCCCTCGGATGGCAGTCCTGTCTGTCAAGCAGCGAGAGTCCGGTTCTGGGCGACCCCGGTCTGCATGTGCACCAGGGACAGCCGAGGGCTTCTGCTCTCAGCCTTAGGGTCTCAGGCTGTGTGGGGCACCCTGTGTTAAATATTCCTGATTCTGTACCTGGGGAAGGTCACCCTGGAGGGCCACATGTCTGCTCAACAGTCGCAGGTCACTGATGCTCATAGTCACTGGCCAGGACTGGAGGTTTCTGTGCACACCCAAGGCACCCAGGAAGCGGTGTGGGGCCTGGAGGTGTGCACAGCGGGGCTGAAGGTGGTCTTGGCTCTGTGTTCTGAGGCTGGTGAACAGAGGATTGCCTGCTAGTTGCAGGAGGTTTGTCACTTGGCTGAGGACGGAGAACAGTGGGCCTGCTGACCACCTTAGGACACTGGGACGTGTCCCACACTGGGCCTTTTGTGCAGTGTTGACAGGGAACTTTTGAGGTAGGGTGTTCAGAATACCCGGTGACCCCTCGTGTTTGGCAGATTGCTGCAGGCACTCTGGGCCTTGATGGTGCTCACCTTGGCATGGTGAACGAGCCTTGGAAGTCATCTGAGCCCTTCTCATCCCCTTGTTACTTGACCAGTGCTGTACAGGAGGGGACTTGCCAGGTGACCAGAACAGGCCTTGAACTGCTTTGTGGGCTCTCCGCGTCCCAGAGAATCCTCTCAGAGCATCCTGAAGTTGTTGGCTAAAGACAGGTTAGAATAATCCTGCAGCTGCTTGTGGCCCTCCAGTCATCCACTCATCTCCCAGCATTTGAACATCCCGCTGCCATGGTGCTGGACCTTGAGGTATAATGGCAGCAGGAACTGCCAGCCTTGCTCACAGAGCTGACAGGTGAGACTTGGTGCAGGGGCATCCGGGTGACATCTACATGTCTGGTTATGGCCCCTGCGCCCGTTCGTGGGTTCTGCAGCCTTACAGTTCAGAGCCACAAGGAGCTCACAGATCAGTGACTCCTGTGAGGGCCAGGTGCGCTGGCAGGAGGAAGAGGCACGTATGGAAGGGACACTCCGGGGTCCCTGTGGAGAGTCACTGGTCTGGTGTATTTTAAACTTTGGACTTAAACTTTGAGACACTGCCCTGTGCTCACCTTGCTCCTGAATCATACAAATCATGTTTGTGTCTTGATCTGTTTGAGCTGCTGTACAGCGTGGCCTCCTAGACTGGGGACTTAGAAACAACAGACGTTTCCTGCAAGGTCAAGGTGCCAACAGATGCTGTGTCTGGTGAGGGCCACCTTCCTGGCTCACAGATGGTGCCGCCTTGCTGTGCTCCCATGGGTGAGCGGGGAGGGAGCTCTCAGGGTCTGTTTTGGGGGGCACAGCCCTTTGGCTTCATCTCTGCCATTGGAGGGCTGTTGCAGTGTGGCCCACCTGCACTCCTGTGGTGGTCTTGGTGGCTCTTGGTGCCCACTCTTGCTACTGCAGCTGTACCTCAGAGGTGTGTTCCCCTCTTGTTATGAGATGCTACATAATTGAACTTAAGACGGGCAAATGGGACCTAGCCCTCTGGGCCGCTGGGGGATGACTGAGACGGCAGTGGGGCCTTCGCCGAGTCAGCCCTGCCCTCCTGAGCCTGAGGCCAGGGGGCTGTCAGTCATGGACAGGTGACAGACAGGCAGATGGGGTGCTGAGCTTGTCTCCACTGTTGGAATAAGCTCTGACCCAGTTCCGGCTTCTCATCTGTTTAGATGAGCTTCCTGATGGAACCGCAGTGACCCTCTGTGCCCTGCCGGGGTCAGCGCTGTCCCCACCTAAAACTGGGCTTCTTTGTTGGTCCAGCAAGGTCAGCAGTGCCCCGTGCCCCACCCCCCTGAGCCGCTGTGTCTTAGTCTGCTGTAATAAAGCACCTGGGGGAAGATTACAGAGTAGGAAGTTATCTTCCGCGTTCTGGGGATACATGGTAGGGTCCTGGGGAGGGCCTGCTTCCCGGCTGCTTGTCCTCCCGGGTTGCGGGGGTTGGGGAGCGAGGGCCAGCGAGTTAGTGTGCACACAGCTCACTGGTGTGTCACGAAGGCTCCATCCCATCAAGGGCTCCATCCCCCTGGTCTCATGTAACCATTCACATCCTGAAAACCCATCCCAAGGGCTTCCACACCTGAGATTTAGGTGGGCTCTGTTCAGTGCACTACCTGCCCCGCCCCGTGTTCACCCCAAGTGGATTAACCTCATGTGCAATGTGCCCCTGCCCTGGCGCTGGGCCTGGCTGGCACAGAGATGACTCTGCAGCCCACTTCCAGCCCCAGGTCTGCCTTTCTCCCTCAGCTCTCATGCCACCCCGGGGCCGTTTTCTTCTCAGCCTGCTCCTGCCCAGGGTCCTCCTGCTAGCCGTCAGTGGGGTGCTCCAGGTCCACTGAGGTCAGCAGGGATTTCTCCCCAGGCTCGGTCTCGGGGAGCTCACCCAGCCCGGTGTGCTGCAGCCACTCCGCCGTGGGTTGTCTCCCCCAGCCTGGTGCGCTGACCCCCCGCTCCTAGGGGAGGACCTGCCCGGCCTGCACCTCCCTCTTCAAGTCACTTTGCAGTGGCAGTGTTCCCAGGCCTGGCGCACCTCTGCCGTGCCCTCTTGCTGGTACATCTTGGCGGCCTCAGTAAGGAGGTCTTGGTTGGTGGTTTTGTGAACTGCGTGACACTTTGTTAGGAGACAGATGCTCCATGACTGCAAGTCCTCTGAGGTCAGGGTGCTGCGGTGAACGTCCAGAGCGTAGCTGGCGGGTATTTCAGGGTCACGGCTGTCCTCAGCGCAGCCTCGACTGTGGTGATGAAGACTGACCCATAAGGGGCTGAGCGCGGGGTGGGGCCTCCAGCGGTGCCGCCGTGGGGTGGGCTGGCTCCTCCACGCTGTGATCGGGTGCCACTGCACTTAGCTACGTGCCCAAACCTGCAGAGACGGACTTGGGTGTGATTAGAGGCTCCTCTTCGTGTGTGTTCTCTGAACGAGGAGGCCAAGGGGCCTGGGTCTCTGTTGCGGATTGAGCCAGGCCATGTGTACATTACAGTTAAGAGTACAAAATACAACCTTGAGTTTCTGCTGACTTCTAAGCTTGGTGTAAATGCCTTCACTTCTTTAAAGAGCATGCATGAATTATAGATACGGTTTGAATTTCTTAGCTTTGTGGGAGTTTTCACGTGACCACGTTTACAAAAGTAGAGACCAGCCCTCCCCATCCGTCCCAGTTTCAGAACCTGCCGTCAGTGCTCTGTGCTTGGAAGTGTTGCATTTCACGTGTTTTGGGTACAGCCCAGGTGGGGCGATGCCACAGCTTAGGCCACTGGTGGGAACCAGGCTCCATGAGCTCCCTGGTAGGCAGCAGCTCTGCGTGGATCTGGATGTTAATAATCACGTTAATCACTCGTGTCTGCGGCCTCCCCTCCCTGGAGAACGGCCACTCGTGCCTTTTTCCTGTTGCAATCTGAGTGCAGCTTCAGGACTTGTTTCCCAGGGTGCTCCTTGGCCCACACATCCTCTTTTCCCAGGGAGGGCAGGGAGTCTGCTCCGGGCTGTGCCCCAGGAGGGCTTTGCAGGCCTCACACCAGCACCCTTCTCAGCAGGTGGTCCCTTGTTGACTGCACCTCTCATGGTGCTGAGGTGGTGCCTCTGGGTGGTAGCTGTTAAAGTGGGGCCCAGGTGCCCCTCCGCAGCCTGTAGTGCATGTGCGTAATCAGAGGGCCAGCACTGCTGTCAATGATCCGTGTCACCTGGGGCTGCTGCTGCGGTCATGAGATCTCGGGGGCAGTGCTGCGTGCCTGGGTCCTTCCAGAGGAGCCATGGATTGGTCTTAGCCTGGGTGCTTATTCATACTGACAAATGCATACTTAAGAGCTCATGGTGGGCAGGTACCAAGGGAGCCAGCGTGACTGTGTGGGTCTCCCTCCACTCTGCCCTGTGGAGGCACGAGGTCAGTGTACGGAGAGCAGTGGGCCCGTGGGGAGGATTTGGGGGCCAGCCTGTGCATTTGTGGCCCTTACAAATGGCGTGGCAGACAGCTGGTGCCGGGCATCCCTTGGGCTTGCATTCTGGGACACATGGGCTCCCGATCTGGGTTGTGCAGCCAGCTGACACCACGGTCCTGGGCACACACGGCCTAGCCTCTGGCTCATCGTGCCCCCACCTGGGACATTTTGGGGTCATCTTTGGGACCTTCCACCTTTCCAGCCTAACCTTGGGTGTCTCTGATTCTGGCTCCAGGAACGGTTTGGGGGTGACGTTGACTTGGTCTCCCAGGGTGAGATGAGCCAGCAAAGCAGATGGCGATGAAAACATTTTGCACTTAGTGTTGTTCTGTGAGGCTTTGAGGTCGGTGGCCCTAGGGGTCTAAGGACCTGGCGGCTTACCCTTCTGGTGGGTTCCTCCCCTGTGTCTACACCACATGCCTCTGCTCTGCTTTAGCAAGCAGCACTGAGTCCAGACAGCCACCTGTTCAGACTCCAGAGCCCCCTCTTCTCCTTAAGACCCTGCAGGCTGGGGAGAGTCTGCAGCTCCTGCCTCTGACCTGCCCTGTTTGTTCATGACCTCCCAGAATGGGGCTGCAGACTCAGTGGGAAGGGTAGAGGGGCACTGTGTGCTGCAGGTCAATAGAACCGCCTTGTTACTCCCTCTACTGGTGACCTCCTGGTGGGTGGGAGGAAGGACTCAGAGGCTGTGGCCAGTCCTAGCATTCCCTTGTGATGCCCCATGGATGCAGCCCATACGGCTGGGCAGTGCCCTCTGCAGATGGCCTTGTCTGTCTGCTGTGAGGGGACTTGGGTGACACCTGGCTAGCAGTGGCCTGCAAGAAGCCTTTGTTAATTGGGAGCGTTCTGGGTGAGTCAGAGTCCTTGGTGAGCTCTTTTGTGTGTGTGTCCTCTCGTCCTCTGGCCAAATACTCTGGGAGACACCTGAGTCGCCTCTGTTGGTGGCAGTTTCTTTATTCGTGTGTCAGATGTTTACTGAACATCTGTGAATGTGCTCGGCACTCTCAGGCTCATCGGCAACCCAAGTGAGGTCTTTGACTTGGATTCTAGAAGGGAAGGTGGCATTGGCCAGTCTCCTACCGCAGCTGGCCTGGGGTCACAGGGGTTGTCTGCCAGCAGCTCTCCCTCGGGTCTCCCGGAGGGTTGCAGCTCCAGCAGAGGTTCTGGTGGGCAGGAGGGGCCTGGGGCAGCAAGGCTTCCTGTAGCTGGGGAGAGAACCAAGAAGGGGGGGGGGCTCTCCAGCTCCTCCCTGTCCTCAGGGCTCTCAGAGGAAACCTCTCAATTGTTTGACCTGCTTCTAGAGCACTGCGGGTCCCTGAGGCAGTGTCCCCCCCCTGGGAGGTCAGTACTCCACGCCCCTCCTGTCTGGGGAACCCACATGGCTCTGCCCCCCGCCGCTGGGCGCTGAGGTTCCCTCCTGGAGCACGTTACCCTGCGTTCTGGGTTCACTGGGCGTCAGTCACCGGGGCTGGCTTCTCTGCTGCCACAGCAGGGCCCGCTGCGGGAGTCGACATTCTGCGGTGCCATCGGCAGGTGCTCTCTTGTTTCTTGTGGCTGGAGGTGAAGTGTGTGTTCAGCGGCCGCCTGCAGGGCGGGTGCCATTCCTGCTCTCCCTGATGCCCACGTGGACGGCCTGCGCAGGTGGGTGCTGCTGCTTCCACCACCTGTTTCCACGGCCCAGCGGTGTTGTGGCTTCGGTGGGGTCATCTGAGGTCACATGGCTGGGAGTCGGAGACCCGACTTCAAAGGGCACCTGACCACAGAGTCCACCCTGTGGCCATGAGCCACGCCCAGCGCACCAGCACTGTTAAAGTGGGAGTGCGCCCATTCTTTACTCACAGCTGGAGATGGTTTTTCCAAAGCATTATCTTGCTAGTGTTTCTGGGCAGAGCCTTTATTACGTTTTGCTTAAATTTATCTGTAAATGTGGATCAAGGGTCCGTTTGGCACTGTGCTCGTCCTCATCTCTGGGTGGTTGGAGCCTATTTTTTTATGTCAAGAAAAAGTATTTTAAGGCAGTGGGGTCGATGGTTGCCTGTTTCCTGACCTCACAGCATAGCTATGTGCTGCCCTGGGGAGCTGGGCTGTTGTGAAACTGGGTCAGACCACTGTTTTTCTCTTTTTCCCTATGGCTATTCCAAACATAGAATCCTTTCCTCAAAACAAATAAATACCTTGATGGTTCATGTGGTAGACTTGCTTTGACAATATCTGAACAATTGATCAGTTCCTAAACATCATGGACACGTAAAGCATATGTAGCAACATATGATAAAGAATGGTCTTTAATATGTAAACAGTTCTTAGGAAGCAATAAGAATAATTTCCCATCAAAGGGAGTTGTAACAGAATGCATAAAAGAAGAAATAAAGGAGCAGATAGATATATTTACCTTGTTAATTAAAAAGGCACAATTAAAATGAAGGGACTTTTTTTTTTTTTTTTTTTTTTTACCCAGTTCTCCTCAAGTGCAATATTGAGCTACCAAAGGTACATGGAAATGGTTCCCTTTTTACTTTAAGGGGAGTAAGGTAAGCCAAAGTAACTCTTTGAAGGAAAATTTGGTAAACTAATAAAAACCTTAAAGGTGTATGTGGCCTTTGACCTAGCAACTCCATTTCTACCCATCTAGCTGTTAGATAAACCCATATGCGCATACATAGAAAATCTGTGTCTTTCAGTTCTTCCTTTGTTCTCACCCTGAACAGCTATGTTCAGCTTGAAGTGACTCAGTGCCTAGCATAGAGAGGACCATTAATAAATGTTTTTGCTTTAAACAGACTTTTAAAAATTAGTAGTAAGAGAATTCTGAGCATGTAACTTTTAAAACCACTTGTAACTTAACGACAGCTTGGGAAAGATGCCCTTTTGTAGCATCATTGAAGTGTGTCGGGGAGGGGGTGTACTGTGCAGCTTCTAAGAGCCATTTTTAACTTTCCCAGAGATGCTTGTAAAATGAACAAATGTGAATCTTTAATTTTTTTTTTTTAAACTTCAAATGAATTGAAAATTCAGAGTCAAGGCAGCTCTCAGGGGATTGGGCAGGCCCACACTTTGTGGATTTGCAAACAAGGGAAACATTTGCTTTCTTTTTGGCTCGCTGAGTGCCTTACCAGGGAGTGTAATTTTAAGGATTAATTGTATCGTAGGAAGAAAAAAATCTTAGGACAATTAACTTGTGCACAGAGAAGGAACAGCCGTTAAGATAGTAGTCGTCTTTAAAAACTAGCTGAGACTGTCCAGAGAGTCCGATTCTGTTCCCTCCTAAGCACAGCAAGTCACGCTGCCCTGGGGAGTGGGCTGGGCGCTCTGTCTGCGGGCCGAGGCCGTTTCTGTGACTTACCTCAAGGTCTGGGGCAAGGTGTCTTCGGCAGGCTTTGGTCGGTTTGCTTTGTTTTCCAGCACTGTCAAATCAGGTTCCTGCTTTGTAAGCAAGCGCAGCTGAGAAGTTAGGGTGTGGGTGCACTTACTTTTGAATCTCGATGCTGGGCTGGGACTTGGGGACCAGTGTCCTTGTGGTGGCTTGGGTTGGGGGTGAGTGACAGTCAGCAAGCTGGCTGGGGGCTCCTGGCGGTCAACCCAGGGGTCAGGTCTGTCTGCGCCTGCACTCGCTGGAGGGCTGAAGCTCGTCCCCGCAGGGCGCTCGCTCCTCTGTGTCACCGCAGGTGAGGCTCTTCCCGTCGGTTGCCGTGGGACCCTGGACTGTCGGGTTGGGACTCAGCTCAGGTACGGGCTGCCCGTCGTGGGTCTCATTGTTCTTAAACACAGGGGCTGGGGGATCTCCGCGGGCTGTGTGGGTGGTTTTGGGAACAGTGGCTTTTGTGGCCTCCACCTGTGCAGGCTGCTGAGTCCACTCCTTGTCTTGGGGCACCTGGCCTGCTCCAGAGTGTGGAGCCTGGGGCTGTCCAGTCCAGGTGGCCTCCTGCCCATCTTTTCTCTTGTCATCTTTAGTTTCCTATAGACCCATTTTCCATTCATGCAAAGATCTCAGGCACAAATCGGACATGAATTAAAAAGGCTTTAATTATTCTATCTTTTCTTTAATACACTCCGTTATTAAGGTTACATTTAGATAATGTACCATAACCGCTTCACATTAGGAGGCTTCACGTTTTAATGGTGACTCTTAATCACCATTATTAACAGGCACTGGACAGGGGTATTTGAACGGCCTGGGCCTCTTTTTGGGGGGCATGTGTGATCTCATTTAATCTACAAAACAGATAGAGCCTGGCAGGGAGATATGGCAGAGAAGGGCAGCCCCAGGACTGTCCTCGTCCTGGACCCTGCAGCTGGGAAGGGTCACAGCTCGTGGCAGGGGACTGAGCTGAGTACCTGTGGAGCCTCCCTGGACTGTCTCTGGGTGGCCCAGGGAGGCAGCAAGGCCTCCGCCTGGTCAGTCAGAGGAGGCTGTGAGCCTGGAAGTGGAGGCTGGCGTGGTTGGGGGACAGGCCAAGGGATGAGGGGTAGGAGGACGCCAACCCTCCGAGAACCTAGCGGCCGGGAGCGGGCGGTGGCACTTAGCCTGTGGCTGGAACTGACTTTGGATGTGACATAGGATCTTGGTGTTGTTTTTAGTCACCGAGTCTGAGGTAGTCTGTTAGAGCAGCCTTGGGGAACTACTAGAATAAACATAGGTAGTATCCTCTTTTCATAGTAAAATAAATCAACACTCAGAGAGTAAGTGATGTGCCTAGGTCCCACAGCTAGTTTACAACTGGAGCTGACCTGGGGTCCAGAGCTCACTCTTACCCCCTCTGCTCTGGGCCTGGACAAGGCCAGGACTCAGTGTGGTGCAGTCCCCTCCCACGCCCACCCTGAGTCCATGGGGTCCTTAGCTGGCTGTGCAGGAGGGCGGTAGGAAGGTGGCTCGGGGGCTTCTGTGCAGAGCGCAGGTGTGCGCTGGTTCTCTGGGGCTTGGTGCAGGGTGCACGGCCTGAGGCCAGGCCTGGGCTTTCCTGAACCTGGGTGGCTGCTGGGCTCAGGGTCCTGGCTGTATGACAAGGAGAGCCATGTGATACTCTGCCAGGCCACTTGTGCCTCCAGGTGTGGCCTGCCTTCCTGGGCCTCTGCAGCTCCTGCCCCTATTCCCCTGGACGGTACTTGCCATATTGAAGCTCTTGGTGCCAGAGGCTGGTCACTGTTCCTGATACTGGTGACAGAATCCCGTCTAGGATCGAGGAGCCCTGGCCCTGCCTTCCTGGTACAGTCAATGCTTGTATCCACAGGTTCCATGTTGGATATTGTTATTGGTGACCAGCTGTTGGGACACACCCTACCTCTCATGCAGAGGTGGCCAGATGTGAGAGTGTGGAAGAGGTTAGAAGCCAGTCTGGGTGTCCTATGCTGGAGAGTTGATTTAGTTCATCTTCCTGGCAGTTGCCCGAATTTTCTGGGCAGCTGTGACACAGGGTTTTCAACCCTTTGGGCCTGTCCCCTCGTGCAGGACTCCGCACGTGCTGTGGAAGCCGGCTGCTTTGGGGATTGCATGTTCCATAGCTGGCCTCTGCTGGCCACGGAGCGTGTGGAGCTCAGCAGAGGCGCCTACTGGCGATGGATGCACATGCAGACTCCCCTCCGAGTTGTGCACATGAGCAGGTGTGCTCTGGGACAGAGAATCGGGTAATTTGGAAACGGCAGGTTGGTTAGACTCCACTTGTTCTGCAGCGGCAGTTCCGAAATCTGCAGCTTCAGGAATTCTGCATGACGCGAGCGTTTGGTTCTGGGCCCTTGTCTCACCCTTGCTCATGGCCTCCTGGGCTCTGTCCCCCCTCTCTCTGTGCTGTGGGGTCCTCTCGGGCTGGTCCTCCCGGGCCAGGGGGGAGTCCCGGCTGCAGGACAGTGGCAGGGCCTGGTGTGTTTCTTGACTTTGGAACCTCGGTTCCTCCTTTCATTTATTTTCTCAGAGTGAATGACACGTCTCTGCTCCCTGTCACTGAGTCGTTAGTGCCACATCAGGTTTTTCCTGTGTGGTATGGTGTTTTTCAGAGTTTACAGAACACTCGGTATTTGCAGTGTAGCAGAAGGTCATGTTCAATAAGGTCTAGTGCCCAAGAGAGATGTTCTGTTTCTGCTCTGAAGACGGTTCCCATCTGAGCCGCCTCGCAGGCGGGTTAGAGCCCACCAGCCTGTCTGTCCGCAGCCTTGGGTCTGTCGTGGCTAACCCCCCCAGAAGAGCACCCAGTGTGGCCCGCCTGTTCCCAGGTGGGGTCCAGAGGAGCTGGGGCCAGCGTCAGCTCTGCAGCCTCCCAAGCAGTGGTTTGCCAGGCGTCCTCATCATCGAGCATGTGAGATGTTCAACCCTGCTCGCAGGAGCAGGGTCAGGGCCGTGTCTCGCACCCCCGGCTCAGGCCAGCGCTTGCTTTCTGGGCCTCTCGTGCTGGTTTGGGGGAGGAGATGCCACAGGCCTGCGCCCTGCTCCCTCTGCTGAAGCCTGCTGTTCCCCATCCCCCGTTTCCCTGGAGCCTGTTGAGAACCGCAGTGCCAAGCCGAAGCTGTCCTTCTGCAGTTTGGATTGAAAAAAATGGCTCTTTAATTTTTCTGCTCCGCAATGTCCATTGGTAACTCCTAATGTTTAATATTTATTTTTTTGCCGTGTGTGTGAGTGAGGGACGGTAGTGGTGTCTGTGCGTGTGTCGTGGGCAGGATGTAGGGAAGCCAGGTCCTGCGGGGGAGCGCGGAGCCCGCGGGTGCAGCAGGCGTCCTTCACAGGGAGGACTCTCGGAATCGTGAGAGCGCCTGGCTGAGAGTTCTGGCCACTCTTCTCTCCCTGCCCTCCAAGACGCTCTTGGTGGGTCTGTTCTTCACAGACTCCAGGCGAGAGCTCGGCGCCCACCCAGGGACAAGGCCTGGTAGCAGGAGTGAGGAAACCTGAGTTGTGCCTCTCCTGGCTCCTGTAGTGGCAGGGCCGTGTGCTGCGAGGCCTGTCCAGTGCTGGAGGGTCTCCTGTGGGCTGCAAGGTTGGCAGCGGCACTCACTGCTCTGTGGTTCCCGCACCAGAGTTCCCAGCATCGTCCCAGTAGAATGCTCTGTCCCCAGCCCAGACCTTGTCCTCCGCTGAGCTCTGGTATCCTGTTGCTCGGCGCCCGCCGGTTGCTGAGATTGGGAAAATGGTGTTTCTTAATGATTTTCCTCAGTGATTTGAATGTTGGCTTTGAGTGCTGGCCAAAGGGAAATGGGGACCAGGTCGGGACTAGAAAAGCATCTCTTGGGGTCTTCTCAGCTGGTGGGAGGAATGGGATGACCAGGTGCCAGAACTCAGGAAGGGAAAGATGTGTTTGGTGGACAGGAGGCAGGAGATGAGGGGAGCGCCTGGGGTCCTTGCCTGGCATTGGGGGGAGGGTCCCAGCCCTCGGCTCACTTACTGGACACATCAGAGTGGTCTGTGGCCGGTGGAGGAGAGGGGAATGAGTCAGACACACTGACTGCCCAGGGCAGTTCAGGTGGTAGGCGGGTAGGGACAGGCACCATGCTGGGCAGCGATGTGCTGTCCCTGTGGTCCTTCTGGTCTTGGGGTGGCTGAGCGTGGCTGAGCGCTCTTGAAGCAGAGGATGCCATGCCTGTTCACGGCTCTGTGTTTGAGCCCAAGATTCTGGGGAGGAGAGCCAGAAGTGCCCAGGGACACCCTGCAGGGAGCCAGACACAGCTGGGGAAAGGATGGGGACAAAAAGAGAAGCTGTGTGTGGCTTTGGGGGATGAGGAACAAGCAGGTGTTAGTGCTCAGGGGCCTGGAGTTCCACAGCATGGTGGCATCTTTGGGGAAACACGGATGTGGGACGGGGGTCGGGGGCTTTGCTGCTCTAGAAAGATGGGGAGGTGAGTGTGGTCAGACCCCAGGAGACGGGGAGGAGGGTGGGCAGCAGGAATGCTGTGGCCTCAGCTAGGTGGTCTAGACCATGGGAGGAGGACAGGGGAGAGACACATAGGTTAGCAGCTGAGGACCCAGTGTCCATCCTAGGGACCAAGTGTCTATCTTCAGGACCAGGTATTCATCATGAGCACCAGGTGCCCAGCCTGAGGATCAAGAGTCCATCCTAGGATCAGGTATCTGGCGTAAGGACCAAGTTTCCGTCACAGGGACCAAGGGTTCGGCATGAGGACCAACTGTCCACCCTGGAGACCAGCTGATCCTGAGGACCAAGTGCCCATCCTGGAGACCAAGTGTCTGGCATGGGGACCATGCTGGGATTCAGAAGTAAGCGATGAGTGTTGGATCCGAGTGAGTAGACTTCCTGGAAGGCAGGGAAGAAGGCCTTCCATCCAGCGTCACCCACAGCAGGTATTAGCTCATTCATGGCTCTGTAGGAAGGCTGTGCGTGAATATGAGACTTCAAAATATAGATCCATGGAAAGATTTTGTGCCAAATAAAACACACATTGAAAGAAAAGTTATTTTTTTGAGAACCTGGAGGCTTATCACACCTCACTGTTATTATTTGGGTGGAACTCCTCCTCACTGTTCTTTCTGTGCACTGTTTTTAAAGACGTGACAAGGTTTGTGACCTTGCAGTATAAGCATTTTTCCGTGTCATGTAACAGCAGATCCATGCTCTTCCT
Source organism: Spermophilus citellus (assembly GCF_964194105.1). Taxonomy (NCBI): domain Eukaryota; kingdom Metazoa; phylum Chordata; class Mammalia; order Rodentia; family Sciuridae; genus Spermophilus; species Spermophilus citellus. Next base: position 132,177,224 of record NC_138192.1, read on the forward strand.
AAACCGTATCTGGTTCAGGACGAGGGGATGGGCCTGGGATGATCTGTGCTCCAGCCCTCACGCTAAGCCGCTGTGCTTATTCTCTGTCGTTGGCTGCTCCTCTGCCTGCCTGCGCAGCGCGGGCACATTCGTCCTTGGTGGAATGTGACCACCATCCCTTGTGCCGCCATGGCAACGCTCAGCCCCGCAGCCTTCTCCTAATTATTTGAAGGGAGGTCTGTGTGCTGGCCCTGCTGTTGCGGGTCTGCATAATGTATGAACGCCGAATGACAGCCAGCCGCAGCCTGAGCAAAACAAAGAGCCGCCTCTGCGTGGCAGGCAGATTGCGGAAACACATTGTGAACACATTCTCTGGTAACTGTGAATCATGTCGTAAAACGCGTCTTTAGCCTGTCAAAAAATATTTTGACAGGTCCGCAGTGGAACTCCTTCATATGCAAATGTCTCAGCGATGCCCACATGCCCAGGCAACAAACGCAAGGAAAATCCACAGGACCTGGAGACCAATGTTATCAGGGTTCATTACTCCGGCAAATAAACATGTTGAAAATGCTCCCAGTGTTTTCTTTGCAGTGTGTAAATAAATAGCAAACTCGATGATGATCATGCTGCCAGATCGCTGGGGCAATGCAGGCTGTCCCCTGAGGACTTGGAAGGGCTGCTAATTTAGGAGAGTTAAGCAGAAATTCACACAGTATGTCACAAGAAAGGGTGATGCATTGGCCAACCGTGCCTGGCCAGGCTGTGGGAAATCACCGGGAGAGGCCAGGTGGAGGGCTCACCAGGGAAGAGGGTGTCTGGGCTGGCCAGCCTCTGTTGCTGGAGCTGTACCCAAGGCCCACACTGATGGTCCTGCCTATGTCCACTGTGACTGCTCTGCCCTCTGAAGTCTTCTGCAAAGGCTGCTCTTTGAGGGGGTCCCGGGACATCCTCTCTGGAGGACCCTCTTGCCCATGGCATTCTTTCCCTTGCCCCTGCCCAGGATGGGCAGCAATCTAGGCTCACCCTAGGCCTTCTGTGTCCAGCCTCCCTGGGCCTGGCTTGTGTGTGAGCCTCGGCAGGTCACTTCACCGTGCCATGGTGCCACCTCTTCCACCTCAGCTGGAAGAGGAGGATGGTAACACGTCACGTGGTCGTGGTGAGAATTCAGTGAGGTGGAAAAGCCTAGGAACAAAGGCCTGTGGCCAGTGGTGATCAGATCCAGTTGTCGTCACTGCCGTCCCCCTGGTCGCTCAGAATAGAAGACCTCCAGCAGCCCTCCTGTGAGCAGGTGGGGCCTGTCTCCCGAGAGAGTGGGAGGTGGGGTTTGGAGGCCTCTGGAGATCTCATGGAGAGAACGCAGGGGTCCGCTGACCCTCCCCCTGCGCGCTCTCATCCGATACCTGCGTGCCTGTGTGAAGGTGGCCCCGTCTCCGCCCAGGACCGTGAGAGATCTGGGTGAAGGGAGCCACCAGCCTCCTGGGATAGCCGGCCCCAGGGTTGCATTAGTGAGTGGGACATTACCTTCCTGTCCAGCAGGCTTCTGTCTGGGGAATCGGCCTGCTGGCTGCTGTCCACCTCAGCACCTGAGCAGTGCTCCCGGGCACTCCTGGCCAGCAGCTGAGGCCAGTGCTGGGCCTGGGGCACAGGGGCCCAGAGTCACTTGGGCAGAGCCCTTGTGGGCCTGGGGACACAGGCTTTTGCTCTCTGTGCCCTCCTCTATGGACCCCCCTTTGAGCCGTCTCCATGAAGTGTCAGAGGTGAACTTTGCACATGGTCACTGTGGACCTTGGTGAGCTGAAACGCCCCTGTGTTCCCCTGGTGACCATCTGCCATGGCTGGGTTTGAGAGGGCTCCCCTTCTGAGCCGCAGTGCAGCAGCCATAGGCCGGCGGTGGCTGCGGGGGAGGGGTCTTCTGAGTTCTACCAGTTCTACCAGGCTTCTCTCTGGGGGCGCCGGCCCTCCCCGCTGCCCTTCAGGGGGCGTGTTTCTCAGTAGAACAGCACAGGCTGCTGGAATCCACAGGCAGCAGAGCTGGCCTTCCTGCTCAGCTGCCCGGGTCCTCTTGTGAGCAGTCTGCTGGTGTGTGGTTCATAAAACCTGTGCGCTGCTGTGGCTTTCCTGCTCAGATGGATACCATTGTTTTCTAGGAAGAAGCAGGAGCTGCCTGCCGGGTCCAGGAAAAAAGAGGCCTCCTCTTTGGAAGGCCAAGGGGCCCCTCTCAGATTCCTGGAAAGCCTGAGGCCTGGTATGCAGTCCTTCAGCCTCACCTGGTGGCCTTGTGGGCTTCTGGGTCTGGCTGTGCTGGGTCCCTCCCCTCAAAGCTCCATCAGGTGTCCTAAGTCGGTGGAGCCTCTGCAGCCCTGGCTCTGAGGCGAGTTGTGGGCCCTTTCCCTTGATTTTCCCACAGAGGTCCCACTCTGATTTCTTCTTGGAGTCCTGATCCTCCTTGACCAGGTAGACTCCAGCACGCCAGCGCGGGCTTGTGTGGTGTGTTGACAGATGATCACTGCTTCAGAGAGCTCTGTTTGGACAAGTCATCCTGAGTGGCTGTCTCACCCACACGTCCTCAGGAGTCTCCAGGGCAGACGTCAGCAGCGTCACAGTAAGGATCATACCCTCGCAGATGGTTCTGTGTCTCAGGTGAGAGGCAGGACCCTGGAGGGTTTCCCAGGCATCCCTGAAATGGGACTGGTCCCACCCCAGCAGCTCTTCCGCACTTTCTCCCAGGAGCTGGAACCCCAAAACTTGATCAGAGCGACTTGTATCAAAACTGAGTCTCGGGCTTTGAACAAAGCCCATTGCTAATCAGTTCAACTACCTGGGATTGTGGACCAGCTGCGCACAAGACACTGGGAATCCGTGGAGGAGGGCTGTGCCTCGGTGGGCTGGAGACCCCGCAAGCTCTCCTCGGCGTTCCGCTTCTGAGACCCCGCAAGCTCTCCTCGGCTCCTGGCTCCTGGGTCTGGTGGCTTTCCGCCCATGACTGTTTCCCACATCCCCACTTGAGTTGTCTAGGATAAACTGAGAATGCTGGCTTTTATTTTAGTCAAAATAAAATCATTTCAGTGTTGGAATTTAGTTTTCAGAGAGAGTGGTTTATACACCACGAAGGAGGCTTTGTTTTGTTCAAAGACACATTCAGGCTGGCTGTCAGCTCAGTCTCCTGTTGGATGAATGAGTGATGGCACGTATCAGACCTGTGTGAGGGTTTGCGGTGCTTCCTCAGCTGCAGGACTAGTTTTCCTAAGCTCGGATGATCTTCCTCCAGCAAGAGACTCATAGTGGGCTGCCAAAGAGGAGCTGGTGGCCCAGCACCCCCTGCCGCACACAGGAGCAGCCTGGGCTTGGAGACCAGCGACCTCATGCAGTGCCAGCCTGGCCTTCCCCTGCTTGAGATGGTGGGTGGGTCATCAGAGCATCCCAAGCCCCTGCCTCCCATCTCTAGGTGATGGTGGGATACCTGCCCCAGGTGCCTCAGGGAAGGAGGTGACACAGGTCCCCGAGGGCCCTGCACTCTATCAGCCTCGGAGAATGCCACATGCATCTTCTGTTTGTCCTCTGCCCCTGGAGTCGATCTTCATCTTGCCTGGTGACAGGCCCACCTGGAAAACGAGCTCGTTCATCTAAAGCTATGTCAGAGGGCGCGTCCTCCTTCTGTCCGCCTTCACACAGTCACAGTGTTCAGGAGTGTGCAGCATGGCCTGAAGACCGGGGACACAGGCAGAGGCATGTCCTTGGGGTTATTTTGGAAGGAATCTACTAGACTGTGACCTTTCTGGGGTAGTCCTTAATTGGCCTTTGGCCTTTCTCTGAGCTCTCCCACCCCTTCTCCAAAGCTGTGCCTGGGGAACCCTGGTGGCTGAGAGGTGTGATAGTGTGGGGTGGGGAAGGTCGGAGGGTGCTGGCCTTGAGGGTGACCGGCTGGTGGGTCTGGAGCCCCGGGTCTGCACCATGAGCCTGGTCCTGAACTCTCCATCTCAGTTCTTGGTCTCTTTTCCTCAGGGTGTTTCGAGTTGTTTTTTTTCTTGGGGCGCCTTTCCGGGAGTCTGTCTGGCCATGTGCAGAGAGGCAGGTGACATCCCCACACTGTGATGTTTTGGGTTGACCGTACCAAATAATAGATATGCTGCCACCCCGAGTTTTCGAGGGCTCACTGGACTTGAATCACGCTGAAGGGGAAGCTCTTCCACTGTGGACATGGTCGGTTGTGGCCGGGGCAGTGGAGGCTCTTGGGACAAGTGGTGGCAGAGGATTGGGGCAGAAACCAGCCTTGCCCTTTCGGGGATCCCCACACCCACTCCTAGACGCCTGTCCTCCCGAGGGTCCTCCATGTGGGCTGCTGGAGACTTCAGGCCAGGCTGGCTTTTCTGGGGCTCTGCCAGCTTGGAGGCGAGCTACCTGACCCAGTCCTCGATGAGTCACAGTCCATGTCTTGTGGTCCTGACCCTCACTGCCTCAGAAGGTAACCCTGGGATGTGATTCCCTGGATGGAAGTCGGGTTGTTGCAGATGGAGTGAGTTAGGACCCGGCTGACTGGGCGCAGAGCAGGCCTCGTCCAACGTGGTTGGTGTCTTTACCATGAGAGAGGAAATCTGGGCACAGACACCACCCCTGGGAGAAGCCCGGTGGAGACGAAGGCAAAGCATCCCAGAGACCGCCAGCAAGCCCCAGGCGCTGGGGGAGGCCCGGAGCAGCCTTGGACCTTGGCTCTGGACCTCTGGACCTCCGGCCTCCAGAGCTGTAAGAGCTGGTTGTGTTTACTAGCCGTTTGCGTCCTGGAACTGATCACACGTCCTTGGAAGCTCACTGCCCCTGAGCACTCCTCCTGGCAAGTGCCCCATCCCAGCGCCTTCGTCTGTGAGTGAGGATCAGACCCTCCTCACGTGGTAGCTGTGAAGGTGTGCCCGCACTTCATTAGAGCCCCAAATGTAACTGATTCTTAGGAGGAATCCAAAGCTAGGAATTTCTGGGCCTGAGGGCACAGGTGACCACCTGGAAGAAGTGTCCTGATACCCTGAAAATTGCATGTTGCAGCAGGGTTCTCCAGAGGCGTCAGAGCCGGTGCCGGCTGTATGCAGTGGCTGGAGGAGCCCTGCCAAGGGAACGGGTTCACGCAGTTGGCTGGCCACATCCACACCAGAGAGCCGAGCAAGCTGGTGGTGTGATTCCATCTGCGTTCAGAGGTTCACATCGCAGTTCCAAGAGCAAGTCCCCTCCTCCACCTTCTGAGGGTGCTCCGTGGATTGGGTGACACCCACTTGCATGGTTGACAGATAAAACCAGTCATCGTCGGGGAAAGAGGCAGGCAGGTTCTAATTGGTTCTGTCACCAAATGGCTATATGGCCTGGGTCTGCTCCTCCCATCTCACTGGGCCACAGGGACCTTTCTGGAACATGAGGGGGGACCATGGCAGCCCCATGACGTGAGTGTGAGGGCTAGGTGGGTGCCCCTGGAGTCTCTGACTGCTTTCCAGGATTGGGGGAAGAATAACAAGGCCTCTGGGGTCAGATGACAGCTCTGGCTTCCTGGGAGAGGACGGGGGGAAAGCTGGGGGTAATATTGGAGAGGAATGGTCCTTCCAGCTCTGCACATAGTGACATTGTCTGCAACTTTACAGGATGTTCAGCTCTCTGGCCTCCACCACCTCCATGCCAGTAGCATCCCTTCTCGTTGTGGTGACCAAACGTCTTCAGACGGTGTAGAGAGCGTGTCCCTTGGGGGGCTAGATGGTCTGTTGCACCTCTGGCCTGAGGCGGTGGCAGCAGGGATAGGGAGCAGGGAACACACTCTCACAAGTTTTGAGAGGGCTTGATGGTCAATTGGATTTGTTAAGAGGCAAAACTGGGGGGCGTTTGGGGCTGGGGAACTGGAGGGGTAATGGGGTACTCGGGTGCAGGAGGAATGAAGGGTCAGCATGGCCTTGCTGTGGTTAAACGTGAGGCTTCCGTGGGCTCGCTGGGTGGGGCTGTGGAGGCCGTGGGGTGAGCGGTGGGGCATGCATTTGAAGGTCTGGGAAGATGGGAAGCAGCTTTGAGGGAGGATGGACTCACTTGGGGCCCTTGTGTGGCCTGAGATGCTGCTGGCCTGGGAAAGCACTCAGGGAATCACAGTGTTTCCAAGGTGGGCAGAGGAAGAGGAGGTGGGAAGGGAGTACATATCTCTGGCCAAGACTGGAGGCAGCTCCCAAGCAACTGAACAGATGTGTCATGGTGGTGACCTCATGCTGGGTGGGGCTTGTCCCCTCCTTCACCCAGAGATCCGTCAGCCTGGCCTTTTCCGGTGTGTTTCTTGGGGTATAAGAGGAGCACTCTGACAAGCATCTCTAGGGAATCTCTCTCACTCCTGGAAGGTAGCAGTACTTGGCTTGCTGCACTGGATTCTGCAAACCCAAGTCAGTGAGAGTCATGCCGTGGGCTGGGCCATCCCTTTCTGTTTGAGGAGGTGGAAAGAACACTTTCAGACAGGTTAAGCTGTTTTTGAGTTTCAGGATTATTTGCTAGGTCTTGAGGGACCCAGGGGTTGACACTGTCATCAGGAGTAGATACTTTCCCCCTTTGGGAATTCAGCATCTTGATGATTGTGATTGGTCCGCAGAGAGATTCAGAGAGCCACAGATGCTCTCAAGCCCTCTTGCTTCCTGCAGGCTGTGATCTCCACTGGTTTTTGGTTTCCCCTTGGAAGATGCTGATCACCTCCAGGGCAACTCAGCAACATCTCTGTTTACAGCACTTTCCTCTGTCTCTCCGATGCAGACCATCGTCAGGCACTAATGCTACCAGCATGGTTAGAGAAGGCGGGCCCCTGGATTCCCAGGTGTCCTGCAAACTTGAAGCACCACAGCGGGTCCTGCCCTCTGGTTCATTACCGGCTCAGCTCCCTTAGTCCCTGGCTGCTCTACTGGCCAGTTAGAAAAGAGAAATGATTACTAATGGTCATTATGGCCCCGGGCCAGGAGGGAAGATGCTGTTCCTTCCCCCAAAGTTCAAGGGTCCTGAGAGGCTGGCTCAGTGCAGGACAGCATAATTGTGTTCCCGAAAAGGAATGAACTGTGCCTCACCTCTCGAATCATGAGTCCCCATCTCAGAACTCAGGAACAAGGAAATCCTGAAACTCAAAGTACCATTTTCCCCACCGACCGGCTGGGCTTAATTAGAGAGCCTGTGGAGCTGCGTTTCCTGGCTGTTTACTGCTGCCCTGTCCATAAACAGCCCAAGTCTGTCATTAAGCTGTCTAATTGGGAGCGACTGCAGGAAGGACCCTGAATGGGACGGGCTGGCTCCTTCTCTTTAACCCATTTGTCTGCTCACTGCTAACCTGCCACCATTTGCGTTCTCCTGTCATCTTTTAAGAATGTCTTGGGGGAGGTGGGGGGTGCGGATTCTAAAGACTAGTGGTAGCAGACCTTTGAACTTCACGCTGGGAGTGAGTCTAAGAGGCAGATGCTTTTCTCTTCCCCCTTGAAGGAGAGTGCCTGAAGCTTGACAGGTGGGGATAATTTCAGAGAGATGTCCAGCAGCCCTGCCCCTTGGGCTTGGTTGAGGCCAGCTGCCCAGCAGTGCTGTCCACCTCTGTGTGCTTTCCCCTTGCAACAATGGGCAGGAGCTGCTCTTTTCTAAGGCCTCACCTTGAGCTTTTACCTCTGGTAGTTCTCTGAAAGTGTGATTCACATTACCGTTGGAGGGTCTTTGGCGTAAGTCACCCGAACAGGGATGGAAATGCAGCTGGGCACACTTGCACGTCATCTGAAAGGACGTGCAATGGAAGTTCAGCTCTTAAAAAGATATTCTTATCCTATCATTCAGGCAGGCAGACCTGTGCAGAAGTCCCCATTGTATAGAATTCTTCTTCCTGATGTGTTTGTGTTGTGTTTCAGGGGAGCTTAGGGTTGGAAATGTCTCCACCCACTCCACCGCCCTGTCGGGCCAGCTGCCTTCCTTGCATTCCAGGGCATAATTCAAGCAGTACTTGGTAAATGTCAAGAAGTTGGAGCTTGAGGTTTTCTGCGCCCTGTCTGCTTGTGCCTGCCGGACTTTTCTTTTGCCCCTGTGGCAGCTCAGAAACCTGCTTCTCCTGTCTTTGTCTCTCAGATACTTTTAGTGACAGTGTCCCCACTATTAAAATATATACACATACATTTTATTTCATCTTTTGTTATCTTTACAGCACTATTAGGAAGTAAACATTCAAAAGTGACTCCCCCCATCTAATTTCATCTATCTAATAAATCACCTGTATTCTTTATTCCGTGTCCTGCCCCTTTATTGTTTTGGAGTGCATAGATGACCTGAATACATCACTCCTTAGAAAATACCAGGCATGTTTTCTGTGCTGCTGCCTGGCTTCTGCAGCTGTAATGTAACTGTGGTTCAAGGTTCCCTGAAGTGGCTCCTTTATCTGTCTTTGTGCCCTTTGGGGGAACATCAAGGTTGCTCACTCTCGGATGTCCATTTCTTCATGTATCTTCTGACATCTTGTTTTTTGATTTGGCATAAGGCCCTAAGGTATTTTCTTGGCGTCCAAGGTGATGCACATTCCTGTGTCTGTCGGTTGCTTTCCAGAGGGTGCCCACCCATGCTCACCTGCTCCATGTGGCCTGCCTGAAAGTAGGGATTCATCCTGTGAGTCTTGTTAGCTTGTGCATGTATGCTATCGAGGTTGAGAGCTTTTATTGGGAAGGATTTACCAAGAAGATTGAGACTCAGGGGTTGCTGCACCCACCTCTTTAGACCTTTGGGTTGTGACCAGTGGCAAGATTGGAGGAAAGTTTTGCAGCTGAGGTCAGTTGGGCAGAAGTCCTGGTGAGCCCTCTATGTTGGTTTAGAGGGACTGTCCCTGCATGTTCAGGAGAGCCTTGCAGCAGTAGCAGGTGTCTGGGTGAAGATTCAGGCCGAGGTTTCGCAGCGACTTGCAATGGATGGTGGGTCCTGGATGGGTCCTCCCACCTCCTTTTGTTCTGAGCCCTGTCTACAGGCACCTACAGGGCCAGCTCTCAGAGGTAGACCTCCCCTGGAGCGGGCCAGCTGGTGGAGTGCCAGTGGGTGCTCTGGCGGTTGCTTCCCCAGGTCCTTTTGCTTCTAGAGGTTACAGTAACAGTAGAGGACCCTGCCCCCCAGAGAAGCACAGATGTACTCTTTGTGTTCAGAAGGGGCGAAAGCCCAGGAAGCTCTTAGAGCATTACTCATCAGTGAGAATAAAATCATTTTGCTTTGCAAACACCAGGCGAATCCCAGGCTTCTGGGCTTGGTGGCATCTTTTGTGGTCCTAACTGCCATGGGCTCGGGACAAAGCACAGCAGTGGGGACCTGAGGAGGTGCTGCATGTGGAAGGGAAACTCCGTGTCATGCTCAGCTCTGCAGCAGGTTCTCTGGAGGATGTGGACCTGAGACAGCTGCCCTCCACCACAGAGCAGGAAACGGGTCCCAGAGGCAGACGGCCATGAAGGCAAGGTTCTTGGAAGTTCAAAGGCCACCACAGATTGCCCCACCTTGTCTTGAGGATGTTTGGAGCTGGGGGTTGAACATGTCCTCCTGCATGTGAAGTGCATTCTGTACCACCGAGCTACAACCCAGCTTAGTACCTTTGGGGAGATGGAAGAAACTGGGAAACTCTCTTGGTGTGACATAAGGAATGAGTCTGGCTGTTCAGTGCTTCCAGGTAAGACCAGAACCATCTTCATTGTGAAAGTCATGGGAAATTTGCTGTCTCCATCCTCAGGGTCCGTGGGAGAAGGTCATCTTCCATATCCATCTGAGCATGGCCCTGTCTCCCTTTCTTGGAATAGGAAGCCAAAACCGAGCAGCACACTGTTGAAGCTTGGCTTCTCCTTCCCATCACGTGCTCTCTTAATAAGGTCCCTGCCATCTGAGCCTGCTCACACACGGGTTCTTCTGCGTCCTCTGGTCTTCCCCTGAGAGAAGACTGATTATCTAATCAAAGGAAGTAGATGACAGAGCCCATGATGTGTGCTGTCCTCTGTGTGTGTGGCTGTGATGTGGAGAAGGTCTGGAACAGGAGAAGGATGGCTCCCCAGCCGTGGAGCGGGTCTCTGCACTGCCAAGCAGCCTTCCCCGTTTAGGTGTGGGGGCCATCTTTAGCCACAAAAGGGCAGACTTGCAGACCTCATGGGGTGATTTGAGCCCTTCCGCTGCAGGTGGTTGGAGCAAACTGGATGGAATCCTTGGAGGCCCGAGGGAAGGATGGGGGAAGAGTCTGGAGGAGAGTGAGATTTCTTCCTGATTAGATAATACAGAGGCGGAGTGGGAAGTAGGCAAGAGACTCCTTCCCACTTCCCCATCATGTAGCATGTACACGGATGTGTGTCTGTCCCTGGGGACTTGTGGTGTCTGTTTGATGTTTATCTCTTTGCTTAACACGTGTGTGTCCAAGGTGTCCGTACCCTGAGACCTCAGAGGAGCACCCCTGTTTATCTAAGAGTAGCTCATGGTCGTTCTGTGCTCTGGAATAAACGGTTCACTTGCAGGATCTTTCTTAATCCTGGAGTTGGAGCTTGGAGCTCGGTCATGGCCAGTCGGCCTGGAAGGGTCATAAAATGTCCACACTGAAAAGCGTGAGGAAGTGCTGAGTCCGACCCGTAGGCACTGGGGGAGACTGGGTACAGGGCTGTGGGACGGGAGACTGCTTGTGCAGCATGTAAGCTGCAGAGGGAGGCCCCAGTGTGCCACCACCTGCCCTGGACACCTGGCTTTCTGCATGGAGATCCCTCACTTGCTCTTGCTAAGGTGGCTTGCGGTAGAGCACACTGACATGTCATGGGAAAATGCCCGCAAAGGTAGAAGCCCCCGGCTCTTAGGCCTACGTCCTGCTGTAGTGCAAGTGGAGAATCAAAGTCGGAAGTAACTGTACATGAAATAACAGGTGGGCTGACTTGCCTGGTTCAGTGTCACTCAAGAAGGGGGACTCAGCCAGGGTGGAGGAGCTGGTGGCAGAATTCATGAGAAGTGAAGACTCCGGCCTTGTATTTATCGGGATGTTCTTACTAGTAACAGGCAAACCCCGAATCCCAGTGCTCAACCAGATAGATGCTTCATGCCTCTCATGTGAAGTTCAAGAGAGATGTCCCTGGGCTGCAGGGATTCCTCCATGTTTGGCTCAGCCGTGCGTGGTGAGTGGAGAGAGAGCTCCGAGGGCTGTAGGAGCTCTGTGTCTCCTAGGGTTTGGGAGCCACCCATGCCCAAGGATCAGAACTCAGTTGAGTGGCCAGCCCACTGCAGGGGGAGGTTGAGAACGGGCCCGTGAGAGTGTGCAGGGGTCCAGGCACCTGGTGCAGGAGCAGCTTATCTGTTTGCTAGGTGTGCTGTTACCATGTCATCTTTTAGTATCGTCATTTCTCTTTTTTTGGGGTGGTGCTGGGGGTGGAATCCAGGCTTCCCGAGTGCTGGGCAGGCCTCTGCCTCTGAGCCACACTCCTGCCTAGAGGCGACTGGCTGGTTTTAAGAGCTTTTATAGTTTTTGAAGGAGATTCTCCTTCAAAATTGACAGCTCAGGGTAAGATCAGTAGAGTCTGACCAGTGTCCCTCTTGCTGTCTTCCCCTAAAACACAAGTGCTATTGAACTTCGGGGTGGACATAGGGAAAGGACTGAAGTCCAGTTTCTCTTGAACAAACAGAAGAACCCATCATCGGATACTGAATTTTTATCTAACAATGATGTCCAGATGTTATGAAGACCCAAGAGTAATCTGACGATAACTAGACGTTTTCGCCACACCAATTACGCTAGCAGAGCTTGCAACGCAGGTGGGCAAAGCGCAGCTGATTCTGAGAGGTGCCGTGGGGTGGCTCTGGATGCACCAGCGCCCGGCCTGCTCTCCTCTCAGGTCTGTCTCTCCCTTCGGTTGCCAGCTTTGCCTAACTGAACTCCTCCATGCTGGGCCTCTTCTCCAGCTTGCCTCTCACTCTGACCTCGCTGTCTTGCAGACCCCCGTGCAGCAGGGAGAAATGTGTCCAGGTTCAGTTGAAACTGTGGGCAGCCAGTTTCCTCAGGCCACCTTTAGGCCACGGGAGCCACAGGCCCACAAACCTGGGCCAGCTGGGAGGGGCCGGGGTTCATCGTCATGAGAGCTCAGCCACCCTGGTCATGAGTGTCCCCAGAAACACAAGGGCGGCTTTCTAAGGTGCCTGTGAAATGTCCACTCACAACTGCATGTAAATGGGTTTTGTGATCATCACATGGATGATGGAGTACCAGTCTGCCCTGCCATTAAGGCTTTTAAATGGTCTTCAGAAGCATTTACCTGGTCCCTGAGTGATGTGTCTGAGGCTGACAGAGGCCTTCAGACCTGCTGCCTAGAGGTTTCCGGCTCAGGAATCACATTCCGAGCTCCTGGTACTCCCTTGGCACATTTCTACGTCCTGTATGAACTTTGACCAGGAGTCTAGATGGATCTCAGTGCTGGGAATGGAACCCAGGGCCTCCCTGTGTTAGGCAGGCCCTGAGCCACACCCCGACCTCAGGCTTGTTTTATCCTGACTCACAACTGTCCAGCGCGCAGGGACCCAGGTGGGAACCAGAGCTCCTTGAGGTCCACCTTGGTCCTTCCCATAGAAGGACCATGATCACTCAGACATCAGACCCCTTCAGTCTGGATGTCAGAAAAACTCAAACCCTCAGCTAATGGACCCATCTCCCCAAATACAACCAGAAAAGAGGTTGGGTTACTGGAGTGGCTGAGATGAGGGCACCTGATCTTATCTTGAGACCACCCCCACCCCCATTATTCTTTGAAAACTTACACAAGCAGGCAGCTGTGAGCTAGTATTGAAAAGTCTGGCTTTAAATAACTCTAGTGTGGGAGTGACCACCCGGGACCAATATCACACCCATCCCTACTTTCCTCTTTAGGGTGACTTCCAGTTCACCCCCACCTCCTGCTCTCTGTCCCCTCTTTACCCAGAGAGGTAATATGGTTTTTCTTTGTCCTGCTGTTGGGTGAGGCTTGAATCTATGACAGCACATCTCACCCCTGCACCGGGCTCCGTATGGGGTGGCTGTGTTCTTGCACCCCCATCAGTGGAGAAGTGGCTGTAGGCCCCACAGAAGGTGCAGATGGCATCCCACTGCTGAGAGCAGCCAGCGAGGGTCTGCCCTCCTTGCCCTTCTTCCCATCCATGCTGTGCGCTCGCTCAGCCACAGCCCCAAAGCGCACCATCCTCTTGGGGACCGTCTGTGCACTGCAACCACAGCCCCCAGATCTTGGAAGTGGGGCACTTCCCTGTGCTCCCTGCCAAAGCCATCCTGTGACGCCTCCTGATAGGATCCCAAGGCCACAGAGCTATGGCTTGAAGGTCCCACCTGAGAGTTCCTTGAAGGGAACTTGCATTAGAAGTTGGTCACATTGCTCTTGAGACGGGCGGGGGCTCTTGGGGAGCAGGGCACTGTCGCAGAGCGCGCTCCGCTGTGGGCCTTTGGGGTAGTGAGGATGTGAGTCTTACCTAAACTCGGGAGTGAGCCTGAGGAGATGGCCCTTTTACACTACGGGTCAAGGCCAGGCGTGTTCTGGGCGCAGCGGGTGCCCCTCCTGGGCATTCTGGTTTACTTCCCTGGTCTGCCCTCCTGGGCTGCGCTCCTCTCCCCGCCCAGCCTCAGCCGCCCAGCCTCAGCCGCCTGCCTCTTGTCAGGTGTATCCTTGAGCCTTGCTCTGAACAAGGAGCCGCTCTCCTGAAGGAGGGGGGAGGAGGAGGAAGGGTAGCAGAAGAGGACATGTGGCTTTTTACTCAGTCATTTTAAGACACTTGAGTAAAATGTTTATTTGAAATGTGTCTGTAGCATCTGAAAGTCAGAACGCAGTTGTGCAGAGACGCAGGACAAGCCCTGGGGGCTTGTGAAGGCAGATGCCCGGGCCCCCAGGAGGCTCCCATGCACAGGTCTGTCCAGGGCCTGGACCTGCCTTTCTGGTGCTCCTGGCTGGGGGGGGGGTGGGGCCTTCTGTGTGGTTTCCACAGTCCCCCAGAATGCGCTGCACCAGGTACCACTGAAGGTCTGGGCTGGGCCTTGGGGTGTTGGTGAGCATGAAGTCAGCTAGAAATGCTATAGCTGTCCCTCCTGGTGGGAGCTGGCGTCTCTTTTCACCCCAGGCAGTACTTTTGATATCAGAGGACTTTATTGTCCAGCTCAGGTTAACCTAGGAGTTCCTGAGGCAATAGAATGTGGTCAGTTAAACTGGTTGGCTACGCTGTGTGGTCCTCCAGGTATCTTTTTGATTGAAAGGTGTCTTTGGGTGGAAGAGATTAAAATAAGACTTGGTCAGCCCTGGGGGGAGGGCAGAGACCCTGGTGCCCTGTGGGAGTCCAGTCTGATCCTGCCTCCCATTCTTCCATCTCCGTGCTGGCCCTGCGCACCTTCACATTAGCTGAGGCCTTGTGTAGGGAAAGAAGAACACGCGATTTCTCTCTTGCTGTGCTGTGTAGTGCCTTGAGATCCTGGGGGTCTTGAGTGAGCTTGTCATCTGCCTCACTTCTCTGAAGACTGAAAAAAATGTACGAATTTTCAGAGTAGGAAAAAATGTGTTTTTGCAAATTACAAACCTGCGCGAGCTTAACTTAAACAATGTGAAAAGTTTAGAAAGTCTTAGCAAGGAAGGTTATGTGCAAGGAACTTGTGTGTGCTCTGGAAGAACAGACCAGGCAGACCAGCTTTCAGTGTGTCGGCAGCAGCCACAGGCAGAGGGATCCGCTGGACAGATGGGAAATGACCCTGGTGACAGACGTCAGTCAGTGGAGGAGCTCTGGTGCCACTGAGAAGACTACGCCCTGCATTTCTGCAACAGCAGTTTCTTAAGAATGCTTGGTTGTTTCCATGTGCTCTGATTCCCATTCTGCTAAGTTTTGGGGAAACATATTTGCAATGATTGTAACAGACAAATGGTTATTCTGGATGCTTACAGAGCTCATCAAATAGATATTTAAAGCATTAAGATTCCCCTAGGCAAATTGACAAAAGCCAATTAATCTGAGATGCCATCATGGAATAAATCAGCAGAGATTGAGAATAGCATGGATGATGACGTGGGAATACCCAGGCCCATGGCCAGAGTGTGCTGTGTGGGTGCCTGCTGGTGACCAGGTGACCAGGAGCAGCTTGTGTGCTGGAGGGCATGGTGGGGCAGCTCCAGGAGCCCCTAGAATGATAGCAGGAATGCAAAACATTTACTCTTCCTGAAAGTCACTTTGGGAATGTGAATGTCTAAAAAGCTCACACATTTAGGAATTGAGTTTCTCAGATACAGGCTAACAGGATTTCAGCAACGGACATGCTCATTTGTATTGCTACTCTGTCTGGTTGCAGGAGTTGGGAGCCTGGCCACAGGTGGACAGGCCTGTTCAGGCAGAACGCCGGCTGGCTGGACCTCGTCTGTTGATGAAGAGCAGCCGTATGTTAGAGCAAGCATCTCTGTGCACTTCTTGGGTTGGCACATCCCTTCTGCTTTTGGAACTCTTCCTTTTTAATGGGCTTTGATTGGGAGACGAGCACAGAAGGTCACTGACCACAGGCCATAGTGGAGGGTTGGCTTACTTTCATTATGAAAGATGCATGGACTAGGCAAGAGTCCAGCTGAACAGCTTCTAGGTGGTGTAAGACGTACCTAGAAGCGTCTCCTGAGGGACGTGTTGTAAGCGAGGCCACGGGTTCAGTGTGTCTGGGAGCAGCCCAGCTGGCACCACCAGGACTCCTATGCAGGGCCCTGGCTTGTGTGTCAGAGGAGGGACACCACCCTGTCCATTCTCTAGGCTTGTGCCCACCCAGCCCTGAGGTCTTCTCCCTGCTCAGGCCTCGAGGAGCCCCCTCAGCAAGTCACCTGGTCACCTGTATGGTGACGATGCTGTTTTCCCTGTCACGAACCCCGTGCTCTCCTGTGGGTGGGTAGCCATGTGACCCAGACTCCCCCAAACATTCCATGGACTTCATGGGGGCATTTTTGAAGAGAGCTTACAGCTAGAGCTGAGCAGAGCATCAAGGATCTCAGCGGCACCAGCAGGTGGAGGCAGCAGAGCCCAGGCATGGGGGACCTGGCTCCCACTTCTCATCAGCCCTGGGCAAGTCACTTGACCTCCCCCAAAGCCCTTTCTTCCCCCACACAAAGGAACTAGGACCCTTGCTTCGAGTAGGCCAGCCTGGCTGAGGAAGGGTCACCTGGCCTGTCCTACCTGGTGGGCTCCAGCCCTCGTCCTTATTGGAAGGGTTAAGAGTAGTGAAGGGGAAACTTTCCAAGATGGGTATTTAGAAATGGTGATTTGACAAACCACAGAGCTAGATGTAAAGATAGGCTTAAAATAAAAGTCATTTATATTTTGCATAAACAAAGCGCATAAACAAATTGTTAAAAAGCCAGCCTGTAGCCAGATTTGAAAATTGAAAAATAGCCCTTCTTGGTCAAAGCAGTACTGTTACAGGACATCAGATGAAGAGCCAGATAACATCCCCAGGGTCACAGGGTCATGCAGGGCAGATTCGGGCCCTTCAGTTTTGTTAATGGCTCATTTCGACTTGGATTTGTGATAAGGTGATAGAAGGTGGAGGGATTTTATTTGCAGCTGTCTATTTAATGCAACATGGCTGTTTGCTTTCCCCCAGCCTCTCTCCAGCATGGGACGTCTTTGACAGGAGCCCCAGTTGGTTGCTCTAAGCTCAGTACTGTGTAACTGCCGTGGCATTTCCTGGACAGCTGGGGTCACTTAACTGTGTAACTACAATAGCAGGATGAAGGAAACGGGTTTTCCAATTGAATATTTTAATAAGCGATGAATTGGAAAAGGGCTCAGTATCCCATGTCATGCTTGACACTGATACGATGAAGACAAGAAAAACTCTAACAGGTGCATTGCTGTCCCCACATGGAGCCCAAGAGGAAGGCAAGATTCACCCACGCCATAGGTCAGTGTCCCTACGTGGGCTCACCGGAGGTAACACGATCTCAAGACACGAAACATCCAAAGTGACGTGAGCTGGAAACGAGCAGTTTTCAGTAGTCACTGGTCCCCCAGCAACAGGACCTAATCATGCCCATAGAGTTTTTAAGACTCCCCTTTTCGCTTCTCAAATGGCTGTGCTTGATGATAACTCCACTGGAAAGGTCTCCATCTTGGGTCTCTGCTCTGTTTTCATGTAAGCAAAGACTCTCAAGAAAATTAAAATAAAAACATCCAGAGTAGTCTGTTAGGATCTCTGAGCTGCCCCTCCCACCCACGACTGGACCGACGGGAAAGCACTCTGGAGGGAGCAGCATGCTCTTCCTCCCTGTGCCGTCTCCCCTGCCAGGATCTGCATTCACATGGGAAGCCCAGCAGACTTGGAAGGGAATTGACTTTCTGATTGAATCGTGTCATTTCAAACGGAGCTCTTTCATGAATAAAGAATATTAATAACCATATCCAGAGTGAGCCCCCCTGCTGCCCCCCTTTTTGACTTGTGTGCTAATAGAAACATTTGTGCATTTGGTACAAGGTCAGCGTACATCTAAAAGCAGACATAAGCTTGGAAAATTTACCCATGCTGGACTTGGGGATAGGGAGTTAATTAAGTGTACAGAAGCTGGAAGAAAGGCCCGTTGTTGCTTCCATTCGTGTTTTCTCAAGGGCCCTCTTCCTGGGGCGATGGCTTGGTGTGGACTGATACACCTGGGAGGTGAGGAGAGAATGGAGTCAAAGCTGGAAGGTGATACGTCCTGACTCATTCTAAGGTGAGGGGAGTGCAGGGATCTCTTCGAATCTCCCTCTTACCAGGGAAACACTGTGGCCCAGCCCTTAACTCTGTCATGGTCTCCTCCTTGGTTACTTCTGATCCCTTTTTTGTATTTTGCTGCAGCCCAAAGTGAACGTGGGTTTGGCCATCAGGCTAGTGCTGAGCGCTTTCTTCTCATCAATCAGGAGCAGTTAAAGTGCTTCTCTGGCAAGGCTGCCTCTGAGTCAGATCCCACGCTCTGCCTTGGTAGCAAGACTCCTTACTTGGTGAGGAAATATCCATAGGGCCTATGTACTTTTTAAACACATTTCAACAAGTATGATCTGTTCATACTTGGGTGTGTTCAGCGAGGCTTTCCAAGGCACTCCGTTTTGTTTCAGTGGTGTGGTGTGCCGCCTCTGATGCCGTGGGTGGGGGGTTTTAATGTTGAAACGTGATCCTGGTTTTTGATCTGCATTTACAGAAAAGAGGCTGGGGCTAGGCAGGGCCTGGGAAGGCAGTCTGGGACTTAGTTACTTAGTTTTTGGACGTATCAAACAGGGCTGCTGAGATTCTACCAGGAAATGATTCTGTCCAGGGAAGCAGATCATTGCAGGTCTGTCCGGCCTCTGGAGGACCCTGGGCTTGTCCTTCCTGCAGATTGCAGCCCCGATTCTGAGCCTCCGGGTGGGGAATATTGCTTTCATCTGTTTTGGTGCTCTATGCCACCGTGGGGGTGATGCCTCGGTTCTGAGGAGATGAGGCTTCTGGGCAAGGCAGGCACCCTGCTTGTTTTCAGGGCCACGGGAAACACCAGGGTTCAAGCCTAAGACACCGATCGATTTATGTGACTGCGCCACATGAAGGAGAGGCCCCCGCTTCAGTTTTGAATTGAGGTCTTCAGTTGTTGACCCCAAACCTGTGGATGTGGCTTAGTATTTAGGCAAGATGTGTGGTTTTTTCTATTCCCTGAGAAGGTGGGGGTGAGAGCTCAGATGAACTGTTCTGTTTCCTACCTGCCCTCCTGGGGACTTTGCTTCTTGCAATCGGAGGAGGCTGGATGTGGACCTCAGAGATGAGAGATCGGCCCTTTCAGAGGTTCCTGGGAGCTGGCTGCAGGGTGCTGGGGAGCCCAGGTGCCCATCTGTGCCCGGCAGGCCTTGTTAGTGCCTCCAATTCCTTGAGCTTTTCCTGGGAAGAGGCCTTGCTGAGTCCACAGGCGCCTGTTGTACACAGAATGCTTCAGTTACCCAGAGAGATGTCCTGCTGATGTTGTTGGGTAACAGGGGCAGCCACTGCCGGGGGCTGTGTTGTGTCCCAGAGTGTGCACAGGGGCATCCAGACCCCCAGTTCCTCTGACTGTGACTGCATTTGGAGATGTCTTGGGAGCGGTGAGGAAATTAAAATGAGGGACGGCCTCAATAAGGATGTCATCTAATTCAGTGGGCCCCATGTCCTTGTGAGAGGAGGCCATGGATACACACAGGGCTGGCCCTGTGAGACCCGCAGAACAGGCCACCTACGGGCCCGGGAGACGGGCCTCAGGAGGAGCCCGCTCACATCATCATGGGGCACGTTGTGATGGTAGCCCTAGCCAGCTAAGGCAGGGTGGTTCAAAGTGTCATTGAGGACATGCAACTCCCTGAATCCCTGGTCGATGTCTTCTAGACTTGGTAGCCAGTTAAACATTCATGGCAGTTTCCCCTTCCGACTTCCCCACTGCCAGCCAGGGGGGGTCTGCACGCGTGGACTGCAGAAGGCCTGGATCTCTTCTGGGGAGTCAGCACTCTCTCTCTCGTGCCCAGGCCTTTGTACGGGTCTAATTACATCTGGAATGCCTCTGATGGGAAGAATTCGTGGCTTTATAAGTGAGTGTTTCCACTTCAGGGAACGGAAGTCTACAATTGAGTGACTTTCCTGCCGCCTTCTGGTACCCAGGCCAGGATCGGGGGAGAAGCTGGTTGGGGGCCCTGTGTCCTGGGGTAGGTGGTGGGTGGGCCCAAGGACAGACCTGTGGTAGGCGTGGTGCCCTGGCCACCCCTGGGCTGCCCTGGAGTCTCTAGGTGGAGGACGACTCTGGAGGGCCCGGAGCCCAGGAGGGAAAGGGGAGCCAGGAGAGTCTAATGGACTGGCCTTGGCCTTTGAGGCTCAGATGAAGTGGGGGCCTCTGAGCGCTCAGCCTGGCTCTGGGCTCTCTCCTGGGCTCTCTCGGTCCTGCCCTCTCTGATCACTCTTCCAGCTCAGTCCTGTTGAAGCTCTTTTCCCCATTGCTTCCCTCTCCCTGCTCCTCTGCCCCTTCTTCCGCTTCCTCCTCCTCTACCCTTCCCTCCTGCGTGTGTGCAGCAGAGCTGGACGAGTCACGGCCTCTCTGTCCGTCGGTCTTGCACCCAAGGATTTCACCAACTGCAGATCAGAAATGTTTGGGAAGAAAATTACGCCTGTACCAAACATGTCCAGATTCTTTCTCTTACCATTATCCCCTAAGCCGTGTACCGACTGTTCACCTGGTGTGCACACAGCATTGGGTTTCATGAGTCAGCCAGAGGACGTGCCTGAGTGATATATGGAGACAAGGCCATTTTATGTGAGGGGCTTGAGCATCTTTGGATTTGGCATGGGGTGGGGTGCCTCTAGGGCCACTTGAAGGGATGACTATACTTTCTTTTGCAAAACCCCTTTTTGCTGTCTCTCCTAACCTGACCTCTACTTTAGCCTCCCTTTGCAGAATCCAGCACAAGCCTGGGGGTAGAGGCTGTGCTTTCTCTGGATCTGAGGAAGGAAGAGAGCAGACAGGAGGATGGCTGGGCTCCAGGCCAGCCCCACCGTCTGCCGTGAGATCTGGGGCACCGTTGTAACCTGTGACTGCCTTTCTCTATTTGTAAAGTAGGGATAATAATAGTATCCACCTTCAGGCCCTGGGGAATTAAAGGGTTTCGCTGAATTCACATCCCTGAAGTGCCTCAGGTTGCACCCGGCCCAGTGCAGTGGACACGGTCACCTTGGGAAGGGCAGCTGTCACCCTGGGGAGGGGACTCTGGGCTGCCGGGGAAGGCTGCTGGGGCCTAACTTCCTGGGACCCTGAGCAGAAGCGCAGGCAGGGGATGGTTGTCCCACTGACCTCTCCCTGGTAGGCAGTGGCCCCATTTTACAGAGATGCTGTTTGGTACAAAGCCACCCAGCTTGGAGACTTTGGCCCTGGGAATCTTTGCTGAGTTGAAAATACTTTTTGATCTTGTTCAAAACGGAACAGGGCCACGGAAAGTGCTCCAGGTACCACTTCAACAGACAGCCGTGTGCCCTCACGGGCCAGTCCCTGGCCGGCTGGCAGGAGTGTGGGCCCGGCAGATCCGTGGTGCTGAGCCGGCAGGGCTGTGGCACACCCACTCATGCTGGTGTTTGGTGACAGCCCGTGGAAGCAGAGAGCCCCGGGAGTAGAGGTCTGAGTAGCTCGCTGGCCCGGTTGAAACGTGCCCCTTTTCCGGTCTTTTGCATGAACATTGTTACTTAGTGTCACTTTTCTCACAAGCTGAAATTTCCAGGGACAGCCGTGCTTCTCTGGAAACCCTGGCGGGTCAGGGCACGGTGTGGTGGTGTCCCCCACCCTCTGAGAACCTTGCCCAGGTCCCAGCGCAGCTCCCAGCAACTCCCCAAAGGTGTCATTTTGAGAATTTCTTCAGTGCTCTCGGGGCTGTGCATTACCTGTGGGCGCCCTCACTTGTTAGCCTCTTCTGTCCAGTTCTGAGTCACCCCAGGTGTTCTGTCTCTTTTTCTGGGTACTGGGACAGAACCCAGGGGCACTTTGCCACTGAATGGCATCCCCCGCCTTTTTGTTTGTTGGTTGGTTGGTTTGTTTTAATTTTGGGGCAGGGTCTCACTATGTTGCCGAACCTAGCATCAGACTTGCAGCCTTCCTGTCTCAACCTCCCAAGGTCTTCTCTTTCTTAGTGGACCCCCTGAGCCCCTGGTCAGAGCATGTGCTTCCTTATTTCTCAGCCCAGCCTGTTCTTTTGCACATTGACCCTCGAATGGCTGGTCCTCGTGGACTAGCCAGCCGCCTCTGGTCCTGGGAATGCAGGGGACTCTCCAGTGAGTCAGCAGCACTCCCTCCTTCGCACAGTGAACCTGGCATACCCCTTTCCAGTGGGTGGGCACGGGAGCAGTGGTTCCATTGATGACCGCCATGGGGACTTTCTAGAGGCTCTGAGCCTCCCCTCTGACCAGCACCCGCTCCCTGAAATGAAGCAAGCCCTTGGCCTCTCCCCAGGCAGCCGCACTCCAGGCAGGCACCCTCTGCAGCCTGTACAGGAACCATGTTTTCATGTTTTCCACCGAGGGAGGGGACAGGCTTTCTCAGGGCGGCCACCCAAGATCAGCTGCAGCTGGGGATTCTGTGGTCAGGGGAAGAAATGAATCACCATCTTCTCTGTCTTTCCCTAACCACTGGAGACTTCAGGGATAAACTTGCAGGCCGTGGGGAGGGCACTGTGGAAGAGGGGCATAAACAGAGCCGCGCCCCCCCCCCCCCCCCCCCCCCCCCCCCCCCCGTGCATCCCATGTCAGCTGGCTTGTC
Source organism: Spermophilus citellus (assembly GCF_964194105.1). Classification (NCBI taxonomy): domain Eukaryota; kingdom Metazoa; phylum Chordata; class Mammalia; order Rodentia; family Sciuridae; genus Spermophilus; species Spermophilus citellus. The sequence continues at coordinate 132,199,453 of NC_138192.1, forward strand.
TCTGGCTTCCGGAATCAGTCTTGAACCAACTTCCTGGACCGACAACAACGTCATCCACACATCAGGAGGCATGTGTTTACTCAGAAGTGTGATAAGGGCCGGGGTCCAGAGACAGCATCACCACCTCTTGGGGGTGGTGATTGTACAGGTGTGGCAGGTCCAGGAGTGTCCAGGGGTCGGGGAGTGGGCAGGTGAGGCCAGCTGGGAAATGTCCGGCTAGGGACTTCTGTGCCCAGGCTCCAGTGACAGGTAGGATTTAGCTCCTCCTACTGGTCCTAGCAGGAGACAGGTGAGAGTGGGAGGAGTGGGGACACAAGGGGGCGTGGTGTCCAGCGGTGACTGCCGGGATGTGGTAGGCAGCAGGCTTGCTGTCACGCAGCAGCGAGCACTTGGCAGGTCGTTCCTCTGAGGCACAACCCCCTGGCGCCATCGTCCTCTCACTGCAGAGGTGAAGACCCAGCGCAGGATCGAGGCCTGTTTCCCCAGGTCAACGTGGGGTGTGATCACTGTGGCCATGGAGCCTGGCCTCTGAGCCACAGTGGCAGCCGGGGTGGCATGGGCAGTAGGCCTGGAGTCAAGGGTGGGTTTTGTTGTTGTTTGCAGTACTGGGGATGGGACCCTTGCTATGCTGGGCCAGCACCCCACCTTTGTCCCCAGAGTGGGCATTTTGTTCCTCAGGTGACAGGTCACAGGGGTCTGAGTGGAAATGTGCCATGATTACAGGGCTAAGGACAGTTTTGTGAGCGTGAGCTGATTCTGATGTGGGGCAAGTGGGATGCCTGGCTGGGAGTCCAAGAGGAAGATGTGGGTGGAGAGGAGGGGGCCTGGGCACATGGGAGGAGACAGCAGGGGCTGGAGGGCATGCAGGTGGAGGAGGGGCTTTTGTTTCTGTCCTTTATTAAATGGAACATTTAGTGGAGGTGATGGTGATGGATGGCACACAGTCCCTGGGCCAGCTCTGAACACCTGACCTGAGGTTACCCTGACAAGGAATAGGACAGCTGGGAATAGCTGGGGTGGGAGGTGGGCAGCCAGGGCTGCAGAGAGGGCCCCTGCAGCCAGCCTCTGTCCTGTGATCGTCACATGGGGCTTGGCGACACGGATTCGATGCCCCTGCACAGGCCTCAGACTCTCCCAGGGATGGAGTCAGATGGCTAAGTGTCCAGAAGATGGCACTGTGGTGGTCCAAGGACCATGTTTGAGGATCCCTGGTTCAGAGGCTGGGGTTTGAGCTGCCCACGGTGGGGTCTTAGAGGTACCAGGGCAGGGGAGTAGCGTCGGGACTTGGCCTTCAGTAGATAGAGCAGGAAAAGCCAGGAGGTGCGTCTGCAGGGCTGAGGTGGGACGGAGGCTTGGAAGCAAGCCCCAGTCACTGCGGGGGAGATTGTGAGAGGCTGGTCAGTGTGGGAGGTTGTGGGCAGAGGACAGGCTGTGGGGCCAAGGGGCAGGGCAGATGATAGCCCTGGGTCAGTCACCTTGTGGCCACAGGAGGTGGTCCGGGAACTCGAGGAGGCGCCAGATGTGATGGGGCTCAGCTGGTCACCTCCTCTGAGGAGGAGAAGCCTTATGGGAACCACCAGGAATAAAGGGACCTGGGAGTCCTTTCAAGCTGCTTCCTGTAACCCCCTTGTCCAGCAGAATGGCAGCATCTTGGGCTGTGACAGGGCTCCCTTGTCAGAGTGCCTTTTCAGGCTGCCCTTACCCCCTGGCAGTGTCCTGGAGCAGAGAAGCTCCTTTCCCAGGTTCCACAAGTTTGGTCTTGGTCACCACCAGCCAGGTCTCCATCCTCAACAGCACTTTTGGGGATGGAGAGTGGCCCTGGCAGGAAGAAGGTGTGAGGACTGGGGTGCTGCGAATCATATAGCCGGCACCGTTGGGTTCATCACCCCCTCTTGATCTGGAATCACTGGTGGTTTCGAGGGTGGGCGTCAGGACCTGGAAAGTGGCTCAGTGGCTATGGAGTGGTGTGTCCTCTGATGGCGTCCCATGTCCCTCACCTCCCTGCCCCCAAACGTAGCCCTGTTCTTGCTGGCTGCTGGTGGTTAGTGTACGGCAAGTGGAGGAGGAGACCCATATTTTCTACCCTGTTAGTGTGTCAGGAGTGATCCTGGGGCCCAGTTTTGTCCCAAGAGCTCCAGTGCTAGTTGTGACCACCTTGGGAGGTGGCCACTGCCACCCACTGCTACAGTTGGCTCATCCTCTGCACTTGGGGACAATTGAGCAGAGACTTTGTGCTGATGCAGGTAGGGACTGTCCCTGTGTCTTCTCTGACTGGTGCCTGGAGCATGGGGGGTTGGGCTTTTTGAACAGCATCTCAGATGTTCTGCTTTGGCATTTACAGAAAAAATAAATAAATTGTATCTTCAAGACCCCTAGGTATGGATAAAAGATTAACAAATGTCTCTACAATCAAACCTCACCTGGGAGTGGTAACATGTAAAAACAGGCTTCTCCAGCAGCTGTGCTCTGGAGACTGATAAAGACCCCAGGGCATTATTTGTGGCCTGGATTTTTTGATTTTCCTGTAAGTCCCGGATTTTCTAAATCTCTGGGGTCAGCAAATCTAAAAGAAAGCTTGGTTCCAGATGTCATGAGACGGATTTAGGTGGCTTTCAGTCTCCAATGGCTCGTGGTATTTGTTCTCATCTGGGAAACTGGTAGGAAAATCCGAATCTGATGCTCCCCCATGCTTTGCTTTGCTGGGAACATCTTCTTAAGACAATCTTGTGGATCTGGTATTAGAAGAGTCCCTTGCAGTGAATCCTGCAGAGCAAAATGTGCCAGATAGGCCTGTGCCTGCGCACGAAGCCGGAAGACGAGGTCATGCACAGGGACTTCCGAGCCTCTCTGTGTGCTTGCTTCAGAGCTGCCTTGCATTGGTCGAAGGTCAGGTGAGCAGTGATGTGTTCACCTGGTCACATCTTCTCAGTTCCTCAGCTGCATCTCCACAGAGCTAGGTGGAAGCTGGGGAGGAAGGAGCATCATCCTGTCTGCTGACTGTGCCTGCCTGCACCCAGCCTTGCCCTGCGTGGGAGCTGCTGCTGTTTCCGTAAAGCAATGATTAGTAGATTTGACTTTAATGTCTTAAATCCTGTGTGCCTGACAGCAAGAAAACACCAGGACATTTCTGACCTTCCCATGTTTGGGAGCCTCCTCATAATGGACCCTTACTAGAACGTTATAAAACCAGTCTTGTCATTGGCAGATGTTGGAGGATGTGGACTCTCATTTGGATTTAGATACTTCCTTTGGTCTCATCACAGGCTGTGTAGCGAAAGGATTGGTCTGAATCCCTCAGTGTTCCTTTGCATGGGGCAGATGACAGTCTTCCTCCATCATTTGGTGGTTCCCATTTGTGTGAGATGTGCAGGGGAGGGGAGTGAGAGCAGGCCACCAGATCTCAGGGCTCTGTGAGGACCACGGGTTGGACCTTGATACACCTTGCTTTAATTAAAACTAGTGCAACGTTGCTTAGATGTAGACTTTTTACATTTTTTTAACCCTTCTGGCATTTTAACGATGCCCATGATACTTGTGCATTTTAAATAATTTAAACTGATGGCTTATCTGTCACAGGTGAGGGCTGTAGGTGCCTCATCTACAACCCTTCCCCTTCTTCCTGTCTGTAAACTGCAAATAGTCACTTCTATATTTAAAGAAACCCTTTGGAGCTTTTCACTAATATATGCAGAGGTGGGAAAGAATGGCTGGATTAAAAAATAGTGAAATGAAAGGCTGGGAAATGTCACTTCATTTCCACATGAGTGCGTCCTGCCTGTCCCTTTGAAGCAGAACTCACCTGCCGCAGTTTTGCCCCCAGGGACCATTTGGCAATGTCTGGAGACGTTTCTGACTGGCACACCTGGGGAGGGGCCTCCTGGCATCCAGTGGGTGGAGCCCAGGGCTGCTGCTCCACCGCCTGTGGTGCACAGGACACCCCACAACAAAGAACCACCCAGCTCAACCTCATTAGTGCCCAAGGGGAGACACCCTGCCTGGGCAAAGGCCAAAGACCACCTCCCCTTTGGAGCCATTTTTTGTTGTTTTAGGTTTGAACAGTTGTTTCCTGCCTTTCTCTTTCCTGTCTATTTCTTACCACATCTAACTCTTCCTCTGCTGTTGGCTTTGGATGACACCTTTCAGTCCTCAGCCACCACCCTGTCCCCACCAGTTCCCCTGGTCCCTGCTCAGAGTTCTGGGCATGCCAGTGCTTCCTACCTCCGTTCACCTGCAGGTGGGCCTCTAGCTGAAGTGCTCACGTCCACTGCCCTGCGGGGTTGAGGGTCCTGCTTGGCCTCAGAGGAACTCCTCTGCAGGTGGAGGTCGACCCTGCTGAGTGTCAGCATCGTGTGTGTGCATCCGTCATCCAAGAGTCTGGGGAAGGCTGCTCAGAGGAGCCCTGTGTTGGCAGGACACTGAGCTGGGTTCAAGCCCCTTTCTCTGCCCTTCCCACCCACAAGGACTCCTAGCTCCGCACCCCTCTGGGGTAGGTCCACAGATGCCTTCTGACTGGAAGGAGACTGAGGAAAGCCTTTCTTCTAAGGTCAAGCCAAATTCAGTTTTGATAAGTAGCCCCTACCCTCCTCCCTCATTAATGTCTAAACTGTGACCCTGCTGTCCTTGAGGTGACATTGAGGACCCTCAGGTGCTATCACACACGGCTGACATCTCCTGGGCCCTGCTGGCAGGGACTGCATCTGTGGCTGGTCTTGGGGAGCAGCCTGGGGAGGAGGACCTCCTGTGGGTTAGGAGGCCCCTGTCCCGTCCCTCCTCAGTTGGCAGGACAGAGCCAGGTCCTCATCTCTTACACAATTCCACTTATAACCTTCAGCTTACAAAATGAGAAAATTGGGGTCCCTCAGGAGTTCAGCACGGGGATGTGTGGCACAGGGCGTGTGTGGCAGAGGGATCAGTCCCTCGAAGCTGAGATCATAACTCCTCCAGCCTTAACGATCTGACTTGAGCCTCATGTTGAAAGGTACAATGTATAAAAGCTCTGGCAAAACGCAGGTGTCTTTCGCTTTACTTCTTCAACATCTGTCAGTCATTTGGTTACCAGAAAATAGCCTTTAAGGACCCCTCTGAGAAGCCTTTGTTGGCCTTGGAGTGGGCATGCTGAGGCCTGGGCATGCTTGGTGGTTGGCTGGTTTCCTTTGCCCGCCGCCGAGGTTCTGCTAAGAGACTGTAAACGTGATTACTAGCTGCCAAGTGGTGTCATTTGGAAAGTGAGCTTGTGACGCTCGCTCGCAGAAGCCGACTGCCAGAGGTTCCCTTGAAGTCAGCCTTGGAAGCCCTCCTGATGATTTCCGGATCCTGTTGTCATCAAGGGGGTTTAATTCATGGCTGCTAGAATGGCCCAGGACAGAGTGGTGGAGGGTGGCCAAAGATCTATGACCCTGGGATCTGGAGAGGAAGGGGCCTAGGGGCTGTCAGCCCTCTGCCGCCCATCCTGCCCTCTAGGTCAGCAGGTCCCTGCCGCTTGGCTGCTGTGTGGTTTGGGTGTAGCAGTGAGCTCAGCTACATGACATTTTTTTTTTAATGTCAAAATGGTAATATGCTGTATGGCATAGAAAAATCAAGAAATGTTGGTCTAGTGGAGTCCAAGAGCTGTAGGAAAATAAAGCCAGATGCCACTCAGACATGGACAGCATGAAGATTTTCTTTCTTTTAGAGAAGGCAGGTCTGGCTTTGTGAAAGGGGATTTAGATTTCAGAGTGACAGGCTCTGGAGCCCCTGTCCTCTATGCAACGGGAGAGCCCATGTCTCCAGGGCAGCGGGGAGAGGCAGTTTTCTGCCACCAGGCTTTTCTACCCAGATGGCCAGACCTGACGTGGACTCCTTGAGGCTGGGGAAATCCGTGCTTGTTCCTGGGGGTAGTGCAGAAGAAGGCTTTGGAGCATACTGGAGGAGGAGGCTCCTGGAAGATTTGGTGCTGTCTAAGGTGGCTCCAATGGATTCTTCTACTCTGCAGCCTGCATTCTACTACAGCAGAGCACAAAACCTGGGGTGGATTCCAGACAAAGGCACAGATTGGGTAACACCAACAGTCCAGCATTTGAACTTTTAAGGAATGCTATTTTTTTATTTACTTGTTTATTTTACTTTGGGCTCTACAGATGCCTCAGATAACAAGCAACAGGTTAATTGTGGACCAGTTACTTTCCTGTTAAAGCTCAGCTCCAAATTTGAAATTTGCCAGAGTCTTGGATAGTGAGGTGGGGTCCCAGCCAAGTTGGGAACTCTGGTTCTGGTCCCACCATGCCTCTCCCCCCCCCCCGGGGGGGGGCAGTGCTCCCTCCCACCAGCATGGAGCTTCAGTTTCTCAGCTCACAATCCCCTGGCCTTTATGTCTGCACACTGCAGCTGTGAAGTTTGGGACTTTTGCTGAATCTTAGTGGTGGTGGTTCATTAGCATGCAGGGCACTACAGCCATCTCTGTGTTGTCACTCACATTTTCATCTCTCTTCATGGCAAAATCATTTAGCAGTAGTATTCTCTTACAAGTTTATGAAATCTTTGAGGACAGAGACCCTGCCTTGTCATCGTGAAGCACTGCAGTAATAGTATATATTTAATGAATAAAAGAGCCAGTAGAGAAACAAATGAGTGAAAATCTGATAAGAATGTCTCCTGTTCTTATCAAGATATCATTTACTGTTTGTTGTTTAGTGTCAAGTTTGGTAATATTCATATATAGTTCTTTTGCTTTTTGTTGTTACCAAAGGAGAATGCTAATATGAACTTAGACCAAAGAAATTAACAGTAGCTCAGGCATGGATGGGCACAAGCAGTGTGACCCCCAGACCTTAGGTTCTACCCTCACTACTGAGCTGTGCAGTCTTGGGGGAATGTACCCTCCCTCTCTGAGCCTCTGCATCCCCCTAGCCCAGTGGCTCTAGAAATGTTCTGAGAGATGCTTCCTGCTTGGCTACCACTCCAGAAGTTGGTGGTTCTTGGGTCTAATCAAAGGTCAGATGGATCTACCCTCAGGACCTCACCATTCATTGAAGACATGTCAGCACCACTTCCAGAGCCCCGGAGTTCAAGTGTCAGGTGTAGCAAGCCACAGCCCTGTGAAGGTGGAAATCGTGGAAGCTAGAGGCCACTGATGGTGGTCAGATGCATTTCCAGGGTCCTCTAAGAAAATAAAATGAATCACCTAGCATCTGATTTATTTCATCAAACTTGAAAATTTCACTGAGGCAAACATCCAGGTTTCTTAGACTTTCAGAAAAGACCTTACATGATTTATTCTTATGTCACTTCCAGTGTCATGAACACGGTAGATGTCACAAAATGTTATAAGGTTAAAGTGGGGAAGGAGGGCAGCCCCCTACTGTGCCTGTGGTCCAGAGCCCCCAAGCAGTGCTTGGCCTCCCTATCCCCATCTTACCTACGGCCTTCCCAGCCTAGGGCAGACCAGGTAGGCCTCCTGGCTGGATTAGCATTCATTGTGTTTTTCTTCTGGGACTTTTAAACACAAACTCTGACACAGTACATCTGTGCACACAGAGAACTGACCTGTTGATCAGCTACATAAGAATACTGTGCCTTGTCAAGTGATTCAAGACCATTAGCAGTTGGAGCCAAGGGGGAGAATTTGATGGAAGGGAAATTCGACTTTTAATATCCATGGTGACTCAGAATGCCTGGCCCTAGTGTCCTTCCCAGATTGGTGCTCCCCAGAGTGCTCAAGATTTTGATGCTGTTTTTTTCACCTCCATGTTAACATGGAAGATCCGAGAGGACTAGTAAGCGGGTAAGCCAGGCTTGCCCTCCTGTATGCCCACAGCTTTCTCTTGCCTGTTGGCATGGATAGCAAGTACTTGGCTGTAAGGAACCTTCCCCCACACTTTGGGATTTAAAATGCCCCTAAAAATTACTTAGGAGACAAACTGTGGTACTCTTCCCAGAGGCCAGTGGCCCAGTACCCAGGGGAGTGCTGTCTTCTCTTTGTTCTTATCTTCCTGGGAGCCTACCTGTACCAGGGTCACAAGTACCAAAGATACTTCTAAAAAAGTTTGAGGGCTGGGGCTCAGTGGTAGAGCCCAGCACTCATGGAGCAGTGGGTTCGATCCTCAGCACCACATAAAAATAAAATAGGGGTATTGTGTCCACTTACAGCTAAAAAAAAATACATATTTTTAAAAAAGTCGTTTGAGTTGCATCTTTTTCAGAGCTGCGTGGTTGGTTATGAGAGATGCCTCAGACAAACCGGCAGCAGGTGGGAGATCAACCTTATTTTGGTTTTGCAGACCAGGCCCTGGAGCACGGGTAGATTTAGTTAGGGTTCACGCCTGCGTGCTGGCTGCTGCCCTAGAGGATCCGGTCTGCACAGCCTTGATCCACTCCGGCGCTTGGCCCTGGCCGCCCGCCGCGCTCGCCTCCGCCGCCGCGCTCCCGGGACTCTGCCGGCCGGGCTGAGCGCGCGGCCCGCGGTCTCTGCACGTCGGCCCCCGCCCGTCCGCCCCGCCCCGGCGCGCATTTCCATTTTAAACCGCCGCCCGCCCGCCCCTCGACCGCGGCCAGCGCAGCTGCCCGCGTCCGGAGCCCAGCGAGTGGCGGAGGCTGCGGAGTCCCCGAACTGTGCACGAAAGGCCCGGAGATGCGCACGGGTCCCGCGCTGTAGACAATGAAGCCGCGGGCGCCGCCGCCCGCCCTGGGCCCGGCGCGCCGCGACCGCACCTGCTGGCGAGACCGTCCCTGCGCCTGACCGCCCGCCGCTCCGCCCCATCCGGCCCCCGGCGGCCCGTGGCTCGGCGACCCGGACCCGGACCCTAGCACTTGGGCCGCGCGGCGCACGGGCTGGCGGGCACCAGAGGCGCCGTCCCCGCGGCCTGAGCGCGGCCCTCGCTGCGAGTGGGGGGCGTGGGCCCCAATCTCGTCTGGCCACTCTCCCCGCCTTACTCGGCGACTGCCTCGACTGCGCGTCCAGACCGGCGGACGCGCTGGATGCGGCGGGGTTCAGGCGGGTGGCGCGGCGGCAGCGGCCCCAGGAGACATGTACCTGCTGGACGGCAGCGGCGAGCACGCGTCGCCGCCCGTGGACGCGATGCCGCGCGGGACGCCCCCCAGGAAGACTGTCTACCGCATCTCGGTGACCATGGTCAGAAAGGAGCAGCTCCCGGAGCCGGGCTCCGGTGGCTCCGGCCCGCGTCTGGCACCGCGACCCCGGCCCGCGCGTTCCCCGGACGCACCCGGGCGGCTCATGGAAGAGGCCGAGGAGGCTGTGGGCACTGAGGACCTGGAGGGGCTCCAGTCGCGCGCCTGGGACTTACGTACCTTCCGCACCCGCAGCACTGGGCAGCTGGAGCTCGGGAGGCTCCGGCCATGCTCAAGCGGCCCCGAGTCTGCGGCCCTGGCGGGCAGTCCCCAGGCCGTGGAGGGGTCCGGCTCTCCAGAGCCCTGCAGCCCCGATATGGAGGGGCCCCGCGCCGCGCCCCTGCGGCGTAGTCTCAGCTTCAGGGACTGGAGCGGGTCTGAGGCACCTCGGAGCCCGGCCCTGAGCAGCGGGAGGCGCCACAGCAGCTCCGGAAGCCTCGCATGGCCGCTGGGCGACGAGGCCGAGGCTGGCCTTGAGGCCGCCCTGGAACCCGCCACCGCTGCACAGCCAGCCTCGGAGAAACGCAATACCCTGGATGTCGGCGAGGTGCTCAGCAAGAACGATGCGCTCTCCGACCTGGAGCGCTGGGAGCGCAGTAAGAGCAAGAACCGCACGCTGGACAACAGCGACCTGCAGCGGCTGGAGCGCGCGCGGGCCGCGGCTGCGGGGCCCGGAGCAGCCTCTGAGCACCGACTACTGCGTTTCTTCAGTGGCATCTTCGCGCGTAGAGACGGCGGCCCTGGCAGCGGGCCCTCCCCTCGAAGCGGTGCCTCGCGATCGCGTGGCTACTTCAGCAGCCTGCGGCGAGCCCCAGCGGATGCACACTCGTCCAGCGCAGAGAGCATCGAAGGCTCCCCTCGTAGAGGTGGGCAGCCTGGCCAGAGGGCTCCAGGGAAGTGGGGAGTGGCGGGAGCAGCTTAGGGATCTCCTGGCTCAGGTCACAGACCAGTGAGCGCCGGTACCCTGTATGAACCCTGTGCTGTTTCCCCAAGGGTACTGAGGCAGTCTGGTTGTTGCTGACTGCCCTTGCTCCTGGCTTTGTGTAGTAGCTCTTTTGAGGTCTATCACTTGAGCTATGGTGAACTTGACCGGGGAAAGCTCACCTGGGCTGCCTCTCCTGCAGGTGCTGGCTCAGCCATTAGCAGGCTCCTGAACACCATGCAGACTGTGCTGCTTGTGGGGCTGCTTCAGGGAACCAGACTTGGCCTTGGTAACTGCCCAGGTGCAACTGCCTGGCCAAGGGAAGCCAGCCTTCCTCTTGGTGTATTCCACACTGCTCCCTCCCAAGGGCAGAGTCTGCCTGTTGGTTCTGCCGCCAGTGACTGCTGGGGTGTGGCCTTGGCTGATTTGCCTGCCTCCACTAGCAGAACTCTTGATAAAGACAGAGCTGGGTGGGAGGTGGAGAGAAGGGATTTAAAATGCCCCTCTCCACAGCTTTTCTGCCAAGTGTGTTCTCAAGGGAAAGCAAGTCTGGAGCAGAATTCTTTTTTCTAGTAATGTGTGCGAGGCAACCAGCAGGAAAGCCGCAGCTCTGCAGTCCATGCTGAACCCTAACCCCCTGCTCTCTCACACCTGCGGGGAGGATTGGAGGCAGACAGGAGAATATTCTCCTGCAGGAATTAGTTAACCTGCTAGCGTTTAGTGACCAGAAGCCTGCAGAAACTGCACAACACTGACCCAATCTCAGCATCCTCTGAAGGGCAAAGGCTGGGTACAGTGTGGGGTTAGATTGTTGTCCTAGGGTATGAGATAAAGTATACCTGTAACCACAGGTGTGTTGCCATGCATCTTGCTACCAGGAAATCCTTAATCATTCTTGCACCTGATTACCAAGCTCTGCTGCCAGCCCAGGTGAAGGTGGTCAAAGCCATGAAGGGTGGCTGTTGGTTCGCTGATTTCAGCTGCTGCCTAGCCAGCCCTGGAGAGAGTTCCTCCTAAGTGTGCAGGTATACAGGTTAGCTCCAAGATGCAAAGTAAGTCAACCATAGCACAGGAGTCACTAGCCTAGCAGAAGCCTTGAAAGGTAAACTGAAGGCAAAATGGCCGTGTTTTAAAATGCTGCCGATGGTCCTCAAGTGTAGAGATGTTCAAAACCAGGTGGATAAATGTGTAGTTGTGTTTATATCCCTGGGTTTATTTTATGAGCAAGGAAACGACAGGAAGTTACCTGTTGCCAGGCTTGGCTGTTTGGTTTGTCGTGTTTCTTGTTTTAACGTGCCTTGGGACACAGTGTTTGACTCTATTAGTCCATTTCACCCTGAATGCTCTTAAAATGTTAGAGAATGGCATGGTTGTGAAAGGCTTGGTTTGCTTGGAGTTGATATTGCCATTATTTGTGTTGAGAGGAGGTTCAAATCTGAAGGTCCTGTTTCTCCCTCTAATACCAGGTTTGTGTCTTTGTTCTTGTGGACTTCGTAGAAAATAGTAATTAGCTGCTTGGGTTCCAGAGAAGTACCCATCTCTGTGTGTGAGAGGGAGAGAAAGCGATGCACAGACATGATTTTAGGAGGAACAAGCTTCATCATGGTACCTGTTGATACAAGTTAAAAGCATTTGAGGTTTTGGTGTTGTCTTTTCTGGAACAAATGGATTGATAGTAGATTTGCAGTAGTAAAGGTGTGAAGTGTATTGGAAGTTCTTCCCTAGGGCAGTGTAACTTAACAGTAGTAATAATTACAGTAATGCTCAGTTGCTCCCTTATGCTCAGTCTTTTTCTGGATGGAATCATGTTGGTCTGGAGGTCTAACAACACTACTAGCATTGTGGATTTTGCAGAAAAACTGAATTTTTAAATGAGCTAGGTGACAGTGTGCCTCAGTCTGGCTGGGCACAGAATCACGAGCCACTCAAGCAGGAACAAAACTTTATTTTTGAAAAAGCCGCCAATACTCCCTACGCGCCGGCAAGCCAAAAACGGTCCACCCACGCGCGTGTCTACCGGAACCCGGCCCCGACCTCCCCCGGAATTCCCTCCTACTATCCTTCCCCAACCAATGGGAACTCTCCAGGAGTCCCGTAACATGAGTCCCATAGCAGGCCAAGGTGAACAGCAGGAGTCCAATTTCCATATGAATGTAAATCTTAACATAATCATATCATCTCAATGGCTAGCTGGCGTCACCTTACAACCAAAAGTGCCATGCATCATATTATTTGCTTGTGGCTCCTAGCATCTGCCCCCTTCTGTTTAATTAAGCAACAGGCAATGTGGCTAGGGACCGTGCCTGTTAGGTATGTCCAATTCAACATATGGTTCTTACCCGTCATCGGAAAACTGACCTCTAGGGATCAGCCTCCTGTCTTAGGTTGATACCACTGCAACTGAATCATACCCGTCACTGACTACAGGTCCAGTATATAGCCATACCTGTGGATAGGCCTATGCACCAGTGGGGGGGTGAGGTTCTTTGCCTCACCTCTGTTGGCCCCCAAATTTGACCATCACTAGTAGAAGGGAGGAGGATACAGAAATGCCACGACATCAAGTCAATAGACGGCTCTTTAGGAAAAATTGCATCACTGGTGACACTACAGCAAAGATACGCCAGCACTACCATAATTTGCTGCATCAACAGATAGAGCACAATGCATACAAGTGATACATAGTCCAGGCAAGTTTTGTAAGCAGTTCAAAGTAGAGGAATCTATCAATATGTCCATTTCCTCCCAAAATAAATCGACTCAGTGATTGAGCATTACTTGTTGAGTTATTATTCATTGATGCATCAGTTTATACAGTTTGTTGTGATAATTATTGAAGAAGTTGTAGTTTGGTTTCATCTTTGTCTTCACCGGCACTGGGATGAAAATAGGGATTGACAATGATGTTAAGAAAAGAGAAGAAAAAAAAATGTAACATTTCAACAGGTATTAAGAAAACAATTTTTAGAACAATTTACATTATCCTGAACAGAATTATTAAATATAATGAAAAGGAAAGGTGAAAGTAAACAAACAGATCTGTTAACCTGCTTATTTGTACACATATTAAAACAGTCTTCAACAGCTGTTTACCCAAATTAAATTAAACCATTAAAATCATGTGAATAATAAAAAAAAATTTGGGATCCATATTTTTATGAGCGCTCCTCATATATGATATATGGACATACGCACATACAGACATACAACACAAAACAGAAATGTGCACACGTAACATACAACATATAAGACAATAGTAAAGGCCTTGTAGATTACCTAGGTGAAATCTCCATTGCAATGTTTAAAAACTCCATAGTCAAAAAATAAAACTGATCAGAAAAACATTAATTTATGTCTGTATGAGCTCAAAATTAAAATGGAACTTTATGATGTGGGAAAAGCAATAATAAAATAGATATTGAAAAAAGCATCCTGGTTGATCACTGTCGAAGATGTAAGAATAGCCAAGCTGGAGTTCTGGATATCAGCTGTTATGGATTTGAGTCAAATCATCTTCTTTTTCTGTAGAAATTGTTTTGGTTAATCTCTCTGGAATCCAAATCGGCTGCTGTTCCTCCTGTGGAAAAACACAGACAGAGCCCCGACTCTAGACTATCACTGGATCCGGACCTTTCCATTGTCCTGTTAGAATATCTTTCCAAAGTACCTTAGGCTTATGTACATTTTTTGGATACAAATGTCTTTCCGCAGCACTAAGTCCCGATGAATCCAAATTTAAAAAGTTTAGAGTAAAAAGGGTTATTTTAAGTTTGTCTTTGGGGGATATATACCCCTTTCCAATTCCCTCCTTTTGTTTTAATAAGTACATTTTAATAGTTTGATGAGCTCTTTCAACTATGCCTTGTCCTTGTGGATTGTATGGAATTCCTGTTATGTGAGTAATGCCAAATGATGAGCAAAATTGTTTAAAAGAGGTGTAAGTATAACCAGGACCATTGTCCGTTTTTAACTGTTTTGGAACACCCACAGTGGCAAAATTTTGTAAGCAATGAGCTATAACATCTTTAGTTTTTTCTCCGGCATGAAGGGAGCCCATCAAAAATCCAGAAGACGTATCAACTGTAACATGTAAATATTTTAATTTTCCAAATTCTGGCAAGTGTGTGACGTCCATCTGCCAAATATGGTTAGGTATCAGTCCTCTAGGATTGACTCCAAGATTAACTTGTGGTAAAAATGTCACACAATTTTGACATTGTTTTATTATATGTCTGGCTTGTTCTTTAGTTATTTTAAAATGCTTTTGTAAAGTATTAGCATTGACATGGAACCTTTTATGAAAATTTATAGCTTCTTCTATTGTGGAGAAAATATGTATGTCGTGTAGATTTATCTGCTAGTTCATTGCCCATACTAAGGGCTCCAGGCAATCCTGTATGTGCCCTGATATGTCCTATAAAGAATGGATCTTTTCTGTCCCAGATTAGACTTTGTATAGCGGAAAACAAAGAGAAAACAGTAGAAGAAGGTGAAATCCTTCCAGCATCTTCAAGGGATACTATAGCATTAACTACATACTGACTATCAGAAAATAAATTAAATACAGAATCTTTAAACATCATAAAAGCTTGTAATACTGCATTAAGCTGTACCTTTTGAGCTGATTGTTTGGGTACTAAAAATGTAAAAATTTGATCAGGAGTAACTACGGCTGCTGTACCATTGTTTGACCCATCAGTGAATATATTTGGAGCATTCATGATAGGGGTTTTTCTTGTCATTTTTGGAAAAACTACAGGATGAGAAGACCAAAAAGACAACAAAGGATTAGATGGTAAATGATTATCAAATGAAACATTAGATTTATACATGATTATTGCCCAAGTATTTAACTCATTAGTTAACTCATCAATTTGATCCATAGTATATGGAGTAATGATTTTATTGGGAGAAATCCCAAACACTCCCTTTGCTGCTTTTATTCCTTTGAGTATTAATTGTCCTACAGCCTCAGGATATCTAGTAAGAATAGTGTTAGGAGAATAAGATAAATGTATCCACAATAATGGACCTTCTTGCCAAAATACTCCTGTAGGAATATTTTTTGTTGGTAGTGCAATAAATAATAAAGGCAAACTTATATCAATTCTATCCAAATGCATATTTTCCATATATGTTTCAATGATTTTTAATGCTTTTCTTGCTTCAGGCGTTAACATGCGGGGTGAATTTGGATCTGATGGACCTTTTAGAATATCAAATAAAGGTCCCAACTCTCCTGTTGGTATGCCTAGATAAGGCCTTATCCAATTTATGTCTCCCAATAACTTTTGAAAGTCATTAAGTGATTTGAGTTGATATACTCGTATTTGAATTTTTGGTGGACGGACCATGGTTGAGGATAATAGAACTCCTAAATAATTAATTGGAAGATTTAATTGTACTTTATCTATTGCTATCTCTAGATTATAATTTTTCAATAAGTTTGTAAGTGTGGCATAACATTCTAGCAATGTGTTTTTATCTTTAGGTGCCAATAACACATCATCCATATAGTGAAATATTTGTAGTTCAGGATTTTGATTTCTAAGTGGCTGGATTGCTTTATTAACATAAATTTGACACATAGTTGGGCTGTTAGCCATCCCTTGAGGGAGTACTTTCCATTCATATATCTGATCAGGACCTTCATGATTCAGTGCAGGGATAGTAAATGCAAAATGTGGACTATCCTCGGGATGAATTGGAATTGAAAAGAAACAATCTTTAATATCTATAGCTAAAACATGCCAGGTTTTTGGTAAAGCAGACAATTGAGGAATCCCTGATTGAGCAGGTCCCATAATAACCATCTCATTATTAATGGCTCTTAAATCTTGTAATAATCTCCATTTACCAGATTTCTTTTTAATGACAAAAATTATGGGGGGATACGGAAGGTTGTATATGTCCTTCCGCTAATTGTTGTCTGACCAAGTCATGGGCTACTTGTATCTTTTCTTTAGTCAGGGGCCACTGAGGAACCCACACTGGTCTTTCTGATTTCCAAGTAATTTTGATTGTCTCAGTGGCCCTTTCTGAAAACCCAATCCATGTCTATTTATTTCTTGATCTATTTGAATAGGTGCTGTCATACCTTGTTCTTGTTCTCTTAATCTTTTTTCTTTCCTAAAGCCTTGTTTAGCCCTAGTAGTGGGCGCATTAGGATTGATGTTATTTGTTAATGTCAATCCTAATTGATCTAGGACATCACGTCCCCATACATTTACGGGAAGATGATCCAATACATAGGGCTGTGTAGTTCCTTCACATCCTTCAGGATCCCTCCAATCTAATACCATAGCACTTCTATGGGGATTTGTTGCCACTCCTAGGCCTCGAAGCGTTTGAGTGGCTTGTTGTAATGGCCAATGTTTTGGCCATTCTTGACGAGATATGATGCTGAGGTCAGCACCTGTGTCCAGCAGCCCATTAAAGTCATGTCCTTGAATATTTAATTTTAGCATTGGGCGAGAATCTAAATTTAAAGACAGCATAGCCCAATCTACACCTGTGGAGCCAAATCCCTTGGAACCTCTTTCTACATTACAACTGGAAAATTTATCATGCAGGCTGGGTATTATTAATAACTGTGCTATTCTATCTCCTGGTGAAATTACTGATATACCTCTTGGAGAACTAGCTATAATTTTTATTTCACCCTCATAATCGGGATCAATTACCCCAGGACTTATCATAAGTCCTTTTAGTGTAGAAGAACTGCGTCCCAATAATAAGCCTACTGTTCCCTGGGGAAGAGGTCCTTTTACTCCTGTGGGAATGATTTGAACTCCCATCTCTGGTGTTAGTACTGCTCTGGCAGAGGTGCAGATGTCCAACCCTGCGCTCCCTCTAGTTTGTCTGATGAGGGATTTAATGGACAATGCGTCCTGGGCACTACCTTGATGGTGCTGCTGGGTTCCTCCATTGCCCCGTATATTTGTGGTTTTGGGCCCCGGGGCATTGGGCCCTCTAGTCCGTTTTTTGGCAATGAAGCCTGATGCCTTTCTCCACGATATCGTGGGTAAACACTTGGTCCTTGTCCGTTTTTTGATAACGGAATACCCTCTATGGTGGTTTGAGAACGGCATTCATTAGCCCAATGTTTCCCTCTATGGCATCGTGGGCAAATACCCGGTATTCTATTCCTTTGATACCTAGTTTTGTTAAACCCTCCTCTTATGGGGCAACTCCTTTTAAAATGTCCTGTTTGATTACAATTATAGCATGTTTTTGGCCTGGCATCTAAAGCCTGTTGTACTGCTGCCAAGACTTGCCCTTGTTCATTAATGTCTCTACATAATTTAATATATGTGTTTAAATCTTCATGTCTCCATGGTCTAATGACCTCTCTGCAGCAACGATTTGCTTGGTCATAAGCCAGTTGTTTTATAAATGGCATTGCCTGTTCTGTATTTCCAAATATTCTAGAGGCTGACTGAATAAGTCTATCTACAAATTCAGCGTAAGGTTCATTAGTTCCTTGTATTACCTTAGATAATTGTCCTTGTAAATCTCCATGCCCCTGTAAAGTTTTCCATGCCCTAACTGCATCTACAGCAATTTGTGCGTATACGCCAGGGTCATATTCAATTTGCTGTCTTTGACCCTCATAAAAGGTCCCTTTCCTAATAACATATCTAGATTTCTTTGAGGGTAACCGGCTGCTGCATTTCGCCTAGCTGTCTCCATGCAAAATTCCTCATTGGCAACCTTCCATAACAAATATTGTCCTCCATTTAGCAAAGATCGACACATGTTAGCCCAATCTGCTGGTGTCATGTCCAAGTTGGTAACAGATTCGACCATGCTTACCGTGAAGGGAGCTTGCGTCCCATAGGTTGTTACAGCCTCCTTTAATTGCTTTACTGTTTTGAAATCTAAAGCACGGTGAATTCGTTGCCCTCCTGCCTGCTCAAGTACAGGGCATGCTAATCTTTGGGGTCCTGCCTCAGAATTCCGTCCATCAACTACGGGAGTTGAGGGCCGCTCAGCTGTAGATGGAGCTGTTGGTTGAATTACACCCTCTGGTGATAGAACGGAGTTAGTAGCAGCCTCCTGTTGTAATTCTCCACCTGATGGCTGTTTTTCCTCTAAGCTTTCTTTCTTTAAATTTTCCTCTGTCTGACTAGCTCGAGAGACCTTCTCTTTTTCTTGACCTAGCGTTTTTTCTACCATAGTTTGGACCTCTAACAATTTACTTAACAGTTTTTTGGTTTGTTTTTTACTAGATTCTAATCTACTATAAAGGTAACGTAGCCCAATAAGATAGGATAAAACAAAGCTGAAGCAGAATGAAACAAAAACGGAGCAGAGAATGGTTATATCAATTTTCTCTTTCTCAGGGCCGAATAACTTCAAACCTTGAGCCAACCATTTTTCCCAGTTCGCCTGAGAAAATTCTAGGGCTAGGGAGCTTGAAATAAAAACAAAATAAATCAAAACAAGAACACATTGTTTTTTGAAATGGTCACCCATTCTGTCGCCTTCCCTCAGGGGCGAGCAATTTTACTCACCTCTATGTTTCAGGCGTTCCCCGTCCGGGCCACCAGTTGCCTCAGTCTGGCTGGGCACAGAATCACGAGCCACTCAAGCAGGAACAAAACTTTATTTTTGAAAAAGCCGCCTATACTCCGTACGCACCGGCAAGCCAAAAACGGTCCACCCACGCGCGCGTCTACTGGAACCAGCCCCGACCTCCCCCGGAATTCCCTCCTACTATCCTTCCCCAACCAATGGGAACTCTCCAGGAGTCCCGTAACATGAGTCCCATAGCAGGCCAAGGTGAACAGCAGGAGTCCAATTTCCATATGAATGTAAATCTTAACATAATCATATCATCTCAATGGCTAGCTGGCGTCACCTTACAACCAAAAGTGCCATGCATCATATTATTTGCTTGTGGCTCCTAGCAACAGTGCACACAATAATTCTAGGGCCTTGTTTCATTCAGAAGTTCTAGGCAGTTTTTTTAAAGCTGCAGCTGGGTAAAATCTTTGCTTTTGGTGACCACATCTGAAGCCTTAGTAGCCCAAGGTTTTGGTGCGGCTGCCACTACTGTGCCGGTTACAGGTGAACTTTGCAGAACCTGTAGCTTTCAGTGTTTCTTGTTTTATTAGACTTCTTCAGTTTTTATGTGTTCGTTTCCTGTGACATAAAGTATTCACGATTTAGGTGTTGTTTAATGAAGTGTGGAATTTAGGAGAAAGTTCCACCCTGAGTTCGTGTCCAGATGCTGTGGAGCCCATACTCAGTTTCCTTGTACACATTGCTAAGGGCAGGTCCACGGAGCCCTGACCAAACCCTCCAGCCAAGTGGGTTTGCAGAACTCAGCAATTTGGGCTGTTAGGAAGGTGAAGTGGTGCATGTTGTAGAACACCACTTATAAGGTGGGACAGCTCCCTCAAGTCACACGCTGTCATTTTGTAGCTAAGCCCGAGACTGATCACACTCAGTGGAATAAACAGTGATTAAAAATAGCCTCATGTCAGCTCAAGTCTGCTTTGCCACACAGACTTTGCCAAGTATTTATGAACAAAAGTTCCATTCTTTGGCGTTTTTGGTTTCAGAATTACATCTACTGATGACCTGAAACATGATAGGCATCGTGAGGTGCATGTCTTTAAATCTTTACCATAATGTTAAAATTTGGGGTTCACAAAAACCTAAAGAAAATTAGAGGTGTCGTCACCTAGTGTTAGAATCTTTCTTTAAGGAAAAAAAAAAGCTGTAGAATTTTTGCATTGGTCAGAAGAAAATTAATTTTATAAGACTGCAATTATTACATTAAGTGGCTTATTTGGTTTCTTAAAACTAAACGCTGTCAGTCTTGGATAAGGTGTTCCTACTAGTATAGCAAAGCAAGATGGTTAGTCTTATTTTACAACATGCGCGCATTCTCGTGTATGCCACCTTTGGTTTTCCCTTAACTGAGGGCATTTAGGAGGACAGGATTGAAACGCCTGCTCTTGTACAAGGGTTCCTGTGTGCTTTCTGACCCTGCTGGGGCTCCTCTGTGAGGCCACTGCTGTTCTTCCCCAGACATGAACATTGGCTCCTAGAGAGGCTCCTTTGCAAGCTCACAGCGACTGGCACGCCAGCAGGCATTTCAGGACACCGTATCACACCCAGGAGAGTGTTGTTACCTGATGCACATGTACTAGGGCAGAGTCTATTGGCACAGTATGATTTAGTACAGGGAACAACCAAACAATAAGTGATTAATGACATTGTAGGCTGCCACTCCAGCCCATCTTCTTTGCATCTGAAAAGAAGCTGTTTGAGCTGGCCTGCCAAAACTCCCTGGAACCAGCTGCCCGCCCAGAGTAGCCTTTAGGGTGTTCTTTTGCTATCTGGGAGGATTGATTACAGCAATAAAGTGATTTCATTGAAAGCTGTGGCTAAGGTTAGCTTTTTAAATTAGTAATTCACAACTGACTTTTGACACCTTATTTTATCAGTGGCTTCATTAATTTCTGATCCCCTTGATTTGTGTCACTCAGGCACTGTAAGGTGATAGACTTAAAACGAACTCTTTAATGGAGAAAAGGAGGAAGCAACAATTAAATGAAATAAAATCACTGATATAGCTTGAAACATTGTTTTAAACCTGATCACATGTGTTTGGAATGAAACTATGTAACTCAAAGCTTTTTCATTTGAAACATTTTGAACTGATTATATACTCAGTCTTTATTATTAAAGCTGAGTACTCCTAGATAGAGTTCACTTGCTTTTGATAAATGCCTCCAGACGGGCAGTGTCAGATCTATTGTGTGTGATAAGTCTGGGATCGCCTCTCTGGAGATGGAGCAGCTGACATGGGGTGCTGGGAAGAGCACCTTGAAGGTCCTCAAGGACCTCCGGCCTTTTTAAATATATAATTTTAGTTGTCAATGGACTTTTATTTTATTTATTTATATGTGGTGCTGAGAATTGAACCCAGTGCTCACACATGCTAGACAAGTGCTCTGCCACTGAGCCACCACCCCAGCCCCCTCAGCCCTTTTGGGCAACTACTTGGGGCTCAGACTATGTTTATTCCAGCTGGAGCCAAGTTTCAGACAACCTAGGCTGGTGTATCCTACTACCAAAGGAATTTTCAGAAAGTGCATCTGCTATAGCGATTCTGCTTTTAACACAGGTCCTCACAGCAAACTGCTGGGTCATATGGTCGACAAACACCCTTTGTTAGGAAGCGCTGGCTGTGGTGTTTTAAGTCATCCCTGTCTCTGTATTGACAGGCACTTGCTGAGCTTTCCTTGTGTATGGTGTGTTCTTTAGGCAGCAGGCACTAGAGTCGACTGCAGCACAGTTCATGTTGCCGGAGGTCAGTGGCCTCTTGGGGGAGATGGAGGAGTTGCCAGGAATCCCAACCCCGCAGGGTGCTGCAGGGAAGCCGGGGCGGTTTCTCTGCACAGCATCTCTGTATCAGAGCCCGGTTCCAGACTTCCTTTCCGTGCCACTTGAGCAGAGGACCCTGCAGGGCATGGAGCATATGTCCTTGTGGACTGCAGAGTGGGGAGCACGTTTGTGGGAGGGATTGAAGAGAGAAGATGGGTCGTGTGTCCTTGAGTTAGTACCCAGACAGGTAAGGTGAGCTGGACCTTGCAGGATCAGTGCCAGCTCACCAGGTAGAGAGGACTCTCCAGCAGCAAGGGGGCTGGCACTTCTGTAGTTGACTCCTAAGCTCTCGGTCCAGTTCTCATATCTATGACTAATGCCAACACTCTGCATACAAAAGGACGTCACTGTTTGTACACTCTTTTTTAAGAAAAACATTTGTATTTTTGGCCTCAGGTTTTGTTTTCTGGTAGGAATTCTGTAGGCCCTCCTTCCCACCCACTCAGTCTGGGATTCTAACCGAGGGCCTTGTGCTGTTACTTTTTTCTGCAGTGATTTGGAATAATGATGTTAATTTAAAACGATGTTAGTATAAAATAATGATAAAAAACAAAAGGGGTGTGGGAGGAGTTTATTAGTTGAAGGCCGTTCCCTCATTGGGGTAGGCAGAGAGAGTTCCGCTGTGGTGATTTTGCCAGGTGGTTAAAAACAGAAATGGTATTAAGGTCAACAGATTAGTGAAAAGAGGGGAGATTATTGTTTTTTTTTTTATTGTTTTGAGAGACGAGCCATCTGCCCAGGCACTGTGGCTGGGCTGCTGATCTTTGTGGGTGATGGCTCCTCCCTCTGCCGGCTGCAGCAAGCACTCCCCTTGATCAGCTCTGTCTTCAGCAGAAGCCTGTCTTGAGACTTGACTGTAGATGCTTCTAGCATGAAAAACAAAAAACACTGGTGCACGTCTGCTCACTTGACTGGTTTAGTTCAAGGATGGGTCTTGGCCCTCTGTCTTCTTGCAATCTCTTCTTGTTTTCATTTTCCCGGCTATTTTCCAGCCATGACATTGCTCACAGACCTAAATGCTCAGCACACAGGTCACTTCCCTGGCCCAGGAGGCAGGGGCACCCTGGGCACCTGGGGAAGCCTCGTGAAAGGACCCTCTTGGGTTCTCCTTTTCTAACAGGTGAAGGTAATTTCAGTGGAGGGGAAACAGGGTCCTTCCCAACTCTGTGCTTAGCTGGGAATGGTGAAGAAGTGTTGAATCCGTTTCTGGCGTGATGCTGGGTGCAGGATCTTATGTGATGTAGCATGCTCCTCCCTGGTCAGCATGTGAGAAGGCTCCCTCTGTTCCATGGACTGATTGCTGGTGGGCTCAGTGGGCTGCAAGGGCCCTTGAGTGGATGTCCATTTGTTTGTGATGATTGTCAAAGAGGACCTGTGTTTGCTCTTGCCCTCTGTGCCTGTCATCGCAAGGGCTTCTTTGAGTGGGTCTGCTGACTGCCAGACACTTGAGAATTGACTCTGAACAATGCCACCAGCCTTTCTGGTACAGCCCTGCTCTCTAGCTCTCAGAGTAGCACCCAGATGCACTTCTGTGGACAACGGTGGCAGAGGTTTATTCATCTAGTTTTGCCTTTGTATTCCAAGGAGGTTTTTTTTTTTTTTTTTTTAAGGTAGCTTGCTCTCTCCTACGCCCCTGTCTTGCCTCCTTAGGAAGGGATGGTTGCTCACCATGCTCTTGGCCCCAGGCACTGCTGGCTTTTCTGTCCAGGTGCCATGCAGCTCATCCATAGCTCTAAGAGGCTCCAGCATCCAGTTCTTCTGGTTCCCAAACCAAGACTCCAACCTTCTGAGAGAGCTTGCTCTCTGGAATTCAGGAGTCGAGGCCAGTCCTGCTTTCCCACCCTGGTTCGTGGAAGCCTGGAAGCCACATTCATCTCGGGCTCTAGGACTTGTTATTTGGGGAGGTGGAGAAGTCTGCGCAGTATTTAAGCAGCAGACATAAAGACATGGTAGTCAGCACAGATCAGTGGAACCAGAGGGAGGGAGATTTGCCTCGGAATTGGGAGCCACTGTCAGCAATATAGCATCCCACCTTGGACCAGGCCATCCACAGAGGCCCTGCCTGCCACGGCGGGGGGGGGGCTCCACGCACAGGCTCCGCGTCAGGTGCATGGGGAGGGTCTCCAGGTCAGTTGTCTGGGGTCACAGTTGATGGTCCCAGAATTCTCCCAGATGCCGATGACGTTTGCCCCTGGCCCCTCTGAGGTGGAGGCTTGCTCTCAGACGTGAAGGAAGGGAGGAAGGGAGAGAGAGAGCCGTCAGGAGTTTCTCCTGCTTGCCCTGCTCCCACCCTCCTCCCCTGCCTCTGGCTGCTGTGTGGTGCACGCCTGCCCTGCCCTCCTTGCTGGCTCCCCTGCAGCTACTCCCGCTAGGTGCAGGTTTGGCCCCCGAGGCCCCTCAGGTCCTATGCTGTTTGTCCTCTGCACCCAGGTGGTGGGTGATGGCCGCATGCCTCTTCCCCATTCTCCCTCAGCATTGCCCCCTGGCTGCTTGCTCTGTGCCTGGACTCACAGCCAGCCTGGGCCTTGAGGGGAGCTGTGCAGGCAGGAAGGAAGCTTGGCTCCTCTCTTATGGAGGGCAATTTAGATCACCCTGGGGAGGGCCAGCAGGGGGTCGAGGAGTGGCTGTGTGGTCTTGGCTTCTACGCTCTGGGTAGCAAGGCAATGCTGGCAAGCCCCATGCCACTTGGAGCAGCCCTCTATGCTCCAGGTTTTGGTGGGTCTTGGCTGCTGCACCCAGGAGGTGTCGTGAAGGCAAACAAGTGGAGGTGACAGCGCATCCCAAACTGTAGGCCAGCAGGGTGGCTGTGCCCATGATACGTTTTGCCAAGGTCCTAAAGGCAGGAACTCCTGGGACCAGGGCACAGTTGATTTCTGGTTACCTGGAGTGTACCCTTGCCCAGGTGGAGTTCCTGCGTCCTGTAACTCCAGGTGTAAGCTCACCTTCTCTTTCGTTTCCACTGCTTTCCAGGTATTTCTCATGACCTTCAGTTTAACCACTTCTTTTAAAACTATTGACCGTTTTCCCTTGAGATTATAAGCAGGGAGAACAGAGCCTCTCCCTGCCCCCCCTTGGCTTAGTTCCCCCTTAACTGGAGGAGAACCGGTGCTGTAACTCTGCAGCAGAAGGATCCCTTCACTCCTGGTACAAGCCAAGTGTATGTTGGTTGCAGAAAGCTGGTCTGAGAGCTGCATCTTCACTCGTTTTCCCTGGCCTGCTGAGTTCTCCTCTTGTGTGAACAGACAGACAGACAGATGGATGGATAGCAAGCAGAGACTAGTTTCCCTTTAGATCTTATTTAATATGCATTACATGTAACATTTACACATTACATGTATCTGTGAAGTGCAGAGATGATAAAGTAAGTATTTTTTAACACTTAATTTCTGTTAAAATTTTTGGAAATGTGTGGGTGACCTCTGAGGTCGGTGGAGAGCTCAGAGTTGGCAGGTGCATGTGCTCAGGCGTTAGAGCCCACCTGTCTGCTGCTTCCAGAAGATGGCCTTTCTTCTAGGCATCTTTCTTCAAGCCCTCTCTGCCTGGATTCACTCTTGGCTGGATAGAAAGAATCCTTGCCCAGACACCTCTTCCTCATGTCCATGATGCTGGGAGGGAGCCGGGCCTGGTGCTTGCTAGGCCACCGCCTCCCACTGAGCTGCACCCCAGCCCTGCCTGTCAGTTTCTAAATGTACGGGGCACTGGCTTCTCCGAGGCTCCCTTGGAGAGCCCGGCGGTGACTCCTGCACCGGAGGAACCATCTGTGTGCAGCAGCTGGCTGCACGCTCATTCGTGGGCTCCGAGCAGTGCCTTAGAATGAGGGCAGCGTGCTGGCTTCCTGGGGCATGAGGCAGTGTGTACATCTTCCTCTGACAGCAGCTGCCCCTTGCCGATGGCTTCTGCTGGCTCCTCCGAGCCCGATGGCGTGTGGGTCACTTCTTCATGGCGGAGGCATTTAGAGCTGAAGCATCGGGACTGCTGTGGTTAGATGTGAGGTCATGAGGCGATTCAAGGTGGTGGAGAGGCGAAACGATCAGGTTATGGGAGCCTTAACCCAACCAGTGCATTGACACCCTGCCCTCTGTCCCGATGCTCTGCCTCACCTCAGGCACACAGCAGTGAACCCCCCGTCTGTAGACTGAGACCTCTGGAACCATAAGCCCCAAATAAAGTTCTCTCCCCTAAAATTGTTTTTGTTAGGTCTTATGGTCACAGCAGCAAGAAAGCTGCCTGTGACAGGGACCTTCTAACGGTCATGTAGAGCATCCTAGGATGCCGGGAGCCTTTGGATGGAGTCTTGAACGGTCTCGTGGAGAAGCAGCTGGGTGCGTTGTTTTCTGTTTCCTTCTGGTTTGTGGTGGCTTTCAGAAGGGCCTGCAGTGCTCTCCTGTACCTGACCAGGGAGAAGGCAGCTGTGGGGAGTGCCTCACTGCCTCCCCTTTAAACAAGGTGTTTGAATCTGGACAGCTGAAGGCCATGAGCATTTTATTTTCATTTGGGAAAAAAAGAACCATCAAGCCCTGTTGTTAGCGCCATTTGATCTTTCATCGTAAATATTATTTAGCTCAGATCTATTTTCAGACATTGTAAGGATGGATGATCTGGTTTAACAGAAGCTTCCAAGTGGTAGCTGACGTGGGCAGAGCCCCCTGCCGGGCCAGGTGCCAGACAGGGGAAGGAGGAGGCGTGTCCAAGGTGAGCAGAAGGTCAGATGGGCGTTCTGGTCCGCCCTCTGGCTGAGTGAAGTGGTGGAATCTGTGCAGTTCATCTTCATGGCTCAGGAAGGCACAGCTTGTGTATTGCAAATTCTTTGCTTCTCAGTGTCGGATTCCAAGACCCCCTGTCATCATAGCATGGGGACATCGTCCTCTTGGTCATGGGCATGAACTGGATCACAACCTCCCTCCTAAGATGCTTCAGTTCTTCCCCCCGTGTCTCCATGCTCTGCCCCCTCAATCCTGTTTAATCTGTGGCTTTATGACATGTGAGCTTGCTCCTTGGACATGTAGGTTTAAGATCAATGGGAAGGGGCTGACGGCAGGCTCTCGGCCTCAGTTTCCTCATGTGTCCATTGAAGAAGGGACAAGCCCTGGCTCTGGAAACGAACATCATACTCAGCAGAACCTGGGTGTTTGCCATCCAATGAATTCACTTTCTTAAGGCAGTTAATTTTCCACACTGCCGGAGACTTTTGTGGCATTTCCTTTTCTTTAAAGACTTAAGCCAGAGATCCATGATCTTGGGGAGGGAATTCAGTACTCGGGTTGCCAGGTGGGTTGCCAGGTACGCCGCTTTAGCCTTTGCCTTTGTGTTAGCAGTTTCAGCCCCATGCAGGCCTTCGAAACCTGACTTTTCATTTATCAGGGACACCCGTGAGGGTGACATTCCAATTTATGTATATGATGCCTATGGACCCATGAAAAGGTCATCGTCAACAGCAGTTTAAAAACCTGCCTTAGGTGAGTTTCCAAGCAGACTTATTAGATCCGTATTGGTTCAATTTGATAAAGCATGGAGATAAAATGTCATGTGATAGGAGGTGGCTTTGTTCAGGACCCGTGTCTGTGAGACCTGCTGGCTCTTTCTTTTGTCTGTTTCCACAGTAAACAGGGATGCTGGCTTCATTCAGATCAGACTGAGCTTCACTCACTGGACACGGCAGAGGTGCATCCTGAGCTGCTCCCTGGTGCCCGGCTGATGTAAGCTGCTGGGCGTCTGTCACGAGAGGAGCTCTCCCAGGGGCCTGTGTTCTGTCTGTTGGAAGGATGCTTCCTGCACTTTTCATGGTGATCTCTGCTCCGACCTTGGTCATTGGGTCAGGCCTTCGTGACCTTCTGCTCTGTAGTCTGGCACAGGTGTCAGTGTTGTGGGTGCGCGACCCCTCCTGGTGCTCCATGTGCGTCCTGTGTGTGTGTACCAGAGTGTGAAGGAACTTTTCTGTTCCCTCCACTTGCCTTTCACATTGCCAGTCCTTCTGCTTCCAACACACTTCTGGAACTTTCTGCCTCTCCCTGCATCCTTAGGATGCCTTGCAGATGCAGGCTGCTTTCAAAAAGTACTGGATCCCAGTGCATCAAACTGTAGGTCCTGATGGAACCCTTGGTCCGTGGTGTGTGTTTGTGGAGACTTTTCACTGTGACCAGTGGGACCAGGGAATAGAACCCACTGTTCATGTCCTTCAGCACAGAGGAGAGAGCTCTGGAGTCCTTGAAGGACAGCTCAGGAGAGTGGAGGGAGCAATGGCAGTGTCAGGCTGGGCCCTTGCCCACCCCTGTGCCTGTTCTTAGGCTGGCTTGTTGATGCATCACAATGATGCCAGCTGCAGTGGCTGGGCTGGGCCCACTTTACAGGTATCACTGTGCTGGTCCTACCAGCAGCAGGGGACGGCTGTCCCATAGATCCGTACAGTTAATGGGTCATCTGTAGAGACACTTGTGTGGAGGCACTTAGAGATTTATTTCCACACAGCTTTAGAATTGAGCCCAGGCTGCCCGTAGGCTGGCCACGTGCTGCCCTCAGTAGGTGGCCCCCACCTGGCGTGTGCCTCCTCCCTGGCACCTGTAGACCTGGGAGCTAGAGCAGAGCAGTGGGAAGATGAGTGTGCTGCAGGCACACGCCCTGCACCGCCGTCACCCTGGCCGAGCTCACAGCCCTTCCTGGGCCCTTAGAACTCCCAGCACAGTATGGAGCACCTTGGCTAATGAGCAGGAATTAGCAGACTGGTGAGTTTTCCACAGCACTGGAGAGCATAGCATTTTCAGACTAAAAAAAGAGGCAAGCAGGATAGCTGTGGTGTGGAGAAGAAGCCCGAGGGAGGCGGGCAGCTCTTCAGGCTGAATTCTGTTCTGGGGCAGAGCCCGAGCGGCACTGGACACTGCATTTGGAACAATAGACTTAGCTTTTAGTTATGACCAAAGATAGCATGGTTGGGCCTTAGCCTCTTGGAGAGGTGGGTGACAACTTAAACACATGGGCCCCAGCAGTCATATCCAGGTCAATTTTCAAGGTAGGCGGGGTCTCTAGCAGAGCTACAGTGAGGGAGCTGTGCTTGGGGGTGCTGGGTGCTGCTGGGTGCTGCTGGGTGCTGAGTGCTCTGGGCGAAGCTCACCCAGGATTTGCCAGCTTCCCAGCAACGGGTGGACTCATGCTTGCTTGGGGTAGGCACGTTGGCTTTGATGTTTCTTTGCTTTTTCACTATCTTTGGGTGTAGTCATCAGGTTTCTTATTTGTGATTGTTTTTTTCTTGGTCAGTTCATAGTATTGGTTTTGAAAAGTCAAAATCAATGGTTTTATTTTTGGAGTTCTAAATCCAGCCATATAAACACTCCCGGTCTGGCCTGAGGGTTTGGCAGACTCTGGGCTGCTATTTTAGATATGCTGAAAGCCTTCTAGCAAGTTGCTCTCCACTGCTCTTCTTAGGCTGGGTTCCAGAGTGCTCGGAGCGGGGTGCAGGAGCACGAAGCGTCCCCAGGAACGTTCCTACCCCACCCCAGTTCTGAACTTGCATCCTGGGCAGGGCCCAGGGGAGACTTCTGGCCAGGTGCTTCTGGAGCCTTGACCTTTCTCTACAGGAGTCACTTTCTGGGTGCTGGGCCTTTCTCCTGTGGGCACCTATAGTTAGGGTAGTGCTTGACGGGACTCTCACATCCAGGGAAAGGCCAGCCCTCTCTCTGGTTGACCAGGGTGGGGGGGCCGCCAGTGTGTGCTTTCAGAGGTGGGTGTTGTTGCACATTAGTGTGTGCACAGCAAGGGTGACACACCTCCAGCTGCTCAAGACCTCACAAGAGATATTCATTTAAGATGTGTCCCCATCCGCCACCCCAGCCTCCGAGGAGGAGCAGTGTTAGCCTCTGTTCCCCTCCCTCTCCTCCTGCCTCTCCACAGGTGTTCTGGGCCTCGATGAACAGATGACCGTGGTCTCGTGTGCAATGAACACAGCAGGGTCATGTGTGACCAAGGGCTAGACAGTGGATGCCGAAGGAAGACTAAGTGTGTCGCTTGTGTCCTGTCCCAGGGCAGGAGAGGCCCTTGTGCTCTTCTGTCCTTCTTTCTCTGTCCTGAATGAGGCCTTTATCCTGTTGGCTCCTCCACCCCATTGCACCCCCGTCCCCCTGGGAAGAAACGCTGTATAAGTGCAAGGCAGAGCTCAGGGTCCCGGTGGGCACAGACCTGAGGCGTATTGTGGAGCTCCTCAGGGCAGCAAGCCCCACACGGCAACTCGGCAACTCGTGTTCCAGTTGCTGGTTACCTGGTGGGACTGCCAGGGGAGGGGTGGCCCCAAATCGTAAAGCTCCTAACAGGACGTGAGCCTGGAAAGAGAATGACCTCAGGCCCCGCGTATGCGTGTGGAGTTTCCCTTTGAATATCCACCCAAGAGGCTCTTTGTTTTATGTATGCAAGGCCCAAACTGAGGGGGTTCCCTGGCAGACACGCAGAGCAGGGGCCCCCCTGTCCCCATCTGCCCAGGTCCTCGTGTGCAGCGCACCCCACCACCCTGGCGTGCTCCTCTGACCTGCCCCCATATCAGAACACACCCTCCTCCCTCCGCCCTGCTGCACCAGTGGGCGCCTGGCCTCTGCCATGGTGGCCCTTCCGCAGTCCCCTGGATGCCCCTCCTCCCTGTGTCTGCACCCTTCCGCTCTCCTCCTTCCATCCCTCCGAGACCCAGATCCACGCTACAGCTCCTCTGGCTTGGAGAGCAGAGGCTCCTTCCACACCAGCCAGCGCGTACGACTCTCCCACCTGGCAGAGCCACCAGGCTCCCCGCTGCCCTTTTAATAAAGCCAGACTCTGCTCCAGTCCAGGCCCCCAGGTCACCCTGCCTGCCCCACAGGCCAGTCCTTTCCTTCTCACCTCAGCATCCAGCCCTCTGCCTCCCGCTCCTTCCCCAGGCTGCCCCCACCCCAGGCCCAGCTCCTAGCTGTCAGCAGCTCAGAGGGGCCTCCAGCAGCCTCTGCTACTCCCCCTCCTGTACTGACCTGGTTTCTTGCACAGCGCTTGTCACAGCCTGGGGTCACCAGGCTCTGGACCAGCACTGCTCAAAGCTGCAGTGGGTTTTGTGCAGGCTTGTGTTGCTCGTAGGTGTGTCTCTAGTGTGGGGACGGTGCCTGGCTCCAGAAACAGCCAGGGAATAAGAGGTCAGTGAGCTGATGGCTCCTGCTGTGGGCGAGGGTGACCGTGGAGCAGGTGAGTTGCTGTGAGAGGCAGAGGCACGGTGACCTGTGGGCCCTGCATCGGCGTGGAGTGTCAGGTTCACATGCTACTGGGTTGGGCTTTGGTTGGGCCCCTGGTCCAGGAGTCTTCCTGGTGGCGCTCTGGGGCGCTCTGCAGCGATCACCCTCAGGGAGGGCTGCTGTGGGATCAGCTCCATAGGAAGCAGCTGGGGAAGGAGGGCAGCCAGCGGGATGCCTCCTGAGGACTGTCTGGAGCCCCCACTGTGGGTTAGGTCCCAGCAGGGTACCCCAGCGTCAGGCCACTGGAGGAGTGGGGAGGGACTCGGGAGCTAGGGTGGCTCAGAGTTCTCAGTTGAGGTGGGGGGCAGGGCCTTTACCTGTTGACCTCTTCTGCCCATCAGGGGTCTTGTTCTGGGGCACCACCAAGCTCTGGCCAAGGGTGGTCTCCGGGAGGGGTCTCAGGCTGGAGTGGAACAGCAGCACCCCTCAGACAGGCTCTGGGGCTTCAGCCCCCTAGGACAGGACAGGCTGATGCCCACCGTGATCTCCCGATGGTGTTGGCAGGGTGTTGGCAGTGCTTCCCCTTCAGTAGGACGTGTGGACATTAAGGGGGAGTTAACCGTGAATGGACCTAATAGATCTTGTTCACACAGGAAGTCACGTTTTCAGTAGGTGCACTTGATTCCTCTGGTGTCAGTGCCGCTCCTGTGGGTGGCCCTTAGTCACTAAGGGTCTTTCCAGCTGGAAACGTGGCAGCTTCCGTGTCTGGTGGTTCTCAAAGCCTGTCATGGATGGTATATAAGAAGCGGCAGAAATCTCCGCCTGATTCTGGAAACGGCAGGATCAACTGTCCGTCTGTCCTAAGTTCAGAGAAAAGGGTGAGGCACGAGAGGACCAGAAAGGGATCTCCTCTTGGGCAGCTGGTGCTTCCCGAGACTGCTTGCTCCTCAGTCTTGCTCAGACCCTCCCTGAGGCCTGGGGGACACCACCTGCTGCCACATCGATTGTGCATAGACATGGGGTGCTCCTGTCCCCCGGGAAGTTAGGTCTGAGAGAAGGGAGACACATCTCGCCTTGGGAACAATATAGAGGTGGCCAGGCGTGCGGCCCAGCTTTCTGGTTTCCACTCTGGCCTGAGTGGCCGGAGCAGGGAGGCCGTGCTGTGGCTGGGCCTGCATTTCTGAGGCAGTGTGGACCTGGGCTTGATGGGCATGGGGTGCCCATGGTGGGTGGGAGATGTGGGGCACCTCCTGGTCGCTGGGGAACATATGTTTTGAAGAAATTCTGTGTCTACTGTTCTTCTGTGATAGAGACCTTGTGACTTATAAAGGAGGTGAGACTCTTTGGCTTCATGGTGTGAGAAACTAGGAGAGAATTAGTGGGGACCTTTCCGCATCAGCCGTGAGGCCGCCTCTGCAGGCCCAGTGCTGGCAGCCACCTCGCCGCACTCCAGCTCGAGGCACAGGGAAGCCGTCTGCCTGTGAGGGCCTTGGCTGCGCGTTCTTGTCATGGAACTGAGAGGTCCTCACTCACAGGTCAAGGATCAAAACAGGGAGGAAGGTGGTGGAGAGAGAAGGCCCAGCATCCCGGCCGCTGTGGCAGATTGCCCCCTGCTCCCGTCTCCCTTTCTTGCTCTTCGCTGCCTAGTTAATGAATCAGCACTTGCCAAACAGACGAGACTGCGGATTCCACGTGGTCTGCGACCCAGTTTTGGTGCTTAGTGTTTTACACTTAGTTTATCACAGAATCTCTTCTGCAAAAGCTGTGCTTTCTTCAGGGCGTAGTATTTTGGGGGGGCCAGGTCTACACCCGGGCGTGTGACTGTTACAGCAGAGCCGATAAGGGACTCGGGCAGGTGCAGCCAGGGTATCCTGCTGGGGGAGGGAGGCAAGAGGCAGCTCATAAGGGCACAGGTTGGCACAGAGAACTCAGGGGTGTGTGTGTGTGTGTGTGTGCGCGCGCGTGCGTGCATGCATGCACAGGCCTACTCCAGCACTGAGCTCAGTAATCAGTGAGCTGAGCAGGGTGACTGCTCTTCCCAAGGGGCCAGGTGAGGCGTGTACTAAGGGGAACCCCCTGCAGGGGCTGTGTGGCCTTGTTGGGAGGATGGCAGTGGGGTTTGTGGTCGGGGCTGGTCCTTCTGTGGTGGACCTCGAGTTTGATGCTTGTCTGGCTGGGATCTGGAATGTCCCCCTAAGTCATAGAACTTGTGTGTTGAAGGCTTGGTGACAGCGCAGCCAGCCCAGGGTGGGAAGAGATTGGGTTAATACCGGTGATGGGTTAGTGATTTGAGTGGTCTCCGGGAGCGGGTGGAAACCGTCTGCCCTGAAGCATGTTTGGAGGAAGTAGGTCACTGGGGTTGTGCCCTCGGGACTACCTGGTCCCTGGCCCTTTCCTCTCAGCTTCCCTTTGCCACACCCCGATGCCCTGCTCACCTCAGGCCCAACCCAGCGGAGCCAGCTACCCAGGGACTGAAACCTCTGAAACCTCCGAGGTGCTCCTGTCAGGCTTGTGGTCACAGTGACACAAGGTGGACTAGCAGTTCCCCAGCGCGTGCCATTGGCCACTGTGCACTGGGAACGGTGGAAGGCCAGCAGTCCCTTTGTGGGCAGGGTGGCGGGGTGTGGGGCGTGGGCACTGCCCTTGTAGGAGCCTGCACCGCGGCTTTGGTTTTGAAGTTTCAGTCCGTTTCTGTGACACTTGCCAGTTACTGGGCCCCAAGAGCCATACATAGAGCATAGAGTGCCCTGGGGACAGTTCAGCAGGAGGGTGGAGGCAGGGTCTGCTCTGAGCTGCCTGCTTCAGGGGATCTTGGCCTCACACAGGCCCATGAGGAGAGGTGCAGGGCGCAGCTGCTCAGCGGAGGCTTCCCGGGGAGGGTCTGCCTGCTGGCTTTTCTACCTGATGGGCAGGGTCGGTGTGGATCACGTGACACAGCCTCAGCCTGTTATCGGCCCCCACCCCAAGCCACTGGCCCTGCCCTGGGCCCGGACTACAGACTTAGCAGTAGGGCAAGGGTCACTCCTGCTGGCTCTCAGTGAGCCCTTCCCCACCCTGGGAAGAGGAGCGTCCTGACTTTGATTTTGTTTTGCTGTGATTTGGGAGGCTTTAGCCTGAGGCTTGTGGAGAGCATGTGAAGGACCCAGGTTCCCTGCAGTCTTCCTTTGACCAGTGCTGGCCTGTAAACCGGGCGAAGCTGTGACTGTCCTGCCGTGTGTAGTGGCCAGGCATGCCCATGCATTCCCCAAGCCCGGGGAGGTGTCAGTCGGCCACTGTCACCAGTCTTGTATTCACCCCCTGCGGGGGCTGCGGAAGCAGCTCCCACATGCAGCGTTGGCCTCTGCCTCCTGGCGTCCCAGGTGAAGTGTGCAATGGACAGCAGTGGTCACTGGGCCTGCTGCCCTCTGCCTCCCTCCCCACACCCTGCCAGGTTCTTAGCCTCTGTCTGGGCTAAAACTCAGGGCCATGGGGGATGGATTAACTCCAGTTGCTCTTTGTGTAGTAATCTTCTGGACTCATTTTCATCTATTATCAAGCTGTCCCTTATTATTAAGCATTAATTGCACCGAGAATTAAAAAATATCATTGACCGTGTTTACAATTCTTTGTGGGATGAAAACTGACAGACCCAAATATGTCCAGCACACAGCGACAGAAACCCAGCCTGTGAATCGTAAATGCCTTCTATTTTTTTCCCCAGTGTGTGTTTTAACAAGTGAACATGGTCTTGTATGTTTTACCTTTGACCTAACTGGGATGGAGAGACAGGCTCCTGCATCCCCCCAGCATCTGAGATGCATGTAGAGATTCCCTCCCCTCCTGCCCCAGCAGTGCTGGGGTCACACCCAGAGCAAGCACTGCCACTGAGCTGCAGCCCAGCCCTGATTGGTGGAACCTGCCTTCGACATGCTCCATTCAGACTTCCGCAAACGTCTCTCCACACTTGTGTGTGGTCTAGGATTGAACCCAGGGGTGCCCTACCACTGAGCTGTACCCCAAGTCTTTTTATTATTTTCCTAATCTTGAGACAGGGTCTCACTGAATGGCTGAGGCTGGCCTCTATTTTGTGATCCTGCTGCCTCAGCCTCCCCAGTCCCTGACTCTCCACTGCTCCATCTCAGGAAAACAGCTGTGGATTTAACCTGCTGACTTGGTTTTCTTTTGCAATTTCTGACTTGCGGCTTTTCATCAGAGGTCCTGGTTTGAACATTATAGTTTTAGGGACTCTGCAGTTTCACTTGAACATGTTTTAAAAAATCCTTAAAGTCTGTTTAAAATTATGATTCCTCCAGGTTTCAGGAGTCTGGCCTTGCTGTAAAGTGACAGTATTTCTCTGCTTGTTAGAGGTGGCTGTCCCCAGCTGTGGCCACTGGCTCTCCAGTGGTGGGCTCTGTCCAAAGGCTGGACAGTAGGCTGAGTGGCAGCCCTGCGTGTTACAACCTTGTGATGTGTTTCCTGCAAGCTCCCGGGGGGGGGGGGGGGGGGCGGGGAAGGGAGGGGAGGGAGACCTGTCCCTTGTGGCTGGCCTGTGGTGCTGCGGAGGGGGGACACTGGTGGCCTGGATCACTGTGGGTATCAGACCAGCAGGAGAGGGGCAGGGCAGGTGAGGGGGAAGAAGCAAAGTGCTGTGGGGAGGGAACAGGGACCTGGATTCCACCTGGATATCTGCCCTCCCCATCCCTCCGCGTCCTCCTGCTTGCCAGGGCGTGGGAACAGAGGACAAGCTCAGTGGCCCTGTCGGGGCCTGGAGTCCAGGGGACCTCCAGCAGACTCCAGTAGTGCCTTCTTCTCTTTAAAACCCCTGGAGCATGTCCTGGCCCAGAGTTACTCTTCAGAGCTACAAAATGCCCTCCACAAAAGCCATCGCCAAAGGGTCACCACCATTCACAGAGGCAAATGGGAAAGCAGTTCCCCGCATGGTGCTTTACCCACATGGCGCGGTGGGCACACACCGCAGCCTTTCCACAGGCCTTGGGCCAGAGGTGGCTTGGTGGGGACACACAGCATCTTGCAGTGGTGGTCTGCCCTCCACAACGTCAAGCTTTGGGAATCAAGGCTGGAGGGGAGACTGCGGGCAGGGAGGCAGCAGGAAGGTGTGCGTGGCCTGCAGTGCCCCGAGAGCAGCAGCAGCAGCAGCGGTTCTAGAGGCCTGTCCCAGCAGTCCTGGCGCCCCACGTTGGCCACAGCTCCACGGCTCATCCGCACCCATAACGTGCTCTTCCCGGAGTCGGGGCCGCGTCACCTGCCTGTGGGGCCACCCTGCCTGTGGACCTGCCTGGGCTGGGAAGTCGCTCGCAGAGCCCCTTCATGCCCAGGGTTGTAACAGGGGAGTGGATGTTGGATCAGAAGGAGGGTGTCGGCTCCAGGTCCATCAGGGGATCGTTTCTGAGAAGAATATTCCGGAGCAGCCTTGGAGAGCCACGTCCTTCTGAAGGAAGCGCAGAGGGAAGATGTCCCCACTGCACCCGGGAGTCCGTGGTCCCTGCCCCCTGCGCCCCTCGGGCTGAGGCCTCTGTGCTGAGTTTTGGGGAAACGGGAAGTCCCCCTCCTTCCCTTCCGTGTGCTCGTGTCCTCACGTCTCCTGCTTTCCTTCTGCCCAGACTCGAGTCCCTGGGCCACTGTTGACACCTGAGGGCCATTTTCCTGGAGCCAGGGGTGTGGTGAAGGAAACCCCGGGAGGCACCAGGCGTTCTGTAAGAAGTCGACCTCTGCAGGTCCCCAGAGCCCCCTGGCTGGCGGCATTTTGCCTCGGAGCCTCCCCAGGGAGAGAAACCCTGGCCTGTTGAGAAGGTCCCCGAGTCACGTCAGTGCTCGGGGAAGGATGCTGGGGATGGCAGCAGGGTGTGGCTGCCTCGGCAGGGGTGGGCACAGTGGCATCTTGGTGGCCTGGCCTTTGTCACCCGGTACTGAGAAGGCTTATGATGTGGGGATAGGAAACCGTTTCATTTGTGAGCCGGCAGGGTCCCTGAAAAGCCACGGGGTTTCCAGGGAAGTGTGAAGCGCGTCTGGTATCCCAGGGGTTTACACAGACTCAGTTTATCACAGATGTTCAAGGATTTTCAAATCAGAAATTAAGTCTCGCCACTGACCGTGCCGGCGAGCGTCCGTGGAATTTCCGGTCAGACGTCACCCGTGTTCTGTGTTGACCAGCGCTGCATGTGACCTTCCCACTGCACCGAGTGGGCCCTTTATCCTTCACATTTGTCCACTTCCTTCCTGATGTGGCCGTGTTGTGGCCAGGCGCCCACGTCTCCCACTGCCCTGGTTCCTGGGGATGTGCTGGCTTTCTGCATTGTTTAGTTTTCTATTTGGGGACTTTGTGAGTGCTTTAAAGTAAAAATAAATGTTCCTTCACTTCCCTGTTGCTAAAAAGAATAATTTTTTTTTCCTTAAATCCTTGTGAAACTCAACATTTTCAAAGAAGAGTCACAGTCCCCAAGATAATGTGCTTTAGAAAAAAATTCACCTGCAATTTCAGGTTTCTTTTACATTGTGTGTAATTTCATGAGTTTTTACTGGAACTTGTATTTGTGGTCACTGGAGCCAGACAAGACGGGGTAGGGGTGACAGGGTACGAGAGGACATGAAGTTGTCCTAACTGTGGCTCACGTTGTGCTCGGGTTCTTACTCCAGGAGGGAGGGAGCCAGCTCTTCTGGGGAGTGAGTCCCCTGGCCCAGCAAGGGTGGGTGGGATGTAGCAGAGATAGGGCTCCAGCCCCCGGGCTCATGAAGGATGCTGGTCAGCCATTAACCGGAGTTTCCAAGCCCTGAGGAGTGACCCAGAGGACTGGAGGCCTAATTAGAGATGGCTGTTCCTCCCCAGGCCCTGGCGGTGGGCAGGTGAGCACCAGGCGGGGCTGGTCTGCCCAGTTGCGGCCCTTGGAAAGGCCCCGTCTCTACCCAGTCCTCTCATCTGCTCGCTGGTCCTGCGGGGTTCTGCTCGGGCCGACTGCTAGGGCAGGCTCCCTCCAGGCTCCCTGGAGGATGACTTTGGGACGCTGTGGATTTTCTGAGTGTGTTGGTGATCACACCCCGTGGACGGCCCTCCTCGTGTGCTTACGTGTGCCGTAGGTTGAACCATGTGGAATTGCCATTGTTCAGCCTCTTGTGACCCACAAAGCGGCAGTTCGACGTGGTTTGATGGAGAGAAACGGGCCTGGGCTGAGGACCAGCCCCAGCGGTGCCTCTCGGGGGTCTCTCTCCTCTGAGGGAGGGAGTCACTGAAGGGCTGTCAGGGTTGTCACGTGGTGCATGTCAGGCCCACCTGTGAGGCCCCCCCACAACAGGGAGCTCCAGCAGTGCAGACCCCCGTGTCTCCGTCAGCCAGGGCACTCGGGAAGCAGGCATCAGGAGCCTTGCTGTCAGCGACGCTCCCCGTGGATAGGCGGGCCCTTTCTGGGGGCCGCCACCTCTCCTAGAAACCTCATGGCGTTCACAGGAGAGAACCATTCCCATCTATCACAAGGGAGCTGGGCCTCAGAAAGACCAGCAAGGTCACCCAAGGTCACCAACAAGCCTGGGCCTCCTGGTCCCTGCTCCCTCACTGATTCTCCTCTGCCCACTACTGGTGTCTCTGCACCAGTGACCAGGGCAGCCAAGAGAAGCAGGGCTCTCCTGGTGGTCAGAGTTCAAGACCCAGGACCGTTGGCTCCCACCTCGTGGTGCCACCTGCCAGGTCTGCCTGTGCTCTCTTAGGTTCCCTGAGAAACCCTGATGTCCTGGTCTGTGTTTGTGAGGTCCACAGGGTCATAATGAGTGAGCCTCGGAGGCCCGTGGGGCTTGTTGAAATGCAGATTCCAGGGCCCCGATTGCTGAGTCTCACAGATGTCTCCTGTGGCTGGCTTTGCAAGGTGTCCAGAGGAGCCCAGGGCAGGTGAAGAGGGGGCACTGAGAACCTGGCCCTGCTGGGGGCCCTTCCCCAGGCGACCGTGCCATCTGGGGCAGTGAGGTGGCCCTGAGAACTACTGTGGGGCCTGGGGACCCTGGCAAAGTGGCTCTCAGGAAATGATCCTCAGAACCACCATGTTCAGCCACAGAAGAGGGGACGCTGCTGTTTCTGCGCCTCGCCCAGCATGCCATGTACACAGGCAGTTCCTTCTGAGGTGCTCGCAGGCTTTGGTTTCTCATTGCTGAATGACTTCGTCCATAAACCAGACAGATGGTGTTAGAAATATCACAGTTTCGCCTGAGTTGCCGAGAGACGTCCCTGCACTGTGCTCCTTAGGACACCCTTCCACACCTGTCTGGAGCATTGATGTCCCCGGGACAGGTTGGGGCAGGACCAGAGGGAGGCAGAGCTCATCCCTTATTACTGTAACGCCAGCCTCCCCGCCACCCATGCACTGGTAACAGGGTCCCTGATGAGTTGGTTCAACTGAAATTCATTATCCCAGTGGATCCCTGTTTGTCCCTACATCGTTCTCACTTGGGGCTGGGAGTGAGTGAGAAGGAGGACAGGCTGCAGCGCTGATGCTTCGCTAAGTGTCACAGAGTGATGATGCCAACAGGCTGGGAGGACAATGGGTAGACGCTTAGCTCAGCGTAGGACGCTTGCCTGGCACGTGTGAGGACCTGGGTTTCATCTCCAGCACAGAAAAGGAAAAACAGTTTGTTGTAAAAAAATACAAGTTAGAAAGAAAACCTACTCAAGACCCGGGAGTCCCTCCGCTCGATGTTTGAATTCTGTGTTTCCTGATGCTGGTGCATGGTGGCAGGTGGGGGTCTTTGTTCAGGAGCCCTTCTGGTGGCTGAGCACTTGT
Organism: Spermophilus citellus; assembly: GCF_964194105.1. Lineage (NCBI taxonomy): Eukaryota > Metazoa > Chordata > Mammalia > Rodentia > Sciuridae > Spermophilus > Spermophilus citellus. The sequence continues at coordinate 132,238,809 of NC_138192.1, forward strand.
CGCTGGGCTTTCTTAGGCGTGGAACAGGCACTGCACTGCGAGGGGTTCTGTGGCCAGGACAGTCCGACAGGGCCTTGGTGGGCTTTCCTTCCACATCAGATGTCTTGGTCACCAGATCAGGTGGAGCATCTCCCTCTAATGGAGAACATTTCCCCCAGCGTTTGGCGACTGGGCCATCCCTAGGTGTCCCCACCCCCTGTCCTCGGGCCGGGTCCCTGTGGGCCGGCCTGTTTGTTTTCTCTGACTGCCGTCAAGCTTCTGACCCAAAGGGACAAGGAGGTCAAGACTTCACTCCTGATAAGGGTGGTGTATTATTTCGTGTTCTGCAATCTTGGAGTTGTTCAAGAGCTTGTGTTTGAATTTAAATGACGAAGCATAACTGGAAGGCTGGGGATGGAGTTCAGTGGTAGGTCACTGGCCTGGTGTACGTGAGGCTATAGGTTCCATCTCCAGCACTGAAACCCCAAGTGCATTGGAAGTCATGCCACACTGACGGAAGGACCAAGTACCTGGTCCTAAACTGCTGAGGAAAACCCGTGCACCTCCAGGTGGCCCGTGGCCCAAGGCGCCCAGCACCACCAGCAGCTCTGGGCTTCCCTGTGAGTCAAAGGGCTCAAAGCAGGCAGTCAGAGGTCATCCGCTGTGCCTTACGATGGAATCTAGTCCAGTGGTACTTAGACCAGAGTCTGGGAGCCACTTTCTTCATATTTCATGCCATTGACGGGGCATGGAATGGCCTCTTCTGAAAACCAGGGCTGCTTCTGTCACTTTGTGGCCTGGCTGACCGGGGACACATGTGCAGACAGTGCATGTACGCACACACGCCCAGGTGTGTTCCTAAAGCACGTTTTGTGCAGCTGCACCTTAGGGCTCAGAGTGAAGTAGGGCAGTCGGCCTCGTCCTCCACATGATGGAGTCTCCGGGCCAGGCCATGCTTCCTTTGTCCTGGGACCCCCAATCCCTGTGGTGACCGGCCAGGAAATGTCCCCACAGGAGCAGGGAGAGAAAGCATCTGGTATGTACGGCTCTCCCCAGGTCTTTGGTTGCTTCTCCTGAGCCTCACACCAGCATCCCACTCTGAGTGGGCCGTGACAGAGGCCAGGCAAGTCCTTGAAATAGGGCGTTTTAATGGAAGTTGAGGGCTTTGGCGGGGAACATGAAGTCAAGCATTTATTTTATTAATCTAGTTGCCACAAAGAAAAACATACTCTATTCAAGTGAGGGTGAATTTGCAACTGAAAGCTTGCCACACCATGTTCCAATATTTATATAATCATATGTCTTTGTTTAATGCAGCCCCGCTTCATTTATAATGCATATTTAATATTTGTTGTGATAAATTTAATCTGGTGGTACATGCTTAAAAATCAGCAGTGCATTAATGAAGTGAGCTCTTTTAATTCACCCTTTATCCTCTTTGTTCTACTATTAAGATTCATTTTTAAAATTGTATTTCAGGTTTTTTTTTTTTTTGGTTTGTTTTGTAAGAGGGATTGAACCCAGAGGTGCTCTACCACTGAACTATGCCCCAACCCTTTTGAAAACTTAGAGTCAGGGTCTTGCTAAGTGGCCCAGGTTGGCCTCAAACTTGAGATCCTCCTGCCTCAGTCTCCTGAGGAGCCGGAATTGCCGGCCACATGGCCTAGCTGTAACTTAACGTTTGTGTCAAATGGCGTAAAAATCTGAATCAGAGTCCCAAAGGTCATGATGAATGTCGTCTCCTTACTCTTGTTCCCCAGCCACCAGTTCCCTCACCTAAGTCGGCAACTGTTTGTGATTTTACCAGTGTCTTCTCAGGCGTGTGTGTTGTGCGCACACACACCGCACACTGTAACGCTGACTAGACTGTGTGGGTCTTGCTCTCACACCTAGTGGAGCCTGGAGATTGTGGGCTGACTCCACCTCAGTATGCGGAAGTCCTTACAGACCTCTGCCCCCCATCACCTGCTGGACTCAGTTGTCTTGTTTTCTTAATTAGTAGTCCATCTCGGGAATACATCCAGGTTCACTTGACCGTTGTTGAGGTTTTTAACAGCAGAGCCACAGGGGGACTTTCTGAGCAGCTGGACGCTTGGTACATGCATTCGGAGAGTCCTTGTCATTACCTTCTGTCTCCCTGCCCGTCATCTGAGGCCACCTTCTCGTTTCCCTGAGAGCAGTTGGTGACCGATGTTTAGTTACCATCCCCTGAGGTCAGGCCTGCGCTGTCATGGTCCACACTTCATGGTTCCCAGCTGATCCCTGGGCATGCTCTGGTGGTGTGCGGCCCACCATGGAGTGGGTGTTGAAGAGCACAATTGAACTGCTTCCCCCCACCGTCAGCCCCCACCCTGTCTACTTCCATAGGGGGAGTGTGGACTGGACATCTTGAAGGCAGTGCTGGGACAAGTCCACCTCCCAGGCATCCCATCTCTCCAGCTTCCTTACAGACCTCTGCCCACCCACCACCTGCTGGACTCTGTGCCCCACAGCCCGTGCCTCTGTTGTTGAGCTCAGCCCTGCCAGCTCAGTGACCTTGAGAGTCACTAGATGCCCCTGGCAGCCTATTGTCTTCTCCATCGGCTCCTCCCACAAGCAGGGTCTCCCTTTGATGGGCGTCCTAGCCCTCAGCTCTGAGGGACAGTGGCAGTGGTGTGGGTGCCCTCCCACATCCCATGGACCATGGGTGCTGGCCTGCCTGGCCAAGCCGGCCTGGCCTTTCTCCATCCTTCTTCTAAGGGGCCTGCGGGCCAGGCCTGCAGGGCACCACCACCCCTTCTGAGCACATCTGGTTGAAAGGGATGGCTTTTCTTGCCCTTGGGGCATTTTTTGAAGGACTTGACAACTTTTGGACAGTGCAGGGTGAGCAGATTCCAACATTAGGGAAAACGTTTGGAGAGGGCATCCCATTGAAAGAGATGGCCTGCATCTGGCTGCCGCCTCCCCGGCTCTGAGTGGCCAAGGGAGCCACCATGTGGGTGCGACTGTGGGATCCTGCTTACCACGGGTCATGGCCAGTGGAGGATCATCTGTACTGGGCAGGCCAGGGGACCCCCCAGTGGGGTCATCTCTGCTGGGCAGGTCAGGAGAGCTACCCGAGTGAGCTTCCTGGGTGGGGAGCAAGCACCACTTCAAAGAGCCCCCCAGGTCCAGGTCCCCTCCTCTCTCTGGCCAAGACTCTGGCACCCAGCAGAGTGCTGCAGACCTGAGTGCCGCCTGTCTGCAGCATCTAGGTTTCCACACTCATCATCCTCGAAGCTTTTTGGGTGGGATCTCAGAAAAGCGACTGTTTAGCAGAAAGACTGCAAACCACAGCTGCCTGAGGCTGGGTCTGTTGCAGAGAGCCAGACCCAGCTTGCAGGCCTGGCTGGCTGGGAGCCGCTGGCTGGTGGGAGCGCCCACCGGCGCCTGGCTGAGCTGGGTAAACCTGGGCAAGCCGTGGCCTCCCTGGGGTGGGAGGGAGTAACTTGGAAGGCCGGTCTGCAGCCCCGCGGTGTCCCTCTGGTGGAAGCTGGCATGCCAGGCACCGATGCGCGCTGGAGGGGGCCGCAGCCTGACTTTGCCTCTGTCTTCTCTTGCAGATGCCTTCGTGAACAGCCAGGAGTGGACATTGAGTCGATCGGTGCCAGAGCTCAAAGTGGTGAGTGTCTCTTTCTGGCTTCAGTGGTTTATTTCCCAGGAGACCACGGGTGTGGGGGCCCTCGGGAGTGGGGCGTGAGCCCACCCAAGCTGTGCACGGGACGGGGACCAGTTGTGTGTTATGTAACCACTGTCCCCAGCACAGTGCCATTCCTACAGAGGACCTTCCAGAGACACCTGTCCAGGGAGTGACACAGGGTGGCAGTGGTGTTTCCGGGAGTTTCTAGGACGACGACGTGCCCTCCGTAAGTGGGGAAGCTGGGGTTTGATGTGGGCCTCGCTGCTCCTGCCCAGCACGGCCTGGAAGAACCTTCTGTGTCTGCCCTGACTGACAAGCAGCCTCTGCCCTGGGCGGCCGATCAGGGACTGTACTGTGACTCAGGAGCCGTGTGTGATGGCCTTGTTTAGGCTTGGTTCATTTTGGTTGAAGCAGCTGCGTGGCCGTGGTGGCCGTGCGTCGGGTGGAAGTGGCTTCCTTTGGCCCTGTCCTGGTGATTGAGGGCGGTATAGGTTCTTACCAGGCCACCAAGGGGGGGTGCTTGCTACCAAAGAAGCCTGTGGTGTCTGCAGCCCAGGGCTCCGGCTTGGAGACGGCGTCACTGAAGGGCAGGCAGGGCAGCTCCTTCCCCAAGGGTAGCTCCTCAGGCTAGTGTGGGCTCACTGCCAGGGCCCACGTCAGCGGCCTGAGGAAGGGTCTAGCCCTGGAGCTGTGCATGCATGTGGGGACCCTGGCAGGGCTGCCAGCTCTTTGTCACGGGCCCTGGAAAAGAAGCCCCCTTTGTTCTGTGTGGCCACTCTGTGTATCCACAGTGCTGCATTGTTTCCTGCCCCTGTGCAGCACCCCAGGACAGGTGGCCTTTAGGTCAGTGCCCGAGGAGCCCTGCTTCTCAAGCGCAGCCACGAGGTGACGTAACAGCAGCCTCCAGTGAACTATCGGTGCCAGTTTTGCAGGGATTCTGAGACCCTGTCAGAGAACACAGCTCAGGGTTTGCCGACTCTTCAAGAGCGTGGTTCCACGCCTCGGGCTTTCTGGGGTTGTGTGGTGGTCAGATCGTCCGTGACCAGTTGCCTTCGGTACAGTGGCTTGGTGCCAGGCGGTGCAGGCCCGTGACCCTGCCCGGGTGTGCCAGGGACATCTGGCTGCAGAGGGCCTCAGTGGGCAGTCTGCCATTCCTGTTGACGTGTTTTCCTTGAACTCCCAATGGGAACCTTCGCTAAAGCCTCCATTTCCCTTTCAGCAAATCCACGTTTGGCAGGTAAGCGTGGGGCACTAGAGGAAGAAGTCAGAGGCCGCGTGCCTCTCTTCCTGCCGAGGCAGGGAGGCAGGAGCAGCGGGGTCAGGCCTGAGGGTCTGCTCCGCTGCCTGCCTCGCTCTCAGTTCTGCCGCCTGTGGGGCACCTTGCTGCTCCCCATGAAGCCTGCCAGTCCAGACGTGCTTGATCCCTCCTTCCCGTTGACATCAGGGGCTGGTGGCCACAGTGCCCCATGGACCTGCCAATGTCTCCTCCTTATTTTTTTCCATGGACAACTGTTAGTTTCCACTGGTGTTTCAAATTAAAATAATGCTCACAACCGTCTGTGAGATGCCTGCAGCCGTGAGAACCAAGTGAGACCCCGTGCCCCGCACCCCAGGGTTGATGGGCGAGGCCTTCCCAGGGGTGCACGGGCCTTGCCGTGAGCACCCGGAGAACAGGGTGTTGCCATGCAGAGAAGGCGCGGCCTGAACAGGGCCTGATCTCGGAGCATTTTCTTCCTCAGGGAAGACAAACTAATCTTAATTAAAAATTTAATTCTGGTTGGATTTTCTCAGTGTGAAGCTGACAAGCAGCAGGTGCCCTTGAGCAAAAGAATAATTAATAGGTAGATATTCTCAAATTACGGAGGCCCAAGGTAGAGGGAAGACTCGCGCTGACGGGAGGGGAGGTGGCCTGCGTGGGGTCTGCACACAGGGGGCCTGGCTCCGAGCCCTCTGTGCAGCGTCTCCTTGGCACTGGCCACCCGGGTCACTGGGTCAGGCATGCGCTCAGCTGCCCAGCCAGTGCTGACTTCCTCGGGCTGGGCAGGGCTCTGTGCAGGGGTGGGTGGGTGCAGGGTGCTGCAGAGGGTCCTCCTTGGAGGGCATTTGGAGCGGAGAGAGTCAGACCATGGGCTTGAGCATGGCATTCTGCAGAGGGCCCGAGGGAGCTGAGGGCCTGCTGGCCTGGCGTGAGGAAGGTGGCCTGGTCACTCTGCTGCTGGGGCAGAACCCCATGAGCAAGCAACTTAGGGGCTGCAGGGTTTTTCTCGCGGCTCTGGAGGTGGGAAGTCCAGGACCAAGGGCAGGTGCTTAGGTTCACCTTCGTGGGTGATGTTGTCCTGGCTGTGCCTTCATGGTGGGGGACAGGAAGTCTCCCTTTAGTAAAAGCACCAGTCTCACCCCTGAGGCCCAGACCCTGCTGTCTCCCATGGGCCCCGCCCCCAACACCAGCACTTGGGGCTAGGATTTCAGCATCTGGTGTTTGGGGACCCAGGTTTCCAGACCACGGCAGCTTTCTCGGGGGTGGTCAGGCCTGAATGGCTGTCCACTAGTGAGTAGGAGCAGGATTCGGGGCAGTGATTATGTGGAAAGTTCTAGGTGTCTGGAGACACCTACCACTGGGGTTTGGGAGCTGAAGCACGTAGGGGACAAAGCAGGGCACTGAGGGGCTGCAGGGCTGTGGGCATGGGGGAGAGGGCAGGGCAGGCTGTGGCTCTGGAGAGGCCACATGACGTCTGGAGGGGGAGTGTGGGGACGGGTGTCGCAGGAGCTTCTGGGTGATGCCCATATTCGGACGGCCGATGTGCCTCAGCCACTCACGGACCACACTCACACCAGCTGGGTCCCTGCTGTCAGGTGTGGGCTTCACTGTCCACCTAGCCAGCCTCCCTGCCTCCCCAGCAGGAGAGGAGAGGAAGGTGAGGCTCGAGCATGCAGCGTTGCCTACTGCGTCCATGGTAGGCAGGTGCACACGAAGAGCTGGAGCTCAGTGGGCCTCACTCTGGTGGCAGCAGCTGGAGTCGGGGCCAGCGGGGGCAGGGGGTGGTGGAATCGGTGCTTGTAGGTAGAAGGCAGGTGCCCCTGGGGACTCTGGAGCCCAGGCTGAGCTGCGGATCTAAGGAGGGCATGAGTGTGGGGCAGGGCGTTGAACAGAAGAGGTGGGTGACCTTGTGGTCAGCCTCCCTGCGGCCATAGAGTCCAAGCCCGAGGTGGTGGATGGAGGTGAGAAGGTCAGGAGAGCCAGGCAGAGCCCGGGCCTGGCCGGGCAGCTCCAGTGGGGCCTTGGGCAGGCGGGGTCACGTGGGGTTGTCTCCTTCAAGAACAGGAGGGTCTCGGGGGCAGAAGAACCGGGCTGCTGATGAGCAGCTTCTGGGGGGGCCGGTATCCCAGCTCAGGGCGGGGCAGGAAGGAGGGCTTCCTGCAGGGCCCACTGAGTCTAGGCTTACTGCGCCCCCAGGGAGGCCGTTCTGAAGGGCTGCTACGGCTGAACCTCCTGTCTCCCTGGGCGCTGCCTCCCCACCCAGTCATGCCCCATTGGCTGTCCTGCTCTCCTGTCCCTGACCCCAAACTGCCCCAAGCTCATCCCCTTGGGATGGCATGTGCCAGACTGACCCATCCATGACACTACACGCCACCCTGTCTCCTCTCACCTGGGTCCCCGTGTGACTCTGCACACCCTGTCTCCTTCACCTGGACCCCCCTCCTCCACGTGACTCTGCACACCACCCTGTCCCCTTCACCTGGAGCCCCCTCCTCCACGTGACTCTGCACACCACCCTGTCCCCTTCACCTGGAGCCCCCTCCTCCACGTGACTCTGCACACCACCCTGTCCCCTTCACCTGGACCCCCCTCCTCCACGTGACTCTGCACACCACCCTGTCCCCTTCACCTGGACCCCCCTCCTCCACGTGACTCTGCACACCACCCTGTCTCCTTCACCTGGAGCCCCCTCCCCCGTGTGACTCTGCACACCACCCTGTCCCCTTCACCTGGACCCCCCTCCTCCACGTGACTCTGCACACCACCCTGTCCCCTTCACCTGGGCCCCTCCTCCACGTGACTCTGCACACCGCCCTGTCCCCTTCACCTGGACCCCCCTCCTCCACGTGACTCTGCACACCACCCTGTCTCCTTCACCTGGGCCCCTCCTCCACGTGACTCTGCACACCACCCTGTCCCCTTCACCTGGACCCCCCTCCTCCACGTGACTCTGCACACCACCCTGTCTCCTTCACCTGGAGCCCCCTCCCCCGTGTGACTCTGCACACCACCCTGTCTCCTTCACCTGGAGCCCCCTCCCCCGTGTGACTCTGCACACCACCCTGTCCCCTTCACCTGGAGCCCCCTCCTCCACGTGACTCTGCACACCACCCTGTCCCCTTCACCTGGAGCCCCCTCCTCCACGTGACTCTGCACACCACCCTGTCCCCTTCACCTGGACCCCCCTCCTCCACGTGACTCTGCATACCACCCTGTCCCCTTCACCTGGACCCCCCTCCTCCACGTGACTCTGCATACCACCCTGTCCCCTTCACCTGGACCCCCCTCCTCCACGTGACTCTGTACACCACCCTGTCTCCTTCACCTGGGCCCCTCCTCCACGTGACTCTGTACACCACCCTGTCCCCTTCACCTGGACCCCCCTCCTCCACGTGACTCTGCACACCACCCTGTCCCCTTCACCTGGGCCCCCTCCTCCACGTGACTCTGCACACCACCCTGTCCCCTCTCACCTGGACCCCCCTCCTCCACGTGACTCTGCACACCACCCTGTCCCCTCTCACCTGGACCCCCCTCCTCCACGTGACTCTGCACACCACCCTGTCTCCTCTCACCTGGGTCCCCGTGTGACTCTGCACACCCTGTCCCCTTCACCTGGACCCCCCTCCTCCACGTGACTCTGCACACCACCCTGTCCCCTCTCACCTGGACCCCCCTCCTCCACGTGACTCTGCACACCACCCTGTCCCCTTCACCTGGACCCCCCTCCTCCACGTGACTCTGCACACCACCCTGTCCCCTTCACCTGGAGCCCCCTCCTCCACGTGACTCTGCACACCACCCTGTCCCCTTCACCTGGAGCCCCCTCCTCCACGTGACTCTGCATACCACCCTGTCCCCTTCACCTGGAGCCCCCTCCCCCGTGTGACTCTGCACACCACCCTGTCCCCTTCACCTGGACCCCCCTCCTCCACGTGACTCTGCACACCACCCTGTCCCCTTCACCTGGACCCCCCTCCTCCACATGACTCTGCACACCACCCTGTCCCCTTCACCTGGAGCCCCCTCCCCCGTGTGACTCTGCACACCACCCTGTCCCCTTCACCTGGACCCCCCTCCTCCACATGACTCTGCACACCACCCTGTCCCCTTCACCTGGGCCCCCTGGTGTGGTGAGGCCAGAGACCTAGTAGATGGCCCCGTGGGCAGTGCACATGTTCCTGAGGAAGAAGGCACACTTCCGGGAAGAGGGCTGGACCCGCATGACTCCCTCAGTGCCGATGCCCGACCCCGTGGAGGCCAAGCGGCCCTGAGCAGCCTGAGCAGAGCCCGACTCCAGCAGGACGCGTGCTCGTCGTTGGCTTGCTGCCACCACTGGGTCGTGGTTGTTGGGGTCCCTGTGTTTCGACCTGTCCGGAGAGTGCCCAGCAGAGCCATCTGATGTAATAACCCTCGTGGTTGTCGTGTCTTTGCTGCAGGGAATCGTGGGGAACTTGGCCAGCGGCAAGTCCGCCCTCGTGCACCGGTACCTGACGGGCACTTACGTCCAGGAGGAGTCTCCGGAAGGTATGCCGTTGGGCGGGTGGTTAGTTACAGGCTTTAGGGAGTTTAGGCTTTTGATGTTTTTCTTTAGCATATTCTAAATCATTGCTTTGACCTGTCACATGCCAAGAAACACCACGCGGTAAAGATCCTGGCGCATGCAGTTCCTCCCTGAGGGACTGAGGGCCGGTTACGCTCTTTCTGGCGTTGGGAGCACTGGAGTAGAACCGAGAGAAGCTGCTGAATGTGTTTCCATCTAACGGTCCTGTCCTTGGAGGCGCTGGTCCAGTGCTCCTTCTTTAAATATGGGCTGGACGTGGTCCACTCTGGGGGTTGAGTCCATGCCGACTCTGACCTAGTGCTCTCAGCCTCACTGCCAGCTTCTCTAGATGAGTCCTCCAGGGCGGGGGAGCAGGTGTCTCCCCGCATAGTGCCATTGCCCACTGAGCGAGGCATTTCTCCTGCCATTAGACGTTTCCTTCTTCTGTTAACGTGTCCACGTATTATCCTTTGCTTTAAATGACAATGACAAAGGCAGGAGCCCTTTAGCGCCCCGTCAGGCGTAGTGTGCAGGCAGTTTTGTAAGTTGTGTATTTTCTCTCCTTGTAACTGTGACTCCACCTCTGAGACACTGAATTTCTGGTTCCTTCTCTCTCTCACCGGCTGTTCCATTCTTTGCAGATATGGATGCAGGTAACTACCGTCTCCTCCACGGCAGCTTGTCTTGTGGGGAGCGTGAGGAGAGCCCGACTGTGCTGTAGCGTTCCCTCCCTCCTCGTCCTGTGTTCCATCCTGTTTCGTTTCATTTCACCTTTTTTTTTAGTTCGGCATTCCACCCTGTTCTGTCCCCTAGCTGTGTTTTGAGCAGTAGTTGTCAGTAGCGTCACGTGTCCCCTGTAACACCTGTGCTGGCCTTAACTCTCCTCCCGGGGCCTGTGGAACCTTCAGGGCCAGACTCCCCTGGGGCTTCGCCTGGGTCTCCGCGGCCTGGGGCAGGACTTGGTGGTGCTGTGACACCTCTTGGTGGTCCTCAGGAAGGCCGCCCTGAAAACCTCCCTGCTGAATGATGATCTGGGACGGTCAGAGGCTCAGAGAGGGCTTGTGCGCTGGAGCACAGGAGAAAAGACTGTTGGCCCAGGAGAGAGAGCAGGTGCTTGGACACGCATGGCCCAGACAGTAGGAAGGGGGGAGCTCCCACCGGTGTCTTCCTCCTTCCTGGGTGCCCCTGGGGCCCAGGGTTTGACTTGTGCCTTTGAGTCTAGGGTGAGCAGTAGCCATAGCCGGGTAGCTTATCCAGAGGAGAGCTGTGTAGAGTTCGTGTCTTGGCTTTCCACTTCTCGGGCTAGCGGTTGTAGCATTAATGGCATCAGGTGCTGAGGGTCTGCGGCTGGCTTGACTGTGGGGAAGCGGGGTGCACCTTTTCCAGGGAATCTGCCTCCAGCACCCCCCGCTCTCCATTCCAGTCTGGGGTGGCTGGAAGTCCCGGATCCAGCCCCAGTCTTGTTGATCGCACCCTGGCCTTGCTCAGATGTCCGCAGTTGCAAGCTCTACAGAGGGACAGCCAGGGCCCCGGCACTCTCGGGAGCCCGCCTGCCTGACTTTGGTCATGGTCATGCTCTGTGCTTTTCCTTGGGGGGTGCTTGCTTTGTCCTGACATACCAGTGCTCAGCTGTGATCTTTTTTTTTTATTGCACTGCATAACAGGCCCTTGTATTTTGATAAACGGGAGACTTTTCTTTTGAATGTTTGTGCATCAGAAGTGAAAGCTGTCCCCAGCCTGGTGGCCTTACTGTGATCACTAACAGCCCCACTCCTTGGTTTTCCGGGTAGCACTTGCCGCTGCACTGGAATTCCATCGTGGCGCCTGGGCTTCTAGTCACAGGTTATTTTAAAGGGTAGGAGCATGTGAGGGGACATCCCTTTCTTCATCAGGGGCCTGTGCCCAGGGCTCCTGGATCCAGGGAGAGGTCGTCTGTGATCTCTGCTCACGGCTAGGAGCTCACCGGGGCCACCTCTTTGCTTGCCTTTTGACCTGGGTTCGCCGTGTTCTGTGGGAGCTGGGAGCAGCGCCATGCCCAGGTGCACCCCCATAGGGAGGCACAGGGCCTCCGGATGCTGAAAGAACTCTGATGCCAGGCAGCCCCTCAGCCCTGGCGTTTCCCCAGAGCTGGGCACACACTGCTGTCTGGAACCAGGCTACTATCTTGGCCTCTCCTAGTGGACTAGGGCACTGACTTCCACTTCCTGTCTCTGTGGCCTAGGAGGAGTGGCCTAGGAGGAGAGGAAATGAGTGAGATCAACTGTGATTTCCCTCATGCCAGTTTTGCCATACCTTCCACATTGGCAGGGAGCCTGAAGTGGTTTCAGTTCTTATCCAGTGAGTTAATATCAGTCGATTGTCTGTCAGTCGATTGTCTGTGCTTGCTTAAATTAAGAAACTGCAGAGACAGAATGTTCTGGATTGGGTATATGATTTACTGTGTTGTCACTTTGTCACCTTGGTGTGTGGAGGGTCCTAGGGTGATGTGAGTCATCTTGGCATGTGCAGGAACTAAGTAAACTATTACATAACCCCATGGTGGGCATGGTCTGTGCCTGCTGAGGCAGTGGGTTTGGACCAAATTGTGTGACCTTTCCATTTCTTGGTGTTACTGTTGTCTTCTGAGTTTTCCTCTGTGTTGGTCCAGTTTTCACTGCTGTAACAAAATACTTGTGGCTGGGTACTTTACAAAGAAAAAAGATTTTTAAATTCATTGTTGGGGAGCTCAAAGTCTTAGATCAGATGGCCCCAATGATTTGGCCTCAGGGTTGAGGGCATCATGGAGGGAGCACGTGGGAGAGGGATCACAGAGTGAGGCAGGAAGATGGAGAGGCCAGGGCCGATTGTTGCTCTTTCCTAATGGCCCTCTCTTGAGATCCATATTATCCCTGCCAAGGGCAGCAGGCTGTGCCTCCAGGGACTGGTCACCTGGTGCTGAGCCCAGCTCTCAAAGGTCTCACCACTTCCCAGCAGCACCGCACTGGGGAGCCAGCTTCCTACCTGCCAGTCATTTGGGGACACACTCAGACCATGTTCAGGACACCCAGCCACTTAGCTCTTGTGAGTCTGGAGCAGTCAGCTGCATGGCTGCTCTGGCCGGGGGTGCTGCATGGGGTGTGGGTGAGCGGCCATCCCCGCCGCTCGTGGGGTCCTCCCGCCCTTCCTGCTGGCCCACGGTGGCTCCTCTGAGGTAAGGAACACGTTGCTGTCTTTGTGGGGATTCTGACCTGCGCCTGGGATGTTGAGATTGCTGGAGAGGTGAGTGGTGGGACACGGCATTTGCAGAAGAGAGCTTTCTGGGTCGGCGTGTGTCTGGGCAGAATCATGTCTGGGGCCCAGAGTGCCTTCCATCCGGTCCATCTCTGCTGGAGCCCAGAGGTGGCATCATTTGGACTTACAAGATTTAGTAACTTTAGAGATACAGTTCGAACGAGGGAGGGTATGGGATGTCACACTTAATAGCAGTTCTACCTGGTGACAAGTGCAACAGTGGGTGTCTCATGGGGAGTCTGTGACTCCCAGTCGGGAGCTTGGAGGGAGCAGCCTCTGTGGGGGCACAGTTCTTGGTGTGTCCGAGTGTGTTTAAGTCCTCGGGGCCTCTGTGGCAGGCCACATGCTATGGGGTGAAGAGCAGAGGTGTATCCTCCAACAGTTCTGCAGGCCGGAAATCCAGAATCACTGTTTTGACAGGTTGTTCCCTGAGAATCTGTCCAGGCCCTTCCCAGCTGCCGAAGTCCAGCACCCTGTGGGCTCCTGGGCTGGTAGACACGCCCAGCCCTGCTTATCAGACAGCGCTGCCCTCCTGGGAGGCAGTGGTCCGCCACACACCCTATTCCAGTGTGATCTTGCACCTTAGGCTACAAAGACTGATTCCAGTGCTCCATCACAGGGTCTGAGAGGGTCCGTCACGCCCACCTGTTGGCTGGCAGGAGCCCCGCTCAGAGCTGCTGAGGCCGGGCCCTTCCCTTCCGTTCTTGCTGGCCATAGAAGCTTGAGGAGGACGAGGACAGGAATCAGCTTGCCTGTGACCTTCACACCCCTGAGGGGCATTTCACAGTGCCAGAACGAGATGCACGGAGCCCAGAGGAAGCCCTCGGAAACGCAGTGGCTTCAGGAAAACCGAAGGTCGCGGTGTTTGTGCTGGCAACATCCTTAGGACTCAGCGCCAATTCTGCTGGCACCCAGGTGCCCAGGTGGGGCTGGGGAAGAAGTGCCTGCGACCCTGGAGCAGGGGATAGTCTCCTACATGCGAGAGGTCTACATGCCCGGTCCCAGATGCTGAGCTCTACCAGACCGTGTCTGCGTTGTTCCTGCCGAGCCTGGAGGCATTTCCAACTGGTGGCTGTGCTTTGAAGTCCTGGTTGAAGCCTTGGGTCAGAGACTGGAGTCCAGGTGACAGGACAGGGTGAAGGCATCAGTGGCCTCTAAGGAAGAGGTCTGTTGGGGGGTGACTTTGCCAGAGACTCAGAATCACTGCCAGACACCCTTTGGGAGACCTGATCTGGCCTCAATAAAGCCTACTGCAGTCATAAATAATCAAAATTTTTTTCTGGAATGAAGCTGTGCTCTTTGCTAGTGCCGCCTTTTCATCCAAATCTAGAATGAACCCACCTCTGGATGCGAAGGTGGCTTAAAGGTGGTGGGAGGAGGACAGGGCCTGCCAGCCCCTGTGAGGGGACGGGGCGAGGCCCAGTGGTGACCTCGCCTGCTGTGGTTGCCCACAGGGATTGGCTGAAGGGCTGTAGCCATGGGAGCAGCTGGCCCTCTTCCTGGGTCCTCATGAGTCAGTGTATCAGGGACCCATTTCTTCGGTCACTGAAGCTTTAGTTTCTTGTTAGCTGTTAACCAGCTCAAATTTTGGGCTGTTGAAGTCTTGGCACCCCAGAATCTGTGTGGGCCCGCAGCGGCCTGGCCCTTCCCTCCAGGGCAGTGACTCAGGCTCTGTCTCCGCTGTCTTGATTGTCCCAGCAGTGACTGCACAGGACGCCCCCCGGCCCTGCATCTGTGCAGCAGCAGCCTGGGTCCCTAGACCGCTCCTCCCCTCCCCCAGTGGAGAACAGTGGCTCTCCCTGGGAAGCTGGCCCTGCCTGCATCCAGCATTTTTCCAACAGAATAGGCTGAGGGAGTTGGAGGAATGCAGGGACTGGATTAGGGCAGATCTCCCAGTAGGGGACTCTCCAGAGCTGGGCACAGATGGCAGTGTCCCCCAGGTGGAGAAGGGGCCTGGTGTTTTCCTGTGTAAGGGGAAGAGTCTGAAATGAGATGGAAAACCCCGAATGTCCTCCAGGTGGGAGAAGCTTGGGAAAAAACTAAAGATGTGGTTACACCCGGAGGTAAGGACCAGCTCAGCACAGACGTCCTGGTGCCCTCGGGGCTTGGTGGCAGGATTCCCTCGGGGAACCAAGTCTGGGCACTCCAGGCCCCAAGGGAGGACGGCCCGGGCTTTGCATGCCATCTACACAGTCTTCACGTGCTGTGAGTCTCTAGGTCACGCGTGAAACCTGAAATGTGCATGCTGTGTGAACCGTGGTCATTCCGTGTTTTGAGGGAACAGGGACAGAAAAGGAGTCCGTGTGTTCAGTGCAGACGTGGTTCTTGTTTTTTTGAATATGCTTTTTAAAATATTCCCCATCCTGGCTGGTGGAGCTCATGGAGCTGGGCCCAGGGGTGGGCTGCATGAGAGAAAGCCCCGTGACGGAGTAGGGACCCGTGCGGCTCAGGTGGGAACCTGGGCTTTCCTGGGCTTTGTGACCGCAGCTCATTGAAAATTTTAAAGTATTCTTTTGATTTGTGCCCAAGTATTGGGAAAGTGCTGCTGTGTTTTGTTTAGTTGAAACTGTCCGGGCTTGGTAAAGGCCTGGCGGTTCTCTGGAAGGGTCACAAGTTCACGTCCGGGGAGGACCTGGAATGCACAGTGTCCTCTGTCGTGGTCTCGTCTTGCTGGGTCACCATGTGGCAGAGCTGAATGATCCAGGAAGGGAGCGGGTGCCAGGAGAGAAGCAGGGAGGTGTCTGGCCCCCATGCCATGCGTCACCAAGATGGGGTCCCGCTGACTGAGGCCTGGGCTCTCCTGGCCTCTTGGTTTTCCTGTGAGTTTGGGCATGTTACCACTCCTGAATGCCACCTGCCTCTCAGCCTCACGGCTTCTATGAGGACCGAGCCAAGCAATGCGTAAAGACGGCTGCAGCCCGGCAGTGAGGAGGACCTCCAGCGAATGACAGCTTTTAAAGCGTCAGTGTCCCCAGGTGGGCCCGTCACCTGCGGGTACGCCGGGACGCCTGTCTCTGCTCTCTCCCCAGCTCCTGGCCCTGGTCGCCCTGCCCCCTACACTAACGCTGCCCCCTCACCTCCCTCTGCCTTCAGGTGCCCGTGCCTGACCCCTGCCCCGGGAGGCTGAGGTAGGTCTGCAGCCCTCCCCTCAGCATGGGTCCTCCACTGCCCCGGTGAAGTACAGGTCACTGAGCGTGGAGCCCATGCCAGGCTCCTGGGACCTTGTCTACAGGGCGGACAGAGCACAGGACAGGGTCTGATGTGGCCGACACCCTCGGGCCTTTCCAGCCAGGCTGAGTTCTGGGGTCCTCCCCACAGGGGAGCTGGGGAGCTGCTGGAGCTTCCAAGTGCAGGGTCGGCTTCTGGGGAAAGCCTCTGGACACGGGCTTGGCGGGCGCCCAGGGGCCAGCAGGTCCTCACAAGCTCCTTGATGACCTCAGAGGCAGGCTGTGTCCGTGGAGACGACCACCAGGGTTTCTGCTGGGGTTTGGTTCAGGATGCTTTTCCTCAAGTGCTCACGCCACGTGCTGTGGGAGGAAGGCTCTGGTGTCACTTGGTCCTGGCTCTGGGGCCCGCAGGCTGCCCTCAAGCCTGTGTCCCATGTGTCAGTCTTGCCAAACCCCCCAGGACCCGGGTGGGAATTGTTTCCTCACAGATGTGTCCAGAGTCAGGGCAGCGAACGCGTTCTCAGCAACACATGGACCTCAGATATTTTGTTAATGAATGTTTACTTAGTCTCCTAGAAACACCCGGCGCAAACACCCAGGCCGGCTTTCTGGGACACTGATGCATTTAAGCTGTCAGCTCCAAAACCCTTTCCAAACCCAATAAAGTTGGAAAAAAATGTTGTCAGCTGCCACTGCTCCACAGATGTTAGGGCTTATGTCTAAAACAGTTCTTGGATCCTGCCTAATGTTCAGAGTGTGTGTGTGTGGTGGCCGGGTGGGGGGGTCCTTATGACTCTGACTTGGGTTGTTTTGAAATCTAGCCATTTGAATTTTTGAACATGAATTTTACCATGTTACTTACACCCAAGTGACTGTAAGTGCGTGGTAACTTTTAAATGAGAATTATCTGTGAGCCTTAAGATCATGAGCTGCCGGTGGGCGGGGTTAGTGGAGGCAGTGCAGGGCAGTGCGGTGTCTTGCGCAGTCCCTCTCGGTGCCTCCCTCCCGTCTTCCTCTGCAGTCTAGAGCAGTCTGCAGCTCTGCCTCCCTGGCACGGAAGACACAGGACAGCCAGGTGGTGCCTGCATCAGGTGAAGGGCCCTGAAGTGATCCTGGAGCTTCAAAGAAGTAGCTGGAGGGAAGCCTGCTCCTTTTCATGTTGAGTAAGAGAAAAAGGCTCTAAAGCCAGGAGGAGGAGGCCGCCATGGTTTTGGCATGGACACTTCTGGCAGGACAAACTGTGTCCTTCAGTTGGTTGTTGGAACTCTGAACACATTGTTCCGTATTTTTATCATCAATTCAACAAGAAATCAAGGACTTACTAAAATCAGCACTGGGCCTGCAGTTGGCAAGTACCAGGGAGAAGAAGTTTCTAGATGAATAACTAATTCATGATAGTGATTTACACCTGGACCTGCAAGGGCAGGTCCACACTGTCTGGGAGAGTCTGACTCCTCGAGGCACCACAAAGGCCTGTTATGCCCCCAGAGTCCAGAGCCCAGAGGGAGAAGGCCCGCTGTGACTCACCTGTTGGTTTCCTATGAACCTGCTGACATCAGAAATTCTAACAAGACATTGTGCAGCGGGAAGAAGAAGATGGGTCTGGAGTTTCACGTTTGCAAGCCCAAGTCCCTTTTTGCTGCACAGGTGTTCTCGAGCTGCGCGTGCATCATGTGTGCCTGCAGACGAGCCATCACAGGATCTATCAAACCTGAACCGCCACCAGGCGTTTTCCCCTGGGTCTGTGTGGTGTCTCCTCCAGACTTTGGCCTTAATGGGGATGACAAGCTGGTAGCCCATCTGCAGTCCCAGGGAGCTGGATGGTGGCAGACCAGCCTGCTCTGTCCAGGAGCCCCAGGGCCAGGTTCCTGGTAATGGTCTGCACCCTCGGGTGCAAGGGATAGTTGAGCAGCTTAGATTACTTGGGCAGAAAGGGGTGGTGCTGTGGTGGTGGACTTATCAGGTGGCCTACAGAGCAGCCAGGTTGGAGGATTTAGAAAAAACCTGATCCTAAATCCACTTAGGTTCCCGAGGAGCCTCTTTCCACTTGTTGCCACTATTGGGCTTCATGCCACTGTTGGTGCCCCACTTGGTGGCACCCACTGACCATGTGATCCCTGGTGCTCACACCCGATGGGGAGGAAGGTTGGATGTTTTTCTCAGTTGCTCCTGCAGAAGATTTAAGGTCAGCAGCAGTTGGCCTCACTTGTATCACGTGCTTTTCCCTAAAACAACCAACACTGTTGGGATCTGAGGGGGCATGCTGATTGGCCACTCCCTCAGGGGCAATGAGGTCGCCTCCTTGAACTGTTGGTGGGGCAGGCGTGTTACAGAAGGGTTGGAGAGCAGGTGGGCCCCAGAGAGGACTGGGGGCAGATCCGGATCCCATGTCCACACGCCACACATGGCCCTTCCAAGCGTCAACTGACAGATGCTGCTTGATGCAGCCTTTCCCACAGGGACAGGTTGCGGGCGGTGTTATGCTTGGCCCTCGCACCTCTTTAGGCAGTATTTCCCTCTCCATCCTTGAGGGCAGGAAGTGCTGACGGAGGGCTGTTGGGCCTTGCTGGACCTTAGACAAGGGGGTCCACAAAGCTTTTTTCCCCCCGCACCATCCTGCGTGGCCTTCGCCCACCACCTCCTCCCTGCCCTGCACACTTGCTGGTCCCAGCAGAGGGGAGAGGTTCACTGTTCAGAGGACACCTCTGCTGATCATACTCCTTGACTTGGGCAGTCCTGGGTCAGGGCTGAGAGGTTTTCCCTATGAAAGGAAGAAATCCTGGGCTGAAGCCAGCCTTGGGGCAGGGAACAGGGGGCATGGAGGCAGGGAGGTAGAAATTGAAAGAAACACCAACAGCAAATTAAGACAGGTGCCAGAAAGAACCTCCTAGGAGAATCTGCTTGTGATGATGTGGTTCCCAGCTCTCCCTCCGCCTGCATGCTCCTCAGGACTCGGCCACCACTGGCCTGAAAGCAGAGGCTTTGGATACCAGCCGTAAGATCTGAGAAGAACTGGGCCAGCTGTGTGTGTGTGTGGGGGGGGCGGGGGGGGGCATATCTTAGTACAAATTAAGCCACAGGCAGCTGCCAGTAACGTACAAAACATGACAGTTTCATCTGATCCATTTACTTAAACCTAATAAATTCACCTATGATTGACCCAGACCAGAAACAGAAATCAGGTTCAACTCATGGTCTATTCCTTTCTCCATCCTTGGCTTCTGGCACATTCCGTGTTAGGAAGAATTCTGAGGCGGGATGAAGGTTCAGGAGGACCTCTCCTGACATATCCTGTTGTTGCCACTACGGACAACAAACATGCGGGAGTTGTTCTTTGAGCCAAAGGAAGGAGCCAGCTGTGTTGAGGGGGAGTGTGTCGTGTGCAGAGGGCCTTGGTGAGGAAGCCAGCGCAGTGTGTGTTCACTCCACACACCCAGAGGAAGGGGTGGACCGAAGTGGTGCGAAGAAGCGGACTTGAGCCTGGATAGGACCCGGGGATGCAGGAAGAGCTGTCAGCCCGAGTGTGGGGCAGCTGTAGCATCTGGAAGTGGAACTGGCCCGTGGTAGGGTCTTCTCTGCAGCAGGGATGGAGGAGGAGCTGTGTGGGCAGCCCAGGAGAGGGAGGGGGAAGGAAGGCGGGGCCAGCCCCCTGTGTCCTGACCGCCACAGCAGTCATGCTGGCTGGCCCTGAGACAGACTTCAGGGAACGAACAGCAGGAATCTCCAGACCCCTGAGGCCTCAGAACTGACTCAGGTGATAGCAGTGAGCTGCTGGTGTCTGGCGCCCCAAATCCTCTGCACCCGATTCTCATGCCCCCTCAGGAGCCATCTAAGGTGAACTGGCTCCAGGTGTGTCCAGCTGCCCAGAGCGCTGTGTCCTGGCGTGTTCTCTGACGCAGGCAGAGGTCTCATCCTGAGGGTAGGTCAGCATGGGTGGCAGATGTGGCTTGTTCTGATATGTCCCAGGCGCAGGACCCCCTGGAGGAACCCCTGGGCCTGCCAGGGGTGAGCTCAGCCCAAGATCCAGGAGCTTCTGTTCCCATGAGAACGTCACAGGGACATCTGGTCTCCACCCACTCTGGGGGTCTTGGTGCTTCTCAGCAAACAACGCTGGTCCTATTGGTGGGGGTGGGGGTGCAGGTGCTCTGAAGGAGGGACAGAGACCTGGAGACCTCCTTCTAATAAAGTAACTACACTCTTTTTAACATTTATGTTTTTAGTTGTAGTTGGACACAAAGGTGTCGTAACTTTATTTTTTTATGTATTTTTATGTGGTGCTGAGGATCAAACCCAGGGCCTCGCACGTGCTAGGCGAGCGCTCTACCGCTGAGCCACAACCCAGCCATAATGATACTCTTGATAGAGGATCTTAACACAATTTCCCAGAGGGCATGGGGAAAGTGGAATGTGGCCATCAGCAAAAGAAATATCTGAGGTGAGGGCTGGGGTGGAGCTCCGCGGTGGAGCACTTGTCTAGCATGGAGAGGCCCTGACTCCATCCCCAGCACCTGAAGAAAGAAATATCCCAGGACAGACCCCAGTAGGGTAGGGAGGGCCTTGGCTGGAGTGTTACTGCCGGTGAGCTAGGAAGGGGTTTGAGAGGTTTTAAAAGGGGTTGTAAAAGACAAAGCAGAATCCAACCTGCAGTGCCTTGGTGCTGGTCTCTGGCTGTTCCCCACTCAGCTTCCAGCCCTGCTCCTGTTATGCTCCTGAGGACAGACAGGAATGGGGCTGAGGAATGAAGTGCCACCTAGGGGGACCCTTGCTCCCCGTAGCCTGATACCTTGTTTGTATTCAGAGTCATATGTGAATGAACCACTGTAAACCAGTCCTTCTGCATATTCATTTCCAGAGTTGCATATTCAGAAGCAGGGTTTATGTAACACATCATCTCTTAGCATGAAGTTACTTTCCCATGGCAAGCACTGGCTTAGAACGCTGTGATCCGAGGGTGTAGAGAGGTAGGACGTGTTGGCCCTGGCATTGGAGCTGGGTAGCCCCCTGGGCTGCCTGCATTGCCCCCTGCACTGCTCCCATAGACCCAGTCCTGGCACTGGGGGACGCAGTTCAGGCTTGGTGCACTGCTCAGTGAGGAAGCTTTGCCTAGGTGAGGAGTAGGGCTGCTTTTCTTCATCCACTGAGGCCTTTGCTTTACTTTTTATTTTTAAATACTTAAGTGTGCAAAATATTACAAATGAAACAACCAACCTGAAGTGCCTGTTCCTCTGAAGGACTGGCATGCATGGTGGACACACTCAGTGGAACCTGCGAGCCCTTTCTGGGGCTGTTGCGGGCACCGAGCATTAGCCGCCCAGCAGTGGTGGTCCGAAGGTCGCTTGTTTGATTGTAAGTCAGATCTGACTGCGAGGCTCCTTCACTGATGACTGAAAGTCAGCCCGGGCCTGGCCGCCTGTGGCCTCCCAGCCCACCTGACTGGTCTTCCGGTCTCAAGTGTGGCCTCTTTCCTTGTCTCCCCTCCCTTGGCACCAAGCTTGTCCAGGGCACAGAGCCTGCCGCTGTCTTTGCACTCCCAGCCCTGACCCGATGCCTGGCACAGTGTGGGACTCGAGAGTGTGCTTCAGACGCCAGGACTCCAGCGACTGACGCAGGTGGAGGGCAGAAGCCAGCCACGGGCTGTAACGGGACGGTTGGAAAGGGGTCGCCTAGAGTCCTCTGGCCCAAGAGCAGTGAGAACCAAAGCGTGCTGTGGGTTGAGGATGAAGGTTGTTTCCCTGATCTCTACTTGTCTGGATGCTCTGGTCTGAGTTGGAAATGCGCCACCCACATGGATAAGTCCTGAGACTTCTGGAATCCTTTTCCTGGAGCCATTGGAGAAGCACTTGTCCAGGACTTGCTTTCTTCATGAACTGCTTTGACGTGAGGGGGACGCGGAAGTTCCTGGATCTCCAGAAGGCCTGGGCGACCACAGTCCTGGGAGAGGCTGGTTTGTCTGTGGGAATTTAAGAGCAAGACACACATCTTTCATCCTCTGCAACATCGTTTTAGACTGCTTCTCCTTTTCACTGGATGTCCTGGGACACTGTGTGTGTGTGTTGCTCCATTTGGAAACGATGTTGCCGTCATTGTGAAGCTGCCACGATGAGTTGAATTTTTGAGCCATTTGTAATGGTACATTACCAGGAGCTGCCAGCCCCTGAGCGCTCCTGACCATGGCAGGACAAGACAGCGGCTGTTACTACCTGTGCATTCACCTACAGAGACCGAGATTGCAGAAGCTGGAAAGCTGTTCAGCTGCAGGTGTGGCCTGAGGTTGACCCTTCGGAGGAAACTTGTTTGATCCTCTCACCCATTTTACGGATCAGCAAACAGGCCCCGAGGCTCAGCAGGACATCAGCTTGCTGTGCGGTCTGGGATGAGCTGGCCACAGCTGGGTGTGAGGTTGAGTTTTGGGGGAGAAGTGTGACTTTCGTGGAGCTTTTAGGAGTCCAGAATCTCTTCCAGTGGCAGCTCTGCAGGAAGGTCCCAGGCGTGGCGCAGAGGCAGCTGAGTGGGCCTGGGGGCTCTGAACTAGGGGAGCCTTGCCTTATCCTCCTGGGGGCCAGACAGGCTCTGCTGCCCAAGGAGGCACCTGGTTGTGCAAATATGGCTCCTCCCTCCAGGCCGTTTCTCCTGTGTCCATGGGCTCCTCCCTCCGGGCCATTTCTCCTGTGTCCATGGCCTGTTTCAAAGTGAAGTCCTACTGTGGCCTTCTTGGCCACCCTCCCCACAAGGTCCCTGACGATGCCATGTGTTTCTTTCTCTTCAGTGTCCGACTGTGCAACAGGGTCAGGAGCTCGTTTTGCTGGGAGGATGTGCTGTTAGCACGTTTGGATGGGGTGTTTTGGGGGAAAAACTGGCAAAATGTGGGTGTGGATGGTGGAGGTTGGTCTGCATATCCCACGCTCACCACCTGGCCAAAGTGTTTTACAAGATGCAATGTGGAGAAGAGAGCTCTTAATAGGTTTTGTGTGTGAATTTGCCAATTGGTGTTTTAACCCAGAGCTCTTGGAAACTGAAATGTAAAGAAATTGAATCCAAGTTTTGGAAATTCAAGAAGCCATCTCTCTGAACATTAGTTTTCCATCATCTTCTTGAGCAGCAAATCACATTTTTAAAAGACACTTAAAGCAGCTTTCTAGTACCTAAGAGTATTTCATCAATCAAAATTTCAGGTCCGTCGATACATTTTGGACTCCTTGTTATTGAAGACAACAATACAGCCCTTTTCAAGAACATGAACTTGACTCTCCACGTTTCAGTTTCACATCTGCCTTTCTATCCAGTTAATGTTCGCTTTGTTTACTTGCCGTCGAGAATCTTGAGCTACTCAAGTGAGTGGCTCTGTGTTTTTCTTAAACCTATCAACTACTTGCAACTTCAAAGTACTCTTCAGTTAAATAAATCCAAAAGCGTTGAAGTGTTAGGAAGAGTGGGGCTTCCAAATGCCAAGTTCAATTGGGAGAAGAGACAGAGATGTTTCAGATCGAAGCCTCCCTCCTGGAGGTAAGCATCAGATCCACAGGAAGAACTCCACCTGATTTAGGTCATGCCAGGCGGCTGGCCTGTCCCTCGTGACAAGGCAGGCTGCCTCCCGTCCAAGTGCTCATCCAAATGCAGGACAAGGTTTTTGAAGGTGCGGTTTGGAGCTGCAGCTTCCCAGCTTTCCTGGCGGGGGTGGGGGAGGGGGGCATCGCTGACAGCCTGTCCATCTGCCCCTGACCTCACTTAGTTGGTTGTTACTGCAACACAGTGTCCAAAACAATCCTGTGTGAAAGCCCCTCTGGTGGGGCTCCTGCTGTGTGCACCCCGGTTTTCCCGCAGGCTCAGGAGGCACATCTCTAAAGCTGAGGGCCTGCCCTAGTTTTCCGGAATTGGAGCTTTCTGGGATTTCGCTGGCCCCTGGGATCTGTACATTCGGGTCTTTCTGCATTTCAGGAGAACTCCACTGTCCTTCATCTTTGAAGACCTTTCTCCCCCTCTTGCTGGGCCTGTCGTCAGAGATCCCACTGGCCCCGCGGGTCGTCCGTCCCCTCCTGGACACCTTCCCCAGCCCTCTGGGCTGGACCCTCTACGGGAAACCCCCGCCTCATCTCTCAGCTCCCGTCTTCTCACCCGTCCCTCCTCCGTCCCAGTGCTGTTGCCAGGCCTCTGTCCTTAGGAGCGCTGGTGTGGTTCTTGGTGCAGTCGCTCTGTGTGGGAGGTGGCCAGGTTTCCCTGAGTTGGTTTTCTCTCCAGCAGCTCTGCTCCCTCCTGTCCCCTTTCCCCTCCTCCTGTCCCCTTTCCCCTGTGGGGCCTTTGCATGAAGTCCTGCCTTGAGCCTTCCTCCTGCGTGTCTCTGACTTCACCAGGCGGCTCTTCTGGTCAGAGTGGCTCACTCCCGCTGGACCCAGGCAGACTGTGGTGGTCCACCTGGGAAGGCTTCTCTCTGTTCTGAGGCAGCTGGGGCTATTGGGAGCGTCCTCTGTCCTGCCTCCTGTGGTGGGGGAAATGGGGTTGAAGAGTGCCCTGGACCAGAAGGGCTGGTCAGTCACCGCCTTCCCCTTTGCCACCTGCCCCACGTGTCCCACAGCTGCAGGGGAGTGCAGCACCTGGGCTTCGACCGCTGTCTGGACCGCAGGACCTGGGAGGGATGTCATTGCCCCTGAGGAGGGTGGTGTCACATGGGTGATTGTGTTCTGCCTGCCCCTCTGAATCGCCCTGTTGGGGCCTGTCCTGGGCGTGGTGTGTATGCTCATTCCCCTGCTCACCTTATGAGTCCTGTTCCTTAGTCAGGAGTCAGAGGGGGCAGGACCATGGCCGCCCTTCGTCTCCTCCCCTCCTCTTTGGGGTAAAGTGATCTGGGGTGTTGCTGGGTGGGGCAGGAGCCAGATGCCCCTCCCACCCAGCCTCCTGAGAGCCCCCTTGCCGGTGCCCACCTGCGCGGGCTGTTACATTCAGCTGGGCCCCTTCCCTCATTCTTCGGGTGTTTAATCCCCTCCCCGTTTCATCAGGGATTGTTAGGAAAGGCAGTCCAGTTTGGGGGAGTTCTGACCTGCCGCCCCGACCAGCACTCCTTCCTGCTTCCCTTTGTCTCACTGGGGACTGAGTGGAGGCCAGAGCTTCTCCTCTCAAGTCAGAGCCTGAGTGTCCCTTGGGTCCTTACCCCCTGTGGTGCACCCTTGGAATAGTACCTTTTTATTTCCAAATGTTACATTTTAAAAAAACAAAATTGCCAGAGCAAGTAAAATCTGATTCACTTGAGGTTTGTAAGATAATTTACCAATAAACCTTTTTTCACAGTGTAAAAATAACATGGGGTCCAAAATTCCTTTTAAATGTCACAATGAAAAACTGTTTCAAAGCCCCACTGTTAATAAGTTACTGACTTAAGTAGTTTTTCCTCCCAGTTTAAAAAGCCAGATGGATTTTATTTTTTTTAATCTGGCAGCTGGGTGTGGTGGTGCATGCCTGTAATCCCACTGACTCTGGAAGCTGAGGCAGGAGAATTGAGGTCAAGACGAGCCTCTACAACTTAGCAAAACCCTTTCTCGAGATAAAATGGCTGCATACGGTCGGTGGTGCATGCCTCTTATCCCAGTGGCTCAGGAGGCTGAGGCAGGAGGATCACGAGTTCAGAGCCAACCTCAGCAACTAAGTGAGGTCCTAAGCAACTCATGGAGACCCTGTTGCTAAGTAAAATATAAACAACAACAAAAAGGTGGAAGGGGCTGGGGATGCAGCTCAGTGCTAGAGTGCCCCTGGGCTCAACCCCTGTGCTGGGAAGACAAAGGCAAATTCATGATTAAATTTGTTTTATGTTCCCTCAGGGAGAAACAGAGTTCACAGTCCTTTTCAGTGTGTTCTCAGTCCACTTTGCTTAAACATCAGGAAGCAACATTTGCAGATATTCTTCCTGTTTTATCTAAAATACCATGAAATAACAAGCGAGAAAGTTTTAGGTAAAATTACAAAACATCTTCATGGAAGTCCCTGTCAGCCATGGCTGGAGGACCACTAGCTGCCTCTTGGGCCGTGTCCCCCTTGTCACAGTTGAGAAAGTGCAAGCCCATCTGCAGCCCCCAGAGAGCATCTGCTGCCCAGTGACCTCAGGGTCAGATGCTCAAATTCCCCTCCTCTTTCTAAAGGAAAAGGGGAACTGTGTGCTGTCAAATGCAGCCTTACTCAAGAATAATTTCCAACCTTGGCTTGTTCATGAGAATCTAAGGATGGAGACCAGCAGTGAAGAACGGAAGTTGCAGGCGGGTGTCTCGGGCGTCCCCCTCGTGGTTTTCCTAAGCGCAGTGATGGCTTCACAGCTGCAGCGGCTGTCAGTGGACGAGGGAAGGCAGACCCCCTGCAGCCTCAGCTGAGGGCACTGGACAGTCTCATTTCCAGATGGGACTGCACCACTGTGGGTCCCTAGGCCTTGGCACTGCACAAGGTCATAGGAGGAAAGTGGGATAAGGAGCCGCTAGGCCTTCTGGGAGTGAGGTTCTCTCTGCAGCCGACTGCGGGGATCGCAGTCAGCGTCTCAACTTTCCCTGGTGGATCTGGAGGTGTTGGGGTCACAGGATGCTGTGAGCATAATGGAGATGTCCTGGGGAGAAAGAAACCCTGCACAGAGTGTTGGGAGGCTGGCTGTCACTGCTGTCACTCTGCTGCTTGCAGAACTGCTAATGATACGTTAATAGCTTTCAGTCCAATTAGTGAAAATGATAGAACAGAAATGTCAAACATCTGCAGTGTGTTTACTCCCAACAGAGATTTTTTTTTTAATAGGAAATTGCAGTTGCTTTATTTTCCCCTCTTAAAGCAGAACTGACAACATGGATAAGACATTTAAAAGGGATCTCAGCGCAGTAGCTCTTGGCTGTGTGATTGAAATGCCAGAAGGAACCGAGTTCTTACTCCAGCCTCCCAGATCTTGAACTCGTTCCCACAGTGTGAGGCTCAGGATCGTAACCCTGGAATGGGCTGAGGTTGGACGGTAAGAGACACCCGTAAGGCGTCATGAAGAGACGTGGAAGAGCTGGAAGAGCCCCGCGGGGCACCCTTCCTTTCCTGCCGTGCTTCTCGTTTCACTGAGCACGCCCGCCTCACACCTAGGAGGGCTCGTCTGCCCACCTCCCTCTCTCTGCCCCGCTGACTGTAGGGAGATGCCTGGCTCTCACAGCTGCAGGCCCAGGGCACACTGCAGGGTCGCGGTGGCCAGCCTTCCTGGGAGGTCTGCCTGCCTTTGGGGTGAAGCGGAACCCCCTTAAATCACGCTCGAGGTTGCTTTCCCACAAGGAGCCGCTCCTCTGGTGATGGCGTGGGGGGTGCTGCTGGGTTGAGTGGCACTGGGTTCACACAGTCCCCTCGGCAATGGTGCACAGATCTGCCTGTGTGCTGGGTCTCAGCGTGGCATGCCGTGCCTCCCTTGGCTTGGGAAGAAGCAGGAGGGGGCGCTCTGTCTCCCCATCTTGTGGTGCTGTTACCAAAGCTGCAGCGTCCTGGCGCCACCTTGGAGAGGGCAACTCATGCCTGTTGCCCAGCCCGGAAGGCCAGCTCCAGGGTTGGCGTACCTCCGATTGTCACCTGATCGCCAGCACCTGCTCCCAGGTGTCTGAGCCAGGCCTTTGTCAGTGGTATCCATCATGGAGGCCAGGTTTGGGGAGACTGAAGCCGCTTTTGAAAATAAATTGTCCCTGATGAAACGTAATGTTACGTAATAGTAATGGGCAGGCAGAGAAGATTGAGTGTCCCTCGTGCAACAAGTCTATAGCATGGGCCGTGGCAAGGTGGTGTGATAACTGGTAGGACCTTCTGGAAAATTGAATATCAAATAGATTTTAAAAATCTACATTAAAAAGTGAACTTGGATATGGAGTTTGGGTATGTTCCCTAAAATTCAGATAGGAAAATATCTAATGACTGAGGTGAGAAGGCAGGTTTGAATTTAAAATACAGATTGAATATCTGTGATTCAAAAATCTGGAATCCGAAATGCTCCAAAATCCAAAACATTTGGAGAACTAATGTGATACTCAAATAGTTTCAGATTTGGGATCATTTCAGATTTTCGGATTAGGGATGGTCAGCTGGTGAAGTCTCTGCAAACGTTCTAAATCTGAAAAGGCTCTGAAGCCACTGTGGTCCCCAGCATCTTGGATAAGGGATACTCGGCCACACCCAGGGCAACAGGACCTGCTGGGACCAGCCTGCCACCAACGATACTCTCACTGCAAGGATTTTCCTTCAGGGAAGCTGGAGAAGACAGATGTCAAAGCCTGACTTGTCACCTGACCCCCAGCACCCGTTCCCTGTGGTCTGCCTCTCCAGGTGCCAGCATGGACTCTAGCGGAGCTGCTTGTGTCGGGAGCGCCCCTGCGTCATGTTCTCCGTTCCCCAGTCTGGGTGCCTGAGCGTTTGGTGAAATGAAAGATGAATCATTCTGTTTCGGGGGCGGGGGAAGTGACTTCAGAGCAGGAAGAGGCCTTCCGGATGGGGGCAGAGTCCCCTCCCTGTGGAGGTGGTGGAAGTTGGGTCTGCAGCCCTTCACCTGGGGTGGCCCAGCCAGAGCCATGGCCGAGTTCAGGAGGGAGCTCCTGGGAGCCTTTCCTGGCTGAGGCTCGGCACCTAGAAGTACTGATCGCCCAGCACCCAGGAGTACCGCTCACCTGGCACCTGAAGACACGGACAGTGCCAATGTGCCTGTGGGCGGAAGCGTCATCCTGCAGCCTGCAAGAGCTGGACGCTGATGCCCAGTGGTCCTGCTCCCCAGGGAGGTGGCTGAGGTGTGCTGAAGGCTTTGGGGCTGCTGCCATTGCAGGGAATGTCATTGTCCCCAGGGACAGACTCCATCCCCCTCCTTTTGCTTTGCAGGCCACCTAGTCCGTGAGGTCAGCCCGAGCAAGGCAAGATGGCTAAGCCAGGTGGAGGGTGGACCTAGCAGGGGCCCCACATGTCCTGATGTTTGGGGAGCAGCTGGGAGGGTGGGGCCAGCTGGGGCTGCACAGGGAGGCTGAGCCCTGGGGTGAGGAGGTGTGTGGGCTGGGCTCAGGACAGGGCTGTGGTGGGACCCTTTGGATGTGCAGTGTCTAGAGGGGCGCTGAGGCTGGCAGCCGGCAGGAGGAAGCTTGTGCAGAAACCCAGCCGAGGAGCACAGGCTGTTCTGTGAATGTGAGGCCACAGTGGAGGTTTGTGGAGGTCTGGAGGCTGGATGTTGAGGGCTGAGCAGGGAAGGGGAGGGATTCTGCATGGAGACCTGGCTGACCCCCCCGCTGCTGGGTCCTCCGCAGGTTCTGAGTGCGTTTCCTCGGTTGCCTACCCTTGAAGGAGAGCCCATGTTACAGAGGACACGGACGCTCAGGCAGTCCAGTGGGTCTCCAGAGCTGTCCATCTCCTCAGAGCAGGGCAGGCGGGCAGGGGTGGACTGGGCGGGATGACTCCTGAGCCTCGGTGCTGGCACCCTAGGGGTTGCTTATGCAGAGCAAGTCAGGGATGAGGTACCTGCTGGCTTCGTCCTCCCCCAGCCCTGTGGCCTACCCTGCTCGGCCCTCTCCAGTCTACAGCCCCTCTCTGACCGCCCCTTTGGCCAGGCTTCTCCCCACTCCTGCATGTCCACTCTCCTTTTTCTTCTTTGTGGCCTCTGGTCTCTGCTTTGGGACTTTGTGCTTGTGGGTGGGGGGACAGACACCCATGTTCCCTGGGCACAGCCTGGTGGCTTGTAGACAGTAGGCGTCCCCATGGTGTGTCCACCTTGACCAGAGGTTGGGGCGGCCAGTCAGGATTGAGATGAGGTCTCTGCAAACACTGGAGTGTGATGCTGCTGACCAGGAGGGTCCCTCTGCGCTGAAGCTCAGGTGCAAGGTCAGGCTGCAGTGCTGATTTGGAGCCACGGCCTACCCATCTGGGGTCCATGCACAGGCCAGTGCATAGAGGAGGGCACTTGGTAGCAAGATCACGTTAGTCTGCACAGTCTGCAGCAGGCAGGTGCCGCACGCCGACGGCTTGACAACAGAGGTGTGCTGGCTCAGTTCTGCAGCCAGAGTCCAAGCCGGGGTCGAGGTAGGGTTGGTTCCCTGAGGCTGTGAGGGAGAACCTGTCCCCACCTCTCTCCAGCTTCTGGTGGTTTCCTGATAGACCAGGTGTCTCTTGGCTTGGAAATCTCTGCTTTTGTCTTCATGTGGCATCCATCGTGTGTGTCCCCACATTCCCCATGTTGTGTTAGACCACCTTATGCCAGTATGACCTCCTAATGTCATATTGAGGTCAGGGAGTCCAAGACTTCAACCTGAGCTTGGAGGGTGATGGTGGCATGGCAGGATGTCATGCTGCCCATGGGTCGGAGTGATCAGCGTTGGTCTGAACAGCTGCAGCACTTGGAGGGCCTGGCCCAGCTCCTAGGGCATTTCTGGAGCACCGAGGACAGGCCATCCTGAGGCCTTGGAAGTTCAGCCCTGGCCACCAGGATCCCTGGCTTTGCTCAGCTTCTCAACTTCCAGGAAGTCTGCTTGGGAAGGATGTAGGCAGAGTGTCTCCTGGGGGACCCAGCAACCCCAGACGAGTTCTAAGGTTTTGCCTTGAAATCGCTTAAATAGCTTCAAGCACAAACATCTTCCTGTGATCAGAGGACTTTGGAAATCCATGTGGGATCCACGGTTTAACAGACCCGACCTGCTAGATTGCCTCAGGCAGGCTCTCCATGGCTGTGCCCACACTCGGGTGCCCACAGTTAGAACTCAGAGTTGTAGGGAAGGTGTGTAAACTCTTGCACTGACCCTGTTTGCCTCCCCTGACCCCGGCCGGTGTGACTAACTAGGTCCCCAGAGTGTTGGTGTGAAGGAGGAGGTTTTCCCAAGGAGACAGAGACAGATTGGCTTTTCAAATGTCGTTTTCCTTGAAAGGTTGAATTCGGCCCATCTCACCGGGAAGTAGCAGGTGCCCGGCCTCTCTTGTTTAGCAAGTTAAAAATGGGGAAATCATTTTTGCCTTCTTGGCCTCTGCTGGAAGTGCTTCCGAAAACAAGGTCACTGTGTTGGGTTTGTCTTTTATGAGAGGACACGGTGACCTTGGCTGACGTGGTGAACGACACTGCCTTGCCAGGGCTGCTCCCATGGTCTGGGCACCCTGCCCATCAGGGTTTCCTTGACCACTTACTCAGCCCCCCACCCCTCCCAGGTAGAGCAGGGTGAAGAGAGGGGGGTGAGAAAGGCAAGGCCACTCAGCTGGTGGGGGGCAGCCCCAGGGTGCGGACAGAGCGTTGGAGTGTGTGGGCTTGACCCCAGACGGCCGTCACACCTAGGGGGTGTCTGGTGTGTCCGATGGGACACAGCCCTACTGTGGAAGGGTGTGGTCCTCCTCTTAACCCGTGAAGAACCCAGGATTCCGGACCTTAGGTCACTTTCAGGTGTTCTTGCAGCTGGGAAGGGCCGGTGGAGGACTTGTCTGGGCACAGTGTCCTTCCTAGCTGTCCCTGCCTAGCCCTCACCTAGTGCGTCTGCCTAGCCCTCTTCTTGGACCCCACTTCTCTCTGTAGCAGCGTGAGCCTTGGCCGCAGAGCTGGAGGTTTTTCTTGTGTTTCACTCTGAGCAAATTCAGCAAAGCAAGCGGTGTTCCCTGGAGGGCTGGACAGGTGTGGGGAGAGTAACCTCGTGTGTGTGCAGGTACAGGCGACCTGGCAAGCTTGGGTAAGAAGGTCAGTGAGCCCCGGCCTCAGGTGGCAGCCTCCCTCTGGAGGGCCCTGGACACTTGTTGGGGTTGGGGCAGGAACTCTGGGTTCAGCCTCGTGGGCAGTGAAGTGGCCCAGACCTGGGATTCTAGGTGGAAGGTCCCTGGTGAAGGGAGGCACTGGCCGTGACTCTGGGAGGCACCGGCCTGCACACAGTCTCTGGGCCGGTGGGGAGGCCTGGCAGTGTCGTCCTGGAGAGTTGGGTTGTCTGGACTCCCGTGGCGTTCTTAAGGTGTCTTCCTAGAGGAGTTGACAGTGAGAGGCGGGACGTGAGGTGCTGCTTTCTCAGGCAGGAATGCAGGGTCCCCGTGAGGGCGACTCAGTGGACTCAGCCCGGAATCTCGAAAGCCATTTGTCTTTGGTGTGGTGGAGGAAGCCAGGAGTGGCCTTCTGTGGAGGCCTGTGGTCCTGGGTGTGCAGGGCAGCCCCGGCAACCTGCTCCCTCCCATCCCCCATGCCCTGGCAGGGTCCCTGGTGGTCTCGCTAACCCAGCGTGGTCTCTAACGCCTCTTGTCAGCCCGCTGCACCACTGTCCCGGCCGCACGGAGGCCCCATCGGTAGTTCTGTCTAACCCGTGTGTGCTAGTCCAGCGTCCTTCCCTCGATGTGACTCTGACCGCGGAGACCCCACTCATGATGTTCTGTGTTTCCTCTCAAAAACTGGGTTTCCCTTGAGGAGAATGCAAGTTCTCAGCCCTGAACTTAGCAGTACTTTGTGGACGAGGCAGCTGTCAAGCATGAAAAATTTGTCTGTCTTGTGAACCCAACAAGAGAATGACGATTTTGGTGTTCTCTGTTTCCCAGTGAGAGAGAATTTCTGAATTTACATATAAAGACTACAAAAAAATCCCACGCTTCTCAGCCAGAGTGCCTGGCCTGGCACAGTGCCTTCAAACAGTGCTTGGGTTCTTAAAGACGCATTTTAAAATCTGGGTTCGGTTCTAAAATTCAGTGGTTGTGGGAGACCTCCGAAATCCAGTCCTAGATACTCAGAGCTAGTTGCCCCCAGGCTGCTGCCGAGGGTGTATTTTTCCACAAGCGAAGCCCACGTCTGTCTGCCCTCCTCCCGCCCTGTTTTCCTCTATAACGTGGTGTTCTGTGTGTGGCAGGTGGCAGGTTCAAGAAAGAGATTGTCGTTGATGGACAAAGCTATCTGCTGCTGATTAGAGATGAAGGGGGCCCCCCAGAGGCACAGGTGAGTACTGCATGCGCTCCAAAACCAGTTCTGCCTTCTGCTTTCTACGGTTCTGATTCGACAGGCTGTTCTAGAAATGAGTCATGCCGTTCCAAAAGAGAAGATATCAAAACCCACAAAAGTCGGTCTGTGGGGCCATTTTTTTCACATTCTGTATTTTTAGGAAGGAAGGAAAAGCAAAATCTGCACTGATTTGTCAATTCGGTTGAAATAGCAGCTGGAAGTTCCTGTGGTTTGTTTATTTCTTTTTTTCCTGTTAACTGGTTTGATCTCCAGGGCACTGAGGTCGTGTAGGAAGTCATTTGGGTAGACTTGGAGCCAGTCTTCTTTCTGCTGCTGGTAAACCTCGGGAGTTGGGGTCTCCGGCTCTTGGCCCACACAAGTCTCCCCTAAAAACTGGTCTGCAGCATATTGTGATTTTTTTTTTTTTAATTCCTAGAAAGATAGGAATCCTGGGAGCAAAGTGGCAAGAGCATGGAAAGCTTCTTTCTTGGGTTTCCTTGTTCACGGGTTGTTCTGCCCACCTCGTAATTTTGCTAGTAAATGCTGGAAAGGAGGCAAGAGCTAGTAACAGCCAGTGACCACGGATGCCCCCTTCGGACATCTTGAACTTACCTCCTTGAGAAGCTGAACATAGAGTTATAAGGATGGTTAAAGTGAGAGATGTTGGACATGGGGGTGGTTCAAGGTCTAGGACCTCACGCAGGGAACACTGTGAGGATGCTGAGGAAATGTCACGGTTACCCTGTGCCGTCAGCCCTGGACACCAGTGATTGTGGGGTGCATCCATGTTGAAAGAGAGTGCTGCCAGTTAGACTGTGAAACTGCAATAATAAGGCACAGTCAGACCAGAGGTTAAAAATGAAAAGTTTGCCACCTTAGCATGAGTGAGTGCTCTGTGACAGTGAGGGAACGTCTTGAACACGTGCTGAGGGTGCAGGAGGCTGGGCGCAGCCAGGTTGAGTGCCTGTTTAGGGATATTCAGTGGCTGGCCCGTGTGGCTGCGGCCAGAGCCATCCTGAAGGTTTGGGAGGTCAGCTTAGCATGCAGGACCGGACTTTGTCCTTGATGCAGGCTGCCTCCAGCAGCTGGTATGTGGGAGAAAATGGCAGGTGGAGCGTGGAAGTCTCTGGGTTCATGTCCTGCTTTTCCCAGAACATGAATGTTCTTAGAGAACCAACCTGAGCAGTGTGTGAAACCCTGAAGAAAGTACAGGAACGCTGCAGAAGCGCTGGCTTAGTGGCCTCAGGGTGTGCCGAGCTAGCCAGAGAAGTCAGCAGAGCCAGACTCGGAAGCTCCCTCCCCCGCTGCACCAAGTGCCCCAGGCCAGGCCACACTGGGAGAGTGCACTAGCCAGGTCCTGGGGTCACAGGGCACTGGCCCAGTGTGGAGTGAGCCACAGCACCTCTTACTGGGGATGCCTTTTCCCTAAGAAGCTCCTGAGGGGCCGGGAGTGTAGCTCAGGGTGGAGTGTGTCTTGGCACTCCCAAGGTCCTGGGTTCAATCCCCACACCAAAGTCCAAAATAAAAATAAAAGCCTTTTTTTCCTGTGCTTTTGTTCTGAAGCCCACGCCTAGTGCTTCCATATCCCCCGACCCCCTGCATGCTGGAGAAATCCCAGCATTTTGTCTCAAGTGGAGT
The DNA here is from genome assembly GCF_964194105.1 of Spermophilus citellus. Taxonomy (NCBI): domain Eukaryota; kingdom Metazoa; phylum Chordata; class Mammalia; order Rodentia; family Sciuridae; genus Spermophilus; species Spermophilus citellus. Next base: position 132,273,210 of record NC_138192.1, read on the forward strand.
TTTCCCTGAGAGGTCTTTGCTCTAACCTCCTTGGAAAATGCGTCTTTTATGTAGTTTAGAATGCCCAGAATATGCAGCGTCATTTGTTGTGACAGTAGTCTCCTTCCTCAGTCGCACAGTCAGATGAGGAATTGCTTTAAGGGAAGCAGTGGAGACGATGGCACAAGCCGATGCCTTCCTTCTCTGTTTCCTCTTGTGCCTCTGCAGGCTCACTGTCACCTTGTCACCTGGGGTGCCTGCACTCCTCAAGGTGGTATCCTGGAATCACTGAGGCCAGCTGGGGGCGCAGCACTTTTGAGATCTCGCCCCAAGGCTGGGGCCAGGATGTGGGGTTGAGGTGTGTACCGGGGCGTCCTGCAGCCCCACCAAGCTGGGGTAGGGCTAGGACCCCCAGGAGGTCTCCTTGGCCTCTGACTGGGAAGGGGTTGAAGTTTCCCTGAGAACAAGACGCTTTCTCCAGGATTAAGTAAAGATCTCCTTTAGGGGAGTATCAAGATAGGACCGGATTCTGGATTTCTTCGTTGTTGTGGGTCACTTCCTGTTGTCTGTCTGACAATAATGGCCTCTTGAAGGGACTTGTAGGGCTTCTTGTGGCTTCTGAAATCTTATGGTAGTGCGGAAACTCGGCCAGTCAAGTGGCAGTTTCTAATGGGGAAGCTGTTGGAGTGGGTGGGTATTTGCCCAGTACCAGGGCAGCCAGAGTGTTCGCTCTGAAGAGCAGGGACCTTGTGATTCACGGGTCTCAGCCTCCCGTTCAGGGCAGCGAGCCCTCCTCCGGTGCTGGTGCCCAGGGAAGACCGCCACTCCAGGTGAGAGAGGGGGAATCCGCCCTTCCTCTCAGGCCTGCCCACAACGCTCTGCTCCACGTTCCTATTTAATTTTATATGTTTCATTAGACCCTTGGGTTTCTAAAAGTTTTATCATGTGAACACTTCACATGTAACTGAGAAGTTTTCCAGTAGTTTTGGTGTTTAACCCACAGAAAGTTTGCCCACCTGTGTTAGAAGTCACCAAACCTTCCTGAGGGACTGTTGTTTCTTTCAGGGAGGACGAACAGGATGTTGTAGGTTTGTTTCGTTTTCCCTCGGAAAGAGGAGGGACTTTGGTGCCAGACAGGTGGGATCTCTAAGCCGCTGGGCCATTAGTGGTGCGAGGGGGTAGCTGTGGGGCACCCCCAGGCACACAGCCTCCCGAGGGGGTTGGTACCAATAGAAGGCGGTGGGGGCTGGCAGTGTGTTGTCTCCCAGAAAGAGCATGTGTGTCGGGCCAGCTGAATGCAGGAAAAACAAGGGTAAAAGGGAGCCGTGAGTCCCTCCCTGGCGATTGCTAGCCGAGGCCTCCTCACAGATGTGTAATGATTAACTTACAGGGTGCTGGCCGAGTTGGTCGCAGCAGACCTTCACCACATGAAGGCCCTTCCTGATAGATGGGTGGCTGGTGGTGGGCAGTGGGGCGCTGGGGGATTCCTGGGCATGCTGTGGGCTGGAAGAGGCGCTCCCTCTCAGCGCGGCAGCCTATCCAGGTGCCCTGGAGGGACTGAAGAGGAGAGTCAGTGCAGGACAGACAGCCTGGGGCCACCCTCGGTGCCCATCTCCAGGCCCAGGAGGCCAGGCAGGTGGTCTCGTCATCTAAGTGGAGGGCTGCACTTGCTGGGCCGGGCAGAGGGTGGGCATCCAGGCCTCGGAATCCACGGGGCGGTGGTGCAGTTGTGTCCCACGTGGGGTCTGGTGGGAAGAGGACCAGGGTCCCACTCCTGGGGAAGCAGGGAGGCTCTGCACTTAGAAGGACGAAGAGGTGCCTAATGATGAAGTCACCACAGGCATCCGGACGTCCTGCGGTTCCAGGCCTGCCTCTGGGCTCTGGACGGCCCAGCGCTGCGCGCCCTCTCCCCTCACGAGCGCCCCCAGCTCCTGCTCTCACCCGCTCTCTCCGCAGTTCGCTATGTGGGTGGACGCTGTCATATTTGTCTTCAGCCTGGAGGACGAGATCAGTTTCCAGACCGTGTACCACTACTACAGCCGGATGGCCAACTACCGCAACACCAGCGAGGTGCCGCTCATGCTGGTGGGGACCCAGGGTGAGTGCCCCGCACGGCTAGCCGAGGTTCCCTGGCTTACACCTGCCATGTGGTGTGCAGGACTCTGAAAGTGGGCCGAGGCAGAAAGGGCGCTGGGACTGAGTGCACGCAGGTCCCCTGATGTGCACCTGTCACTCCTGATGTGATTCTGTGGAGACACTCGTCAGCAGGCTCCAAGTGACACACGCAGCACAGATGAACAACACACAGACAACACACATCCCGATGTACACACAGCACATATACATGTACAACACAGATACACAGCATACCCCCAGTATAGACACACACGCAACACGCCTATGCACACACACATGACATACAGTGCACACAGACTACATAGATATATATATAGCATGCAACACAGATGTACCCGAAATACACAATACAGCACACAGTCGACACACAACCCATCCATACAGGTACATAAACAGCACATACAACACAGGTGGGGACCCAGGGTGTGTGCCCCGCATGGGCCTACAACACACACAAAGCATACGACGTTCACGCAGCACAGATATACGTACAACACACGCTAGATATAACAGATATACCTGTAACCCAGAGAAGCACACGTCACATGCAGAGAACAGACATACTACACAGAACATGGATCTGTACTACACACAACATAGATAGGCAACACACTCATCACGTACACACATCCTGAGTGCTTTAGAAAACATCCATTTTATCTTGCCTTCTACATTATATTTTAATTCCTTGTTGTATAAATTGATTTATAAGCAGATCCTACCTTATAAAAACCAGCCTGTTTGGGCTCTCAGCGCACCTTTAAAGTGATTCTTGACTTCTGACACCTGGCTACCAGTGTCCCTTGGTCTGTGTCTTGTTTTTGACACCTTGTGGTCCTGCAGTGTGGGACCACTGGGGGCCTGCTGCTTATGTCCTTAGTCTCTTGGAGAAGGGGCCGTTGCGTGGACTCACACACAGCGCCCTTGCTCCTGATCACAGAGGCTGTGTTGCTCTGGGGTCTGAGTGAGGCGGCCCGTGGCTTCTTTTTACCCGTTAGATGAAGCTCACTCTAAACGGCTTTGTCAGGCACACAGGGGATTTTAAAAGTGCTCACGCCAAGTGGCTCGAATCCCCTTCCTTTGTGGTGTGTGGCCTGCTGTTGGCAGTGCCTTTGGAACCAGCAGGTACATGTGCCTTCACGCACCGATGTCGGGCTCCAGTTGGGCAGCACCAGTGTGACCGTTCAGGAACATGCTGTGTGCTTCCCTGGGTGAGGTGTGAGAGCGAGCTCGGCAGTACCCCGACCCACGTCTTCTTGCCAGGTCACGGTGAAGGGCATGTGAGTGGCTGGAGTGGCGTGCCCTAAGCCCAGGGCACTTCTCAGGGTGCTGGTGAGAAAGGTCAGAGTTGGCACTTGTAATGGCCAGAGGGCTCATAGTGAAACCTTCAGAGCAAGAGGCGGTTTGGGCCTAAAACCAGATGGAAGAGCTTCTTCGTGCCTGCAGCACCCTCTAGTGGTCCCTGGGAGACAAGGACACGCCTGGAAGAAGCCCTGGGTTCTGTTTTTATTGGTGCGTGTTGATGACGACATAGTGGGCGTCACTGTGGCATAGCCGCACATGCATCTAGCCTAGGTGGGTCACTCTTACTGCCCAGCACCTTCCCTGTCCCCAGGCCCCCTCCCACTTGGCCCCTTCCTGTGTCCCAGGGGTCTCCCTCTGCTGTCTCGGCCCCCCCCCCCCCCCCCCCCCCGTGCCTTCCGCAGCTCTGGGTTCTTAGCAGCTGCCCATCCCTCTCTGGGTTCCAAATCCACGACTCAACCAACTGTGGATTGAAGTTATTTTTTTGAAATGTCATCTGTCCTGGACATGTGCAGACTTACCTTGTCACTGTGCCCTCAACCCCTCAGTGTAGCAGCTGTTTCTGTGGCACTCACGAGTTCTTTGGGCACCGCGAGTTCTCCAGGGACGACCAGAGGCACGCGGGAGGGTGCCTGGGCTCTGCACGGGTGCTGTGCTGTGTCGGTGAAGGCCCAGGGCACCGGTGAGTGTTGGCGTCCTGGGAGGTCCGGGAACCTCCCCGGTGGCCGCCGAGGGATGACCTGGGTGAAGTGGTGCTCGTCTCAAGGAGGCTCTGCGTAAAGCTACCTTGCAGGGGAGGAGATGAGCTGCTCCCGAGGCTCGCCACAGTGTGTCTGAGCCGTCACTGGAGGCCACTCAGTTTGGGGAGGCTTGGGTTTAGGACTCAGCTGCCTCCTGGCTGCAGGCTTGCGGCACGTAGGTTCCCAGGCTGGGCTGGAAGGCTCGGAGTCGGGGCGTGTGTCCTTTGCACACAAACCAGTGTTTCTGCTGGTGGAGTGAAATCGAGTGAAGTGAGACGCAGGTTTTGGGGACACACACCCTTCGGCATGATCTGCCGTGACCCGGTGGCCTGAAACACGGCTTGTCAGGGCTCTGGCAGAGTAGACAGGAATTCGTGGAGGGCACTCGGTGTGCCAGTGGGCACATGATGAGTGTCTGACAGTGGCTGCTGCTGTTCCTTGTATTTCAACGTACAGCTGGCTTAGTGGGCCCTGCTTGGGCTGGCAGCAGCTCATCCCTCTCTGCCCCTGTGCCTGGGGATAAGTCTGTTCCTTTGAGCTGCCTTCCCTAGCTGAGCAGGGATCATCTGTGCCTCCCCGAGGTCATCTGGGTTCGAGGAGGTGGCTGAGGACAGCCACCAGAGACTGAAGCAGCTCTCATGAAGCAGAAGTCCTGGGCTTGAAGCCAGGTGGGCACTGAGCTGGGGAGCCTTGTCAAGGGTGACCCTCTGGAGGGGAGCTTGGGCACTCAAGAGGCTCCTGTCTCACTTTAGCTCTGTTCTCCTTAGCCCAGCCACACCCCAGATGTACAGAAAAGTTAGGTCCGTGGCTCACCTAAGGCCCTCTGCTTCTTCACCCTCCTCACCAATGGCCAGCACCTGGGGCCTGGGTGAAAGAGGCTGGGGCGAGCGTGGGCTCCCAAGGCTGCTGTGCACCCCAGTCTCTGAAGCCTGTGCATTTGCAGTGCTGTGCGAGAGACCAAACAGGAAAGGTGGTGCACCAGGGCCTGAAGCTTCCGCCCTGCAGGTTGGGGTAGGTGGCTTCAGAGGTGGGGATTCGGGCCGGGGAAGGAACCCAGGAAGAACACTGCTCATTGGCCCAGGCTGCAAGGTCAGGGAGGTCCAGGGGGACGGGCACTGGGCATGGGAGGTGAGGAACTGTGTGTGCACGGGGCCGTGGCTGAGCCAGGGCTGCCGGATGCTTGTTAAGCAGAACGTGTTTTAAAGGCTTGCTGATTAGATGGACAGGAGGAGGGAGCCAGGTCTGCGCAAAGCTGCAGGGTTAAAGTGGAATGAGAAACGAGCCTAGGATGAGACCCAGCCGTGGAGTGTGGTTGAGAGGTCACAGGTGGGCTTGGTGCACCTGTACGGGCAGGTGACAGGGAGGTGGAGCCGGTCCTTCACCCAGGACTAGGGGCTGTGGAATGCTGGGTCCCAGCATGGGATCCTGGATGGTGCTCTGGGACCTCACCTCAAGTTGCAGTTTCTAACTTCCCCCCATTTTCCTTACACGTTGTGCAATGCAAGTCAGATTTTCTAATCTATAAGACCAGAAGATAGGCGGAGGTGTCCTGTTACTCCACGCCCAACACCTGGGGAATGTCAGGGAGCAGCTCTGTTGAGCCTCGTCCTGACTCATGCTCTGGTGTTTACCTACCAAGGTCAGGTCAAACTTATTCCACAGGACTAAAGAGTAAAATAGGGACAAAGGAGAGAGAGAGGGGGGGGAATGGATGACCTGCTTCCTCTCCATGTCTTGTTCTTACACTTGAAGTGCACTTTCCACACCAAGCAGACAGGACTCCAGCTTTGGTAGGGCGTGTGCTGTGGTTGCTCTGCTGGTTGACAACCCCCTGGTGGCTTCGCTTAGAGAGTGCTCAGTTGCTTTCCTTAGCATAAGAGCATGCAACCCCCAAAAAAGTGCGGGTTACCTAACCGTCTCTGAAACAGAGCAGTCACCTCTACGCGCACTCAGTGGCCCCGAGCATGCGGACCCTGCTGGGTGCCAGGCGTGATGGCAGGGCTGAAGAAAACAGGTGTTTCGTGGGGCGGGGGGGGGGGGGCTGGGGCCGACAGCTCTGTTTGCTGCTCAGCCCCCACCCAAAATCCCCCTGGAGCTGATGCCACAGGTACCCTCCAACTCTCTGTGACCCGAGTGGCTCACACCACCTTACATTGCTCCCCACTTCCGAGCCTGAGAGCCAGACCTCAAGGCAGCCCGCAGGCCCTGCTGCCCCCCTCCGCCCCCACCCCACACCTCCCTGGGTGTGTGGGTGCTCTCCCTCCACGGGTGTCGGGCCACCCACCTCTGCCAGGTGTGCCTTCCTAGTGGCTTCATTAGAATCACAGGGTTGGGCTGGGCTGTGGCTCGGTGGCAGAGCACTTGTCTAGCTTGTGTGAGGCATGGGTTCGATTTTCAGCACCACAGATAAATAAAACAAAGTTCCTCAACAATTAAAAAGAATTAAACCAACCAACCAACCCCAGGGGCTCCTGAATTGCCTCAGGTGGCCCCCACAGCGGCCATTACACCCCTAGTCGTCCCTGCTTCTGGCCATTTAGAATGTCGCTGCGTGAACACACAGAGTCTCCATGGTAGAGCAGGTCCAGGCACCTAGCAGGGGCCAGTGGACACTGACCCAGTGGGAGAGTGGTCGAAGGGCCACCCCCGGAGCAGGAGCATTGTTCGTGGACGCTGTCACATGGAAGGTGACGTGGCCTCTGGGTCCTCGGTGTGTTCCTCTGGAGCTGTTCGTCCTTCTTGCGCCTACCTCCTGCCGTTCTGGACTGCGGTTCTGTTCCCACGTAGCAGCTCTCCTGTAGCACGAGCTCCTAGCCAGGGCGACGGGCACGCTGGGGTTCGAGCTGATACTTTGGGGTAAACTGTTTTCAAAACGCAGGTTCTTGGTCCGTGTGCTTTGAGCCATGCGGGCACCTGAAGTCACAGACCCGCCACCGTCCATGTACATTGTCACTGTGCTGTCACTCTCTGGTCTTCTGTTCCAGATGCCATCAGTTCCACGAACCCGCGGGTCATCGATGACGCCAGAGCGCGGAAGCTCTCCAACGACCTCAAGAGGTGCACATACTACGAGACGTGTGCCACCTATGGGCTCAACGTGGAGCGGGTCTTTCAGGACGGTAAGTGCCACCGAGACTCTGGTAGCTCTGTGACCCAGGTGCCACTCCAGAACAGGCTCTGCCCGTGAGTGGTGACAGGCCCAGCAAGGGGACAGAGGAGATTGCCCTTCTGTTCCACTGTCAGTGGTGTGCTCAGGAGAAAGAGGAAGTCACCTGCCTGAAGACGGCCCTGGGGTGGGTTCTGTGTCGCCTTCTCGCCCTCCTGGGTGGGCAAACCTCTGCTGGCTGGTTCCCGGGCTCCGTCAGCCTGCGACGGGCAGATTTCCCATGTGAGCGCTCATTGTGCCTCCAGGCCTGTCTTTAGGGAAGGGCTTAAATTGGGCTTTCAGAAACCTAAGCTGAGAGAAGAGTCAGGTTTGGGCCACTCAGGGCCTGCCCGAGGTCCAGCACTTAGAACCGTGGACGCCATTGCATTTGATTTTTGATCTCCCACTTGCAGGGGCAGCCACAAGTCAGATGGGAATATCTCAGAGGAGCTTTGGGTTCTCCCAGGGGTCACACTCATGTCCACAAGGGGGTGCCAGGTGTCAGTTATGAGCTGGAGTGTGACATGGGGTGGTCTCCGACTCTGGGGTCAGAAGGTCTGGGGAAGGTTCTCATGGAGTTACAGTCTTGAGGAGGGTGCCCTGGGCTGGGGTTCCATTTCTGCTGATGTCTTGGGAATTCAGTCCTGGGCCCCCCACTCCTGGTTTAAACCTACAGAGGCAGAAACATGTCTGTACCCCCTGTTCTGGTGTGACGGGATTGTCACAGAGTGGGCCAGCCAGGCCTGGACCCTTGAGGGCCTCCTGGGCTGTGCAGAGGTCATCGGGGCCTGTTGACCCTGTCAGCACTGGCACAGTGTCTGCACTGGTCCTCTGGCCCCAGCGTGGGCTGCCGGGCCTGCTCGGCTCTCCAGCTCCATTGCGGGTGAGCCCGAAGGAATGCCACACTTCCCTGCTGCAGCAAGGCAGGGTCTCAGGTTCGTGCCCCCCCCCCACATACTCATTGCAGCCAGGCTCCTCTCCAGCTCTGCCTCTCACCTCCTTTTTAGCACATTGGTCCCGTTGCACCCTTCCTGACTCACTGTTCCTCCTCACCTCTCCCAGTGCCCATTCTGAAGAAGCTGGACTCCCCTGAGAAGGAGCTCAGAGCCCCTGGGGTCCCACTGTCCTCCCCTGCCCACTCTGCAGCCGGCCCCGCCAGGAATGTGTCCTGTGGGCAGCAGCCTTTGTGTGAAGCCCTCACAGCCCCAAGTCACTTGGTGTTTGCGGCTCCACGAACCTTAGAGGACTGGGAAGAATCACCAAGGAAGTGCTGGGCTCCTGAGAGGTGTCTCCGACAGGGTTTGGTTACTGTCTGAGCTCATGTGGCGTGTGGAGAGGAAGAGCCCAGAGCTGCGCCTGGCTTTCTTGACACGCAGCCACGCCCATCTGGGGCTCAGCAGGCTTGGTGGGCTCAGCCCTCTCGGCCTGCGACAGAGCGCCAAGTTGTGCAGCAGACCTTCTGCAGGTCTGGTCCCTGGCGCAGGTGATCAGAGATGACTTGTGGGTCAGTTTATTCTCTTCTGTGATTACTTCTTACATTTATTGTGGTTATCAATGTGAATTTTCCTTTATTTCCTGAAGTATCGTAAAGTTAATTCCAGGGAACAGCGAGATTACAGGGCTTCCCCACCAAACACCGTGTCTTGGTCCATTCTGGCTGCTGTAGCAGATGACCCTGGACTGAGGTCTGAAACCACAAAGATCTCTCTCAGGTCTGGAAGCTGGACGTCCGAGGTGGAGGTGCGGCTGATCTGGGGCAGGGGAGGGCTCTCTTTCTTGCTTGCAGGTGGCCCTCTAGTGTCTTCACAGAGAGCAGTGAGAGGTGGCAAGCTCGCTGCCATCCCCACCTGCACACTCCTCCCACCCACGAGGGCTCCACCCCCAAGCCCTGATCACCTCCCAGAGGCCCACTGCCGGCCCCCACGCTGGGGCCAGGGTTGTAGCATGACAGTTTTGGGGGATGCAGACCTGAAGTCCATAGCACCCCAGAATGCTGGGGCCTGCCTGGCAGTTGCCTGGACAGGAAGCACTTCCCTGGCATCTTCAGGTAGGGTGCTGGCCGGGGGTAGAGGAGAGTTCCAAAGGCCAGTTTGTCAAGACAAAGGAAAGCGTCCCTGCCACCCATCATTCCCAGAGACCCTCGAGTCATGCTGTGCTCGGGGGCCCATGCTGTTGTCTGGCCACATCCCTGGCGGCCCTTTTTTATTTTTTATTCAGGGTCTCACTGAATTGCCGAGGCTGGCCTTGAACTTGCCGTGCTCCTACCTCAGCCTCCCGAGTGGCTGGGATCTCGGGCATGTGCCACGGTGCCTGGCAGTGGTGCTGTTTTATGTAGGGGTTGTTCTATTACACATCCTGGCGTCAGTTGTGTGTAGAACTGAATACTGGGCGAGTACTCTGAAGATTGTGAATACTGGTGAAATCTCAGTTCCGAGCGCTTGTTGCCCGTCGCTGTTCTAAGACATGCTCTGCTGCAACTTTAGCGCTCACCTTCCTCAGCTCATGTCCACGGGGCAGTCTTGCCCTGACCACGGTTGTTGCGCCAGGTCATGATCCATGTGAAAGGTGCAGTACAGTGGTCATCGGATGGCTTAATGGTCTCCATGGCCAGTCCCAGTGGTCTCCTACAGGAGGCCTTTCCTCCCAGGGTGGGAGAGTTGCTCAGGTCAGAAGAGCACTGGGACTGGGTCACCAGGGTGAGAAGGGTTGCCAGTGCCCGTTTCACACTCACCGGGGGTTCCTTTGACAGGCGGGTGTGCATCCTGTGGTGCATGGCAAGTATCCGGAAGTGATCCCCATTCTGGAAAGGTCTGTGCCGATCTGGCAACCCTTCGCCCCAGCTGGTTCTGATTATGCTGTGATTGCCGTTCTGGAAAAGCAGTCTTTCAGCAGCCCTCCATTGGATTTGGCCCCTGCCTGGTGATCCGTATGCCGATCGAGAGCCCAAGCCCGAGAGGGTGCAGGACACTCCTGAGACTGTGGGACAAGTCGGGGCCTTGGTTTTCTCTCCTTCCTTTGATCACAGAGATTGAGATCCTAATACACAAAGGGTTCTGCTTCACACTCAGCATCCGCAGCTGCTCAGACCTCATTATAGGAGCGTCCAGAACCAAGGTGGCTGCACCAAAAAACCTGTTTGTGCAACCTAATTGCATGTGCTAGAGCATCATTAAGAGCTGCCATCGTGTGGGGTCAGGACTGGGTTCTGCTGACGCCTCGGTCCTTTGTTCCCACTGCTAAGGGACGTGTCACTTAGGCCTGCTGTGATCTTCAGAGGACCCCCTGGTTCTCACTGGGATGGTGGCCCATTGTAGTGTTTGTTTTTGTTGCTATTGTTTTGCTCCTTTATTATGTGAAAAGTTAAATTAGAATGCATGTGTGTTACAACCTTATTTCAAAAATAAGATTTTCTTCCGTGAGTTCAAAGCAAAAGCAAGGTGCAGAGCAACTCAGTGAGACCCTGTCTCTAAATTAAAAAATACAAAATAGGGCTGGGGATGTGGCTGTGGCTCAGTGGTCAGTACCCCTGAGTTCAATCTCCAGTACACCCCCCCACAAAATTTTTTTTTTACCTTTACTTTAGTACAGTGAGGGGGGCTAGTGCATCACTAAGCAGCTGTTAGCAGTCCTTTATCATGTCTGATGCCTCATGTTTGAGTGTAGGAGAATAGCTCTTTCATCAAGCCCATTTTGCAGCTGGTAGCTGCCCTGAGGCATCGGCTTCCCCCAGGCACACAGTGTGGCTTCCCCCAGGCACGCAGTGTGGCCTGTAATGGGAGTCGGCATTTTGGGCTTTGCCTGCGCCCTTCACTGTCCACCCACGTCCATCACTGGTCATGCTCTCTCTGTCCAGCACACTCACTGCCCGCTCTGCATGGAAAAGTTGTGTCTCTGAGACTTCCCAGGACAGGTGGGTGGGTGCCTTTTTTTAGGACCCTGTGAACCGGGTCACCTGGGTCACACCTGGTCAGAGGGCTTTCTAAAAATGAAGGTGACCTGAAGAAAGTGAGGCTCAGTAGTGCGTGGCTGGTAACGTCAAGTTGGGAGGGAAAAGGGTACGTTCCGGTCCCTAACGTTGAGATGGCGCTCTTCCTGCTTTGAGGGCCGCCCTGCTGTGGTCATCCATGGTCTGCCACCACTGGTGTCCCGTCAGGGCCTGTCGCTCCTCACAGGGTGGAACCCGGTGGGAGTTAGAACCTGCGAGACGCCACGCCTGCCCCCGGCTGGCTCCCCATCTCCCCCCAGTTGCGGGGGCCTTGCCTGGTGTTGGGCAGGTGTGTGTGGCCTCTGTGCCGTCACCCTCCTGTCCGTCGGGGGGTGCCTGCGTGTGTAGAGTGACTGCTTTTAGAAAACGTGGCGTTGCCCGTGCTCCTGGTGCGTCTTCAAGCTCGGTTAATTTGAAGGACGTCTCATAACAGGGTTCAAACAAACTGAAGCGTCCATGACAGAACCCCCTTCTGTGTGGAAAACCACGTGTTAACAAGGTTTTCATTTAGTATTTTTTGAGGAAAGTTCGGGCTCAGAATTCCTCCCAGTTGCGTGGCTGTGCAGCACATTTACCCACGAGCCAGGCCCCGGCTCGGAGCCCCACGAACGCTGCGTGTGTCAGGATGGAAGTGGTCTCCAGGCTGCCCCAGGTCTCCAGGACTCGCTCGCGCGTCTGTCTGAGGTGAAAACTCTGGTGCTGTGAGGAGGGTTCCTCTGGTCACTTCCCATTGCTCCCTGAGCTCTGCCGTCTCCTTCAGGTGGCCCCTTCCCCCGCTGCTCTGTTGGCTGCTCAGTAGACCCAGAGGCCAGGCTTTTTTAAAAAATACTTATTCTTTATTTATAGGTGGACCCAATGTTTTAATTTTGTGTGGTGCTGAGGGTCAGACTCTGTCCCTCTCACATGGTAGGCCAGCTCTGCCTCTGAGCCGCCACCCCAGCCCGAGGCCAGGCTTCTAAGGAGGAATTCTTTCCTCCTTAGCAGTTGATCTGCCTGAAACCGCCCGCCCAGGGTCTGGGTGGGGATTGTCCTCATCAGCAGGGAGACCCACCCGCTGCAGCTGCTGCCCTCAGGGTGGTCGGGGAGCGCTGAGGGTGTCGGGAAGGGGTTTGACTCTGCTGTTGTTGGTCTTCACGTACCTCAGGTGCCCAGGGGTCAAGACTGGGGGTCGGGGTGCGCCCTGGAGGGTCTTTAGGTCAGTGGAGAGGATGCTTCGCCCTCACGCCCATCCTGGCCACCGGGCAACAGCAACCCCGGCCCCGGCCTTACACCAGGTGGGGCCTCGCCACTGGCCCACAGCAGTGAGGTCGGGGACTGGAGCCTGCGAGCTGTGAGCCAAATGCACCTTTTCTCTTTGTTGGAGAGGCATTTGTTCCAGTGACGGAGAGCCTGTTGACCCACCCTCTAGAGACCACGGGGAGACGCCGCTTCACGTCTCACTTCAGGTCACTGTCATGATGCAGAATCAGGAGCAGGGAGCGGGCATCTCGTGGTGTGGGAATGGGGGCTCTGGTCTGCTCTGGCCGTTTCCACCCCTGTCTGGAATCTCTCATGCTGTGCACCTCTGTGGAAACGCAGAATGTGCACCGATGCACGGAAGTGCCCGAATTGACTCTCCCGCCACCAGAGTTAGGTCATTGAGCAACTATTAGTAAATGCTCTCTGTTTTGATTTCCGCGTTAAGACTCGTCTCTTCGGCTCACAGAATTAATTTTATCAATGACATAGAAAATGGTTATTATAACACGAGTCTGCACGCGCATCGTAACTGTGTTGCCCCAGGATTCTTCCCTAATGGCTTCAGCCAGCTTGAATTAGCTTGATGTATCATTAATGCATACAAATGGCTTTTATTTTTGTTCATAATCTATTCATAATGCCACGGCATTCTGTTCTTTCTAATGTTTTTAGCATGATTAAGTGCTGATGTACGTTTTGACCTACTTAGCCCTCCACAGAGTCTCTGATCAAAAGCTTAGGGGCGTGGGGAGTTTTCTCCCAGCTGCTTGGAAGCCCGTGGTTGGTGACATTTTTCCCCTTCAGGAGTACGGATCCATCCTTTTGCCATCCACTGAGGAGTACCTGCAACGGTTGAGGTTCGTGGCCCTGAACTTGTTCAGTTCCTGAGAGAGTGGTCAGCCCCTGCAGAGAGGTGGCCCTGGTGAGTGGTGAAGTCCTCTGACAGAATCTCTTGTGTGGTTCTCGGGGTGAGCCTGGCCCGAGTACAGTGAGGGGTCAGGCTAGGGGAAATGGTCGGTGTCCCTAAGGCAGGGTCTGGAATCTGGGGTGCTGCTGAGGTGTGCTGCAGGTCAGCACACCTGTTAGCCGTGGCCCTGGTGCAGGCAGCACACAGTGAAGGTGGACTGACCTGTCGAACAGAGGAATGCCTCCGGGAAACTTGGAGGAGCAAGTGAGGTCCTGGGAAATCATCCCAGTGAGGAGAGCGGGCAGAGATGCCTGTCCAGGCCAGGTGTGCAGGCGCCTTCTGCATGGCCTCTTCCCTGACAGCCGGTCTCCCTCCCGGCCTGTTCCTTAGGGACCTCTCTGCAAGTGAGATGGCCAAGTTGGTCAGGGACTTGTGCAGTGTTAAGGCAGCCATCGAGGGCCTGTCCAGTTCAGGTGTCCTCCTGCAGCCGTCCTTCCCTGCACCAGGCCCACACTGGATTTTAGTTTAAAATCCTTGTTGGTTTATAAATGAAGAAAAACACCTGTAGGCTTCTCTTAACGTGGAAACAAGCTCACCCCCGCGGCCAGTTGTCACAGCGAGAGACACCGTCTGCTGGGGAAAGGCCTGGGCCCAGAGGTGGCACAGGAGGCCAGGCTGTCCTTGCTGTACCTGCAGGGGGCCTCGCGTTCCTCAGGTGGTCTGCTGAGGCTGACAGGGCGTGGCTCCTGGGGCACAGATGGCACAGAGCCGGCCCAGAGGTCTGTGTGGGGCTGGGAGCTTTGGAGGCGAGCGGCGATAGAGGAAGCGGGGCCCTCCCTGGCTCCTCCGGCTCCTCTGAGGGGGTTTTACTGATGTGCTGCTTTGTCAAGCTCATGGTAGATACCTGGGGTGGAGAACACTCTGGGGGCATCAGAGAGAAGCGAGACCCAGTTCCCTGGGTTTGGTCCTCCCCTGGCTCTGCATCTCCTGGCTCTGAAGGGCTCCGAACTGCCCAGAGGAGGGCCAGGGTGCTGTGGTTACGAAGCACATTCTGGTGGCCACAGCCACAAATGTGGGATGTTTTGTTTCCATAATGTCCATCTGGACAGGCTTTGGGTGGGGCCTGACCCATCACCCAGGCCGGTGACTCCCAGCCACCCGAAGCACACCCCCATTGGTGAGCATGACATCTCGCCAGGTTAGTCCACGTCTGGAGTGCCAGCACTGGGATGTCTCCCCGGGAGTCCCTGCTGTGAAAAGTGCAGGTTGAGAGCCAGATGGGCCTCTTTAGTGCTCTGTCCTGCCCCCGCTGGCCAGAGACCCCTCCCAGGACGGACATGGTGGGAGCACGTGGGCACTGCTCTGCTTCCCGACTCTGGCGGCTGCCCCAGGACCAGTACAACAGCAGCTGCCCACAAGGCTGGACCGCTCCGTGGGAACGTGTGCCCGCAAGCTTGTGCTCAGACACATGCCCAGTAGTCTAGAAGAAGAGCACTCCAGCAGGTTTGCCAAGGGGTCGCCTGGCTTCCTGCTGCAGTGTCAGCCAGGGTGGGGCAGACACAGCCTTGCCTCTGGTCCTCAGCGCTGCCTGCGCAGGCTGTGTGACTCCCCCCGAGGAGAGCCCCGCAGCCCCTGGCCTGGCCCATGTCTACTTCTGCAGAAGAGGCTGCCTGCACTCCCAAGTACAGCTGTAGTTCAAGGTGGACATTGTGGTCTATGAATTTCGGAACTTTAGGAAAATCCCTCATATTTAATTTTGTAGGTCAACTGTAAGAGAAAATATTGGCCACCAACACAGTTACCTGGAAGCTAGGGAGCAAGACTCTGCTAGTAACTGATAAGTGGGTAGTGCCTGCATTTGAATTTGATCCCTGCCTCACCTGCAGATTGGCAGGACTTTAGAGTTGAAGGACTTGCAGCCGCCTTCTCCTGTGAAACTGTCCCGGTCTGCTTCTGTGTTAGCAAAGCAGAGGCTAGGGTTTAGGTCTGTATCTCCTGGTTGAACAGTTTGGCCTGTTTATAAATGTTACATGTAAAAGCCTTGATGACCATTTCTTTTTGCGGTTCTGGGGATTGAGCCTAGAGTCTCACACATGCTGGGCTAGCTCTCTACCACTGAGCTGTGCCCCACCCCTCCCTTGACCACATATTAAAACCCGGTACTTGAACCAAACTGCTTTTAGTAAATGTAAGCCTTATAACACCAGTGTTCTTAGCCAAATGCAGCACTCAGTGAACATGGGCGGCTTCCCTAAGGTTCCCTAGTGGGCACTGTTCTTCACCAAAGACTAGAGGTGGGTTGGCCTTTCCATCTGTGGCAAGGCCTCTAAGACAGTGCTTCAGATATTCCTGCAATGTGGCGTGCTGCCACTAGGGGGCATCAAAAGCACGCCTATGGGTTATTCTCATTCCACTAATTTTTTCCTTTTTCTGTCACCATGGAGAATACTGACATAATAAAACTAACGCTGGTTTAAGAGACCATTTAGACCTGTAATAAGACACACTTCATAAAGTGTGTGAAGTTACTGGATCAGCATCCCACAAATGCAGAAGTAAAAAAGTTTCATTCATTGGAATGAGAACAAAATAAAGATGAAACTATATGTTCTGTGGTTAAAGGAACATAATTCCTTTTTCCTTTTTGACCTGCAAGCAACTTTTGAGAAGAATCAAAATTTGGCAGAAGATACTCTGTTCTAGAGTAGAAAGTAGACTTATTATTTTGTCCATTGTTCTCTTTTAATAGAACCTCTGAAGCCTTCCACTGGCTGCTGTGTCAGCCAGGTGCTTGAGAAGGGTCTGCATCCTTGAGTCTGAGCAGGTGGGATTGCTGCCCTGGGCCGCTCTAGCTGGCCCTGCCTCTTTCTGCTCCCAGGGCTGTGGACTGACCTCCTTTCAGTCTGATGTGTGGACAGAGAGGGGACAAGGGACAGAATCATTAATTTTTTTGCTTTTACCCCTGCATGTTCTTCCACTGCATAAAGTCCTGTGGAATTTCAGAAACCCGCACCTCAGATCAGAAAACCTTGACCCTTTTTTATTTGTAAAATGGGACTTGTAATACTGTCAGCCCCTCAAATAAGAAATGCATCCAATTAGAAAGTAAATATCTTTCATCAACTAGATTCCTTTTATTAGAATACTTTGAGGTGGCATATCCACATTCTATTAAAAAAAAAAAGCAAATACATTTTGCTCATAAAAAGCAGCTTTTAGTCATTGAGGTCATAACAGTTTGGCAGAATGTCATGAGAACATGAGTTAGTCATTTCATCAGTGTGGAGAGTGACTCCCCTGTAAGAGGGTGGCTCTCTGAGCCGTGTTAGTGCCCAGGGAGGGCCCTTTGTCCATCCCTGAACATGAGGATGTTCCAGGTGTCCTGCACGGGCAGAGTGGCCTATGTAGCAGGTGTTCTAGTTGCATTCAGCTTCAGGGGAGTACAGGTGTGTGCTTTGCCTCTGCAGAAGGGGCACACAGCACTGCAGTGCAGTTGGGTTGCACACACTCCTAGGATCATGAGTGGTCGACAGTTTCATCTGGACCCTCATATCCTGCACGGGCAGGGAGGGTTCAGCCTGTCAGGGGCAGTGTCCAGTTCAGCCAGAGCACCTGGCTCTCTCCCTTAACTGGATTACTTTCTAATGGAGGAAGAAAAGCCTGCTGCACCAGTTCAATTTGAAAAAACAAGGATCTCATGAGTGTGATTCCTGATTATAAACCTCAGCACAGTCCCTGGTGACTCGTGCAATTCAAATAAAATGGAGCAGAAGTCACCGTAGGATCAGATTAGAGATTGGTGGCATCGGATCCTGGACACGGTGCTTCCCTAGGCCAGGTGCATGTCTTGCAGCTCCTGTGACACTGCCTCACTGCTGCGACGGGGACCAGGCATGAGTGTGTTTTGCTCTCCCTAGTGCCCAGCACAGCACCCACCAAGAGCAGCGCTCCAGGCCTCCGTGGTAGGTGGCATGGTCCCCACTCACCTGCCCTGAGGCAGCCTGGCCTGGCCTTTCAACCTAGGAAAATCGGCCACACATGCATCTTCTCCACGTGTCCCTTCTCCTCCCCGTGTTGGCTGTCCTCATCTTCTCCCTTTGCAAAATGCCGCAGCGCATCACTGGCTCGAACCAGACTTGCACAGGAGAGAGCATGGCCAGCACCGCTCTTCGGTTTTCTGTCCTCCTTCCTCAGCAGGCTCTCTCCCCAAATGGTTACTAGAGAAACACAAACAGTAGTTGTTTCAGTTCACGCCGCTATGTGAGATGAGGACAATTAGGAAGCTCTCGAGGAAATTAAGTGATATAGGAAGGCAGCCCTTGCCGCATACTGCATAATTAACCTGACTGCTGTGAAGCCTCCTTGTCACGGGGAGGTTGCAGGAAGGCAGCCACACAAGGACAGGGCCCTGTGCTGCCTCTCACCTGGTCGCTGGGGGACCAAGCTGCGGCTCTGGCTGGTCCCTGGCTTGGCTTGACCCTGGCTTGGCTTGTCAGGGAGGCACACAGCAGAGGCGGCTAGTGAGTCCACAGAGAGTTCTGAGCCTGAGACCCTTCACAGATTCACTTCACAGGTGTTTCGAGGGCTGCAGTAGCAGAAGGGTCCCCTCCTGACCAGCGGCTCATCTGTACCCCACGGCAGTGTGGGTTCCCGCCATGCAGATCAGATGGGCCTGCCAGGGGGGTGCAGGAGGAGGTGCTGTGGGAGGGAGAGTTCCAGGTGGGGGCTGCAGTGCCCTCTTCCATGTGCAGGTGGACATTAGTCTGTCCCGGCCACCTCTCCTGCATCCCCGGTCACCAGGGAACTGTGTGGTACAAGGTGGCTTCCAGGTAGACTGCACCACAAGAAGCCAGCAGCCAGCAGCCAGGATGACAGGGGAGTCCCACCCTCATTATTGGGTTTCTCCTTGGAAATGGTGGAGTTGATGTTGTTAAATGCATACACTTGTCAGAAGTCCAGAGCACCTGGTGGGCTCTAGGCACAGACCCCTTTTGGCTGACAGATTACGAAACTCAGCCAGATTTTATAAATAAAGATTCATCCCTAAGTTTTTTTGTAGATGTTTACCCAAGAATAAAGTCTGATGTTGGAAGACTTAAGGAAAATAGCTTACCTTGAAGGACACCTGAGAACACTTAGGTCACTCCGACTCTTGTTAAAGCTCTCCTGAGTGCTGATGGATTTAGAAGAAGCGCTACCCAGTGCTTTACCATAGTGTCCAGAGGGTGAGTCTCAGGTCCAGAGCCTCAGGATTACCTGGCCCATGCACCAAGGCTGCCTGGTGGGCAGATAGGTGTCCCAATGTGGTCCGTGTCATGATCTCTGGGACCCGAGAAGGCACCTGACGTGGCTGGGCGGGGTCTCTGCAGATGTAATTAGGGGAGGGGTGTGGGTGGGGATCCTGTTCTAGATCATCCACCTGCTCCTGAAGGCAGTCACGTCCCCTTACCAGAGGAGGCGATGAAGATGCTGGCCCTGAGGCTGGGAACAGGCCACAGGTTGAGCCGTGCTGGGAGAGCAGGAAGCAGGCTGCCCCCAGACCCTCAGGGCACAGCCCTGCCGACACCTGGTTCCAGCCAGGCGGGAAAGATCTGGGGCTTGGGGCTCCAGAACATGGGAGAATACATTTCCACTTGTTTGAAGCCACCAGCTTTGTGAGGGCTAAGAGAGCAGCCTCGGGAAGCCAAAGAGGCAAGGTGGCCAGGAGGGTCCTGGAGGAGTGCCCGTCCCGTGGGAGAGTAGTGCGTCCATGGCACAGCTTGATGGGGAGACACACCTGAGGAGCCTGAGACTGCACTGGGCTCCATCTGCACACATACAACCTGGGAGCAGGACATACCCCTGGGAGCCCCGGGACCTGCCCTGGATGGAGAGACCCATGAGGACCAGGCAGCAGCCTGGAGAGCAGAGGAGCCTGAGCCCTGTGGCCATCGTGTGTGGAAGGAAGGGGGCAGAGCCTTTTCTCCTGGTTGGTCCTGTCTTCCTGGGGGTGACCCCAGCCTGCAGAGGGCTAGTGCCCAAGAAGCTCAGGCATGCAAAGTGGCTATGAGAACACTGGCTTTTCTGGAACTTTCCACTGTTGCTCTCATTGTGGTCAGTAACATCTTGCACATGAAGGGGGCTGTTGCCCTTGATGCCTACTTCCCTCTCCTTGGCTCATCTGTCACCAGCCTCAGCAGCTTCATCCAGCTGCCCTGCCCCTCCCCCATCGTCCCTCCCCGCCCCGTCCCCATCACTGTGGTAGGTGCAGTTGCCCTTGCCTTTCACCCTCTCCCTCTGGGACCCCAGACCCTCCTGCTCTTGCTTTTGTAGATCTCTGTTCCTCGTCCTCCAGAGGGTCCTCCTCCTCCTGTCTCTCCCTGATGCAATGATTTGAGACCCTGCCTGTGCCACTGTAGCTTCTCCCTCTGCCATAGCCTCGGACAACCCAGTCCACTTTGTGAATCTATACGTGCAAGAATCCATTACACGTGCGAGAAACCTTGTTAGGTGCTTCATGCACAGCAGGGAGAAAGGCGGTGGTCAGACCAGCACCTTGGCCTGTGCTGACCGGGTCCCTGTTGGGCAGGTGTTCACGGAGTACCCTGGCCCACGTCAGCGCCCTGGCTGGGTGCCACTGAACTTCCTCCCTGTCCAGTGGTGGCAAAGGATTTACCCTCAGGTCTTCCTGGCACTGGCCCAAACCTGCTCTCTCAGCCCCTGTAGTGCCTCTGAGCACAGCAGCTGCCCCCACCCCTTTCCAGAGCAGGAACCGCCCGGCTGGGGGTATAGCAGTCGGGGGTGCAGCTGTGGTAGGCACTGCCTTGCACTGTGAGGCCCTGGGTCATCCCCAGCGCTGCAAAAAGATTAATAAATACATAAAATTATTAAATTCATGATTGATTTTGCAGACCACTGAGAAAATCCTTGGCTGTAAGGGTTGGAACCTGTCCTTGTGCCAGCCTCACTAGCTGTCGTACTCTGTCGTTGGGCCTTTCTATAGTCCTGCAGGGCATAGTGACGTCTCGGTCTGTGGCAGAATGTTGACAGAGGTGGTCTCTCAGTGGCACCTGTGTCATAGCTTACATTGGTTTGTGTAAGTGCACTCTGATATTTGCACAAGGACAAAGCTGGCCACCAGCTCTTGTCTCCTGTCCCCTAGGTGGGCAGTGCAGGACTGTGTTTCAGACACAGTGTGGAACTTGAAACCAGTTCCTCAGAGGGACCGGAGGCAAAGCTCAGGTGGGATTAACAGTTTGATTTAGAAAACAGTTGAAGCAAACGAAGCATCTCTGAGCCCAGATGCTCCTGTGACTTCCTAACTTGGGACCCACTGAGAAACCCCCAATTTCTCTTGACGCACTTTCCACTTAACTTCCGGGAAGACAGGGTCACTGAACCCTGGAGGAGGTATCCTGGGGAGGCGTGTGACTGCAGGAGGCAGTGTCTTCCTGCGACTTCGCCTCAGGTGTCACTCAGCTACCCAGGAACCAGCACTCATGGCAGTGGCCCAGGAAGACGCATGCCAGGCTGGGTGGCAGATGTGTGACTCCACCTGGCCCGCCTCGGTTCACCTGGCTGGGCGCTAGAGATGCCTTCTCTCAGGCCCTTCCTGGGACAGCCTGTGGTGACAGACCTCTTCAAGTCCAGGGAGGGGCGTGAGACACCGTGTCCACAGCAGAGCTTGCCCTGGGCACCTGCGGTCGACCTGCAGCTAGAGCCTTGCTGGGGTGGGAGCTGGTCCCCTCTGTCCCCAAGAGGTCACAGACCTCTAGGCCCTTATTGTTCACATGTCCACAAACACACTGAACGGCTGTGTCCAGACCTGTTAGGACACAGGAGGAAAGCCACCAAGCCCTTTGTAGCTGCACATGTCCCCGTGTGCTGGGAAGCAGGTCGGTTCACTGTGGGTTCTGATCCCTTTACGTAACAGCTCCTGCTCCTTCATCAACACTGGCTGGGCCTGCTGAGGGCTGACCATTCTCCCTCCTCTCCTGGCACAAGCGCAGTGTGTTCACTAATTGAGCTCCTCTGCTTTCCTTTCTCGTCCTCACACCTAAAAGGAAAAAACTGAGTCTTTCACATCAATACTTCCAACGTTTATTGAGATTACTTTTTTCCCAATTGAAGACCACCATCTCTTCCTGTAGCCTGGCCAGTCCAGCTGACATTTTTTTCAAGAGCCTTAGCAAAAATAAAGAGGACCGATAGACAGTTTCAATAATGTCACGACTGCTCTGAAGAACTCCAAATTTCCTCAACTTGCTCCTAATTGATACACTATCCTGCAATTAAATATCCAGCTCTGTGGGCAAACTACCTGCATGACGTCTGGAAAAGAAAATCCAAATGGGCCCATGCTGGGGGCGGGAGGCTCCCCTCCTGTCCTGTGGGCAACTCCCCAAGCCAGGGTGGGTTTGGGCGTGACAGACAGGCTGCAGGAAAAGTCAGAACCAAGAACCAAAACCTTTGAGTGCAGGAGCCTAAGGATCGCTGATAGTAAAGCAGTCGAGGACTGAGAAATGCAGTTTAAAATGGAGATGAAGCCTGCGCTCACAAGGAGAGCTAGGTGTAAGTGCAGTCATTAAAACAGCTGTTGCCGGCTCCCAGTTCCCTCCGCCCCAGCAGGCCGCCTGGAGCTGGGCGGCACCTCCATTCTGCCAGGCTGCTGGTGAGTTGCTTGGTGTTTTCAGTGGGGCTGGAGGGGGAATCAGGCCCCGTGGTTATGGGTGGTTCTTCATCCTGCAGAAGAGAATCCAGACAGGAGGGAGATTTCAGCAATGAGAAGACCCAGCTAGACCAGGCAAGGGGGTGGGCACCGGCACCTGCTCGCACGCTGCGCTAGACTTGGCGAGGCCACCCCCTTGGTGGCCCACATGGACGTGTAAGGGCATTCATTTGGGAGAACAGCTTCCTTCAGAGTTAAATTTATTTCCTTGTGGGAAGGATTCCCTGTTTGTAAATTCTGGGAGAAACCGAGAGAACCTTCAAGGTGTGGTGATAAAAATAGACGGCTGGTGTCAATGTGGGCACCGGCCGCCTGGTCTACCAACAGCCTGGTGGGGACAGCAGTGATGTGGCCAGGAGGGACCAGAGCCCATGGGTCCTGCCAGCTGAGCTGGGGCTGAATTCCCTGGCACGTCCCTAGCTGTAGCTGAGCATTGTTTGGCACAGGTTCCCTGTGGGGTGGGTCGCCCCCAACAAGGGGAGATTCACATTGATGTAGCCTGTGTTTGGTGCTCTGGTGGCTGAAAACACTGTCTCGGCATTTTTAATCAGCAAAAGTAAGACCTTCGTTAGGGGCAGAAGGACAGCTGTTCTCTTGGGTTGTGGGCGTAGAGAGGCCTTTCCAGGGGAGCCAGACCCAGCTGTCATCAGGGCCTCGTGGAGGAACGGGCGAGCAGCCACAGAGCTTCACAGGGATCCCTCTGCAGTCCTTGGCCACTCAGGTTTCTCACGAGAGATGCATACTCAAGATCTGGTGGCCGCCAAGAAGTCTCGTGGCCCTCCCCTGCCCTGGCGAGCTCCCGGAATCCCTACACCTAGGTACGCATTGTGCTTGGCCACTCCAGGTTTGCTCCGGGACCTGGGAGGAGGGAGGAGCCTGTACTTTGTCCTGAAGTCTTTATGTGCAGGGAATCAGGCCATTGGCCTCCGGAGGTATTTCAAAGACAGAACCCTGTTGGAAAGGAACTTCAGGAATTCGTGACATAAACTTTTCGAGGAGGTGCCATCACACAGGGGAAGCACAAGAGCTCATTTGAAGACCGTCTGTGGATTTTTTCCTTTTTTGTTTGCGGTGCCAGGAATGGGACCCAGGGCCTCACACATGCTCAGCAGGTGCTTTGTCACTGAGCTACACGCCCAGCCTTTTTGTTTTGTGACAGTCTTGCTAAGTCTCCCAGGCTGGCCTCAAACTTATGATCCTCCTGCCTCAGCCCCCTGAATCGCTGGGTTAAGGGCTGCACCGCTGCACCTGTTTAGTGTGTTTCTTTTAAGCCTCTGGGTGTCACTGTTCCTGGGCTCCTGCCCGAGAATTGCCTCCGTGCTTCCCTGGAGAAGTGTGGACTCGGGATGTGGCACGACTCAGGAGGCCGCTGTTTTGCTGGCGAGATGTGAGACCCTCCACTGAAGAAGTGGTTTTTTTACTTAATCAGCAAAGTCAGAAATGGGTGTTTGAAAATCTGGGTTCCAGTGTGTGATGTACGGTGACTTCTCCGTGACATTGGTGTAGTAAGGTGATGGAGGAGGAGGTGGGCTGCTCTGTCAGCATCCTGCACGGGGTTCCTGCCTCCTGTCCACCAGCTTCCCCCCTCCCCGCTCCCATTCAGAGGCCCAGGTGTCCTTGTGTCTCCCCAGGACCGTTGGCAGTCTCCCACCTTCTGTGGCCACACAGGTGGCCCTGCTGCAGCTCCGTTGCCTGTGGCAGAGCTCAGCTGAGGCTCTTTCCTGCTCAGGAGCCTTCGATGGCTCCACAACACCCACCACAGTAGTTCCCAAGTGAGTGTTTGGCCGCGAGCCCCTCCCACCCAGGGCTCCTCCGTTGAAGGCCAGTGTGTTAGGCAGGTGGCAGTGGGCAGGGCCTGGACCCCACCCCTGAGGAGTCTCTCCCTCTCTAAGCTGCAGTCCAGCCGGAGCACGATGCCAGGTTGGAGTGAGCAGAGAACACCAAGGAGCCAACGTGGAGCCCTCCCCACAGGGGTCAGCCACCTACGGTCCCTCTCCTTCCCCATGCACACCTGTCCCTGGGCACATGGAGCTGCCTGCCCTTTCCTGGCCTAGAAGGCCTGCTCTGCTGGGATCAGCACCGCTCGACCCCTTTTCCCAAACCTCCAGGTCCCCCAGCCCTTTCTCGGCCCAGGGTACTGGAAGCAGCTTCAGAGGAAGGCTGGCCAGGGCTCTCTCCACCCCGCCTGGCACAACCCCAGGCCCCCTCAGCACTTTTTAATTCCATGAACGCCAGCTCCCAGAGCCATCTTGCCTGGGAGGAGCAAGAAAAGAAAAGGGTCACCTGAGCTGAAGAGGTGGGAGAGCGAGGGGAGCCCACGTGCAGGAGAAGCAGAGGGTGGGCATGCCCGGTGCAGCTGGCTTCGCTGCCTGCTCCTTGGCCACAGGAGCTGTCCCTTCAGGAGCAGGCGAGGCAGGAGCCGAGATGAGAAGCCCTCAGCATCCCCCCAGACCTCCTCACCCTGCACCTGCTCCCTCTGCCCTCTCAAACCTCTGGGCCTTGGTTCTCCTTGCTGTGCTTCCCGAGGAGCACTAATACCTTCTCTGGGCATGGCCAGTGGCCTCAGGGCCCTGCCTAAAACTTCCTTCAGGAGGTGCATGTTCAAGACCCTAGGGCTGAACCCAAGTGGAGTCTGCAACTAAATTGACTCCGTTAGCAAATACAGAGTTAAACCTAGTGCAGGAGGGCATTTGCATTTGGATCTGGGCGGTGGGTTTATCCGGGTTTGTTGCACTGCCCGTTCCCTGGGGAGGGGCTTCCTAGGCCCCCCAGGCTCTGCCCTCTGACCTAGGCAGGCTGCTCTGTGGGTTTCACCAGGGTTCTCAGGTTTCTGCCAGCTGAGATGCCTGCTGACCCGAGGCTTGGATGTCAGCAGTGTCCTCGACAGCCCTACTTGGTGTCTACCAAGCCCCCGAGGGACGTAGCTCTGTGCATGCTCAGGCTGGACCAGCCTGCCACTGTGACTGCCTTCTCCCAGGTTCGCTTGGTCACTGGATTCTGTTGGGCTGTGTATCTTGTGTGACCCCCACTGCCAGCCCTGACTCGGGGCTCTTTCTGCTCATTCTGCTCTGTGCCCCTCCATTCCTTGTCCCAGCCTCACCGGGGGCTTTTAAATACAAATGCTGGTGTCTCCTGGACTGCAGGTGTGAAGGGCGGAGGCCTGGTACCCTGGGTGCCCGTCTCTGCCTTCTGGCCCTGTGTCCATGTGTAGCCTCTCTCGGTTCTGAGAGGCCGTGCCCTGGTCCCTCTGCTCTGCACGCCCTCTCCTTGCTCGGTTTCATCCCAGCAGGTCCCAGCTGAGCTCCCCTGCCCCAGGAAGGTGGGTCTCCCCTCGGCTCCTCTGTGCTTCAGCTCTGAGGTGAGAAGCTCTGGCTGGGGGGAGGTTCCAGGCTCCGCATCTGGTTGCAGGCTTAAAGCCAACTCTGGCATGGGCTCAGGGTGACCTGCCTCAGGTACAGGGACAACACCTGGACTCCGGTCAGTGACCCCGCCACATCATCCCCAGCATGAGGCTGGCGCGTTCTCAGAGCTTTGTGTCCATCTGCTGGTCTATTCCTCGCCTTCACCCATGAGGCACATAGTGTGTGGAGGTTTTGCAGATAAAGAAACAGGCACGTAAAGGCCAGCTGACTTGCCACGGATCCTCTGGGTCAGATGTTGCAGTGCTGAGATGGGGACCCGGGCGGGGGGTTCTGGCATACATGCCTTCCCACTGACCTGACCGCCTTCCGTGGTGGCCTGACGATCCATATTCATCAAAAGCTCTTAGAATCGTCAGCAAAAATCTCTCAACAACTTGAGAAGCAGGACCCAGGGCTTGACAGACTTCCGTGGTAATAGCAGATGATTGGAGTGCTTTGCTTTTAAGACAGCAGTTTTCCTGAGCTGTAATTCACATGCCGTCAAGCTTTCCTCAAGCATAGCCTTTGTGTTTAAGGTTTGGTTTTAATCTCCACTTCTCTTGGGTTATTTTGTAATCTGGAAGTAATTTGAGATTAATGCTGTATATATTCATTCCACATGAAGTAAATATCTTTCATCACAGCCTGTTCCCTTGAAACTCTGTAGGTCATGTTTTCTGTTCTAGGATACGTTGAAGCAAAGTGATTGAGAGTGTTAGGCCCCAGCCCAAGGGACTCCTGGGAGAAGCCAGCAACTCCAGCAGAGGCCACTAGGTGGCAGTGCCGTCCTGGCTAGAGACACCCTTGGGTTTGGGTCTCCACGCCAAGGTTTGCTTCAGGTGTAATAATCAGTAACCTATAGGCTTTGCAGGCAGAAGGTGGTGGTAAGTTAATGTGCCGCATCAATTTTAATTTGAAGGATACAATTAATTAAATTAGGCATAAAGTGGATGTGATAGAAGCCAGCGTCTCACAGCAGAGGCATGATGGGCTTCTGTGGCCAACGCGGCTGTGAACTCTCACTCCTTGCGGTTCTTTCCGTGTGTAGCAGCAGGGTACTCCTCGAGCATATTCCAAATGTGCAATATAAAGTTTGCACTTCCAGAAAAACGCACCCACAGTCTGCATGTCATTAAGGGAGTAGTCTGACAATCTCCCCAGAGAAGATTTGATAAAGCTGTTCAGATGAGTCCCAGAGTAATGGGCTGGCCACGTGAGCCTGAAAGTTGTCTGGAATAGATGGTGACATTCCTCCAGGCACCCCTCCCACCCCAGCTCTGCCATCTCCCCATACAGCTGGGCTCGGTTTTATGTCAAGAAGAAAATAGTTGGTTGGATTTCTGATTTTTTCCCCCTTTTTACAGCTTCAAAAAATAAGTTGAAATTTAGGTTTTAAAAAAATTAATAGCTACAGGTAACTGCAAGAGATATTATTGGCAGATGCAGCAAAAATATATTTCCACAGAAAATTGGATTTTGCACATAAAACTTACTAATACTAATAAAGACAGGTCGTTACCAGTTTTAAGCCAAATAAACAAACTCAAAGAGATCTGCTGTCACGGTGATTCTTGGTGTTTTCTATTTTTTTGAGATGTGTAAATCAGCTTTAGTGTAGCAAGCACACCAGGAGTGGCCCCGATGGTTCCTGCCCATCCCGGCGCTGGGTGGAGCTGCGGGGCCCGTGATTTACAGTCCTGTGGCAAGGTATGCTTATATTTAAGCTGTGCAACGGGGTAGCTAATGAGAAAGATAAGAAATTTATAGTCCTTGGTGATTGATAGGATTACTGCCTGGGCTTTAATTGAAATCTGAGGGATCGCAGCTGTGGGCTTAAGGTAGGGGAAAAATTACTTCAAGTCAAGGCAAACTTTTGGATTTGCTTCTTCACGTTGTAAAGGTAGTTTTCCTGCTGACAGTGTGGTTGGTGGTAGGAACAGTTGGTCCTTAGCAGGGGTTAAGTAATTACATGAGATAATTATGGTATTTGCCCTGTAACTTCCCCATGGTAGGTGTTGGGGAAAAAAAATTAAATACTGGGGGGTTTTTAAATGGCTTTAAAGTTTTACATGTATAATAATAAAATTCTCCACAGCTACTCCTTGCTAAATGTTCTCTGGACTATTATTTAAGACAGTTAAAAAAAAAACCCTCAAACTAATAATGACAAAGGCAAGCCTGTGGTATCAGTCATTGCCTTAGAATTGCACTGATGGTGTTTAATCCGGGCCTGTCTCAAGTCATCTCACAGAACTTTCCCTACCTGTCATTTTTTAAATGTACCATTCTTGTGGAAGCTCAGTCTTGTGAAAATGTCTGAATTTTCCCATTAAGTGCTTAAAAAGTAATAAAACTAAAGTCATTAGACTTCACTCATCAGAGCCATATCAGGAGAGAGATTCTTTGGTGCAATAAATCTGACCAAGGGTTCGACATTCACCTCCCTCGGATTCATTCTCTGGAAATGGACGTTGGAAGGTAAATTGCTTAAGTAGGGCAGTTTAAATTTTTAATACAATCTTATTGTAAGTGTTAGCAAATGATTAAAGTGCAAAGGGGCCTTATATGTTTTGTGAGATTTATCATAAATGCCCTGTGACGCCTTTTCCATGCTGAATTATAGATGTTATGACAGTTAAGTGCTTATAAAGGCCAGAAAGGCACAGTGAAGAGTTGGGTCTTTATTGGAGACTAAATCGCGCTCCGCGGGCGCAGCCAGCTTGTGCTGGACACCTGTTCGTTCTGGTCCAATATCTCCCAGGCACGCAGGCCAGGTCGTACCAGCACGTCTTTGTTTGGACGAGTGGGGGCCCTGGGAGGCTGAGCCTGCGCCATTGCGTGGCCAGTGGAGGACCTTTTGGAGAATACCCAGGTGGCAGATTCTTGTCCTCCCAGCGAGCAGTCTGCCTGTGCAGGACGTGAACCGCCTTCCCTCTCATGGGTGCCTCCTGTCCACGAGGGCCTGGCGTTGCCCTTCTGGGGTCCAGGAGGCTTGAGAGTGTCACTGGTTCAGGCAGTCATGGTGCCTTCCACTCTGACCCAGTGATGCTGGGAAGTCCCTCCAGTGTCCACTGCTGGCCACGTTGAGTGTGGCTTTGGTGCTCCCAGTCCATCTGTGGACAGAGGGACCAGCTGTACACTGGGGACAGTGCCTGCATCCCCAGGAGAGCAGCCTGGAGCTGTGTGGCTCCTCGGAGGTGCCGCAGGCAGCCTCGGCACGGTCTTCTCTTGGTGGACCTGAGTCGCACGGCTGCACGGGTTCTGAGTACATTTGAAGGATATCTTTAGCTACTCTGGTATTTATATTCTCTCCCATTTCTAAAATACTTTTTGTCATCAAGATTGAAATCTATCTTAAAGGTACAATACCTTTATTATATTTTCTCATCTATATTGTTTTTTGCAGAACAACATAAAACCCAGTATTCTAAATTCTGATGTCACTATTTGCCACATTAAATCTCCTTCCGGCGCTCTGCTCTGCCTTTCCCATATGTGTCTCACCCACAGGGGTGTTCTGAGCATCCCCAGTGAAGTGAGAACGTGATGTTTACATTGCTTCCTCCAAGTCTGGAGATAGGCACTGCTGGTTTGGGTCAGTAACTAGCACAAATTCCACTTCTTTTTATTCACCCGCGTTGCTTTCTTACCTTAAAGTGGATTTCCAGAGGCTTCACGAGAAAAGCTTGCAGTGGATGAGTGGTGGCGTGGGGTTGGCACCAGTGCAAGGACTCCAAACCCAGGAGGAAGCTCCATCTTCTCAGAACTGCTCCTGAGTCGCAGCCAGTCACATTTGCCTTCCCTTCCTGGGCCACCCGCATGGGGCCCAGGTTTCCGCCCTGTGGGCTGAAGGGAGAATCGGCCTGCTGCGGGCTCAAGCCCAGGGCCGCCTTGGCTTGGCTTGGCTCCCGGGGTTGTGCAGGCTGCAGCCGTGGAGTCAGCCCCGCTCAGGGGCAGCTGCATCCTGAGTGCAGTGCATCCTGGGGCTTGTTTCTGACTTTAAGCCACCAGGATGCAGACGGTGTTTCTCAGGACCTGTCGGTGCGTGTGTGCATGTATGTGCAGATCTAGTCTCTGGTTGTTTAAATTTTCAAAATGTCCATTGTGTTTTTTTTTAATAAAAAAACTTTTAATAAAATTCCTTCTCAGTGAGTTTGAACCCTCCTGTCTCCAACAATGGTATTCCTCAGGTTTTGGCTGATGGAGGATATTCTCAGGGTGGATTAAGGCAAGACTTTTATATAGATTTTATATAGATTTTGCATGCAGGGTCTGAAGAATCCTCATTACCTTTTACCTGCAGCTAGCCATCAACTACCCCGGTCAGATCAGTTTAGAAGGAGGCTTAATGTTCTAGAGCCGGGAGCCCTTATTCCTCTCTGGACCTGCGCAGGACTGGAGGTCACTGACAATTGGACGTGACTTCCTTAGTGGCAGGAGACCACCACGTTCTCCTGGAGTCCTGGGAAGAGGGGTGAAGGACTGTGTGTCCCCTGGGAGGAGAAGAGTCTCCATAACGTCCCCGTCCTCACAGGCTTTGAACATCTTGTGGTCAGCGGTGGCTCTGTAAAACGTGGCGAGTGAAAAGAGACAGACATCCAAGACAGTGGCCCCTTCCAGCCAAAGGCAAAACTAACACTGGTGGGAAAAGTCCCCGGAGGGGAGCAGCGCTGGGTGGGCTGGGGCAGCTGGGGGGCCTCAGTAGAGGATGCAAGCTCATGTTGTGGCTTGGGGCATCTGCGTTTGTCGACTCATGGAGTGGCACAACTGAGATCTTAGCGTTCGACCTCAAGGAACAAAACAGCCTTGAAGGGGTAATGAATTCTGGCGGAAGCTGCATGGGCCAAGGTGTGTGGGTCCAGTGCGCTGTGCCACCGTGGATTAGAATGCACGTGAACATGCAGTGTGCACTGCTACAGAACCTGGTGTGGGTGTGCTCAGTCAGCCTCTCACCTCTGGAAACATCTGCATTGTAAAAGTTGTATTTAAATGTCATTGTAGACATCCCACATCACCGTGGGTCCAGATAAACTCAACTCAGCATGAAGTGCCTTCTCACAGGTAGAACTGCACGAGCCACTGGTTTTTCTTCTATGAGAGACTTTGCAGCACTAAAAGGCATTCATGATCCTTTGAAGAATTTCAGTAGTTTGTAGAAACTGCTGTATCTCAGAAGGAGATGCTTGGACTTCCTCACTATTTTCAAATCACAGATTACAGATTCAAAATCAATCAGTATTCTCTGTTGGGCTCTAATTAACGCTCAAACATTATTAGTCACAAACGTAATCTTGATCGGAGATGACCTCAGGTATTCTAAATGTAAATAAAATTAGATTTAGATCCCTTTTAATTACCCGAGGTGCTGTGAGTAATTACAGTGGCAATTGATAAACTTACTTTCTTATTAAAGGAGAATAAAAAACTTGCAGGAAGTTTCTCCCCACTCTGCTTAACTCCTCAGTGGCCATTGTCTATGAAAACAATCGCCTGGACTTGGATGCTGATTTTATAGAATTTGACCTCATTTCAAAAATTGTATGTGGGCCCTCACGTTCATCGTGTGTCTCATAAACTAAAAGGTTAAAGTTGCTCTAATACCACCAAAGACAGGGCTTCCAGAGGAATCGTCTGTGCCGGGAAGGGGTCTGGGGTGCTGGGTAAGCTGCAGTAGCGCCTGGTGTGGAAGGGCCTCGCGGTGACTTCATGCTCGGAGCCCCGTGAAGACCGAGTGGAAATCTGTTTTGTCATCTCATCCTTCTTCCTAATTGCATCACAATCCATTGTATAATTCAACCTGTGTGTCACTGTCACTTCTTGCAGAGGCCTCCCGTGAGGGGCCACGGCAGCCGGCTCATTATCCACAGAGCTGGGGAGGAGAGGAATAATCTCCTCAGGTCCCGACCAAGACATCTTCTCCCCACTTAAAGAAGAAAATGTCTTTTTTATGGAGATCGTTGTAAGGGTAATTATTTCTGGAAATAGGAAAACAGCTACAGTTGTGATAGATAAGTCTATTTTTCTTGAAAGTTGAAGGATCCAAAAGAGACTCTCATGACGAATGGGAGATTGGGAAGTCTCCAAGCTGCGTGTTGTTTCCATCAGCCTGTTACCTTTCAGCAGGAAGCAAGGGAGACCTGAGAGATCTGGTTTAAGACAACAGTAAACAAAGCGTATTAATTATTTTTTTTCTTAAAACACAAATATTTTGCTCGGCCACACCTGTCTCAGGGTCCCTGAGGCCAGCATCTGCTTGTAGCCGTTTTGAGTTGCCCTCTCTTGTTTAGGATCCTGGCTGTGTCCCGAGCCTCATTGACCCGGATTTTCTCATCTATTTTCTTTAAACTTTGGGGACAGTTAATTTGGTTTGACTAATTTAGCATCATCAGCTTGAAACTCTCTTGTTTTTGGTGTTTCTTCTCTTCATTTATGGAAACCCTCACACAGGGTTTGATAGCCACAGCATTTCTTTGCATTTTACTTAGGTCTTTTTATTTTTATTTTGCTGATGCTCTGTTAATATATTTCATAACCCATACTTCAGCCTTTTAAAAACTAATGGATTGAAAATGCAAGTCCCTTAGTCGCCCGAGTGCCGAGGCTCCGAGCAACCTCGCCCTGCAGACTGGAGAATCGAGGGTGAGCCTGCACCTTCGGGGGTGTCAGAGACATTCTGCTCCGGAATCATCAGCTTCCTCTGCGAGACAGTTTGATGAGTTGAGAAGAAGTGACAGGTTCATTTTTCCCCTCTTTGTTTAAGCCATTTATCTTTCAGATCCTTGCCTGCCATCTAAATCGTATGGCCAATTTATCGGGGTATTCACTTGCCTCTGCTTGAAGGTGCTGATTTGCATCCAACTAGAGAATAAGTGATCTCCTGGCCTTTTGAAAAGGTTTGTGCTAGGTTTAATTGTAGCATTTGAAATGTTACATGTTTTCTGCTCAGTTTCCACGTGCATTCAACTCACTGTTGACCTGTATCATGGCAGGACTAGAACGGTGTCCTGGGCCACAAGGCTTTGCTCTTTGGAAGCTCTTTAGTTATGCTCTTTTGTATATCTTTTTACATTTCACATTGACCTAAGCTTTGTTATCTGCCTTTAAACTCTGCCTGCTTGTCTTAAGATTGTTCATTTAATTAAGCAGGATGATTAATAATGAATGCTAGCTGGACGCCAGGGAAGTGATACTCTGCCTCTACCCTGGTACCAGATGGAGAGGAGGGAGCCCTCTTACTCCTGAGCAAGTGAGGCAGTAAGGGAGAAGCCCATCTGTCCATAGGGTCCAGGAGACCCACCAGCCCATAATAGAGAAGCATGTCCACAGGGCTGTGCCTTGGGCCTCTGGGCTTCGGGACCAAATGTGCCATTTGCTTCTTGTTCTGTCTTCCCAGTTTGCTTGGACATGTTTTTCCAACATATACCAAGGAGCTGTCACTGCCTCGTCCCTTTGGGGTCTTGGTGCCTATCAGAGGTCCAAGTTTCTGCCACCTTGACAAGCACTTTGGTGGTGCATGGGGCTGAACTGGCCTGCGGCACGTGGCCTGGGCCTTGAAGTCAGTGGTCAGCAACAGTGGTATTGTTACTTCCTGCCGTTCTCAGATTCCTCTGGTTTAGACCAGCCTCAGGGGTCTGCACAGGGGCTGCTTTTCACCATTGCTGCTGTGTCTAGAGCCGCACACACCGGTTTTCCAGATGCTCAGAGCTTTCCTTCACCATGTGCTCACGGTTGCTGCCCTGCAGACGGGATGCTTTCCTCCATCTGAGTACATCCGGCTTACAGTGGTTCTTCTGGACCTCGACGGTGTTCGTTGCTCTTACATTTCTTGTGCCTTTTCCCTCCCCCACCCACCCCTCTCTTTCTCTCTCTCAGTGCTGAGGATCAAAGCCAGGGCTTCTCACCTGCCAGGAAGTGCTCTACCCTGGGTTGCACCCCAGCCCTGGTGCCTCTCAGGGCACTGTGCCCCCACAGGTGTTGTGTACACTGAGGAGGAGCCAAGGCCTGGAGCGTGGTGCCGAATTCTAAAACCAGGCATGAGAAGGGAGAAGGATTTTGGCTGTGGGCTCAGAGGACGGCTTCTTGGTGAGGTGTGAGGTGTCCCCTGCATAGGGTGCCTCCCGGGCGGTCTGCTTGGCCAGCGTGTCCTCAGGGGCGCTGCTGGCAGATGGGTCTGGGATCCACGGTCTTTCCCTGCCTGGCACGTCTCCTGGCCCACTTTATTTGCTCAGTATTGTAAGGAAAGAACCAGCGAAGGAGCAAGGGAGGAGGGACGCAGTTAAGAAAGGGGAGCACAGAGTGAGAGGTAAGAGCAGCCAGTTCCACGTCCACCAAACACTCCATGGGGACCTGCTGGCTCGGTTTCTCTAGGGCCTAACTTAAGTACTTGAGTGTAGACCAGGAACATGACCAGGATCATTCTGAGACCAAGAGCAAGACCAGGAGCATTGTAGGACCGCAAGCATGGCCAGAGACATTCTGGGACCACAAGAGTGACGAAGAGCATGCAGAGTGGACGTCTGCAGGCCTTGCGGATCTGGGCGGTGAAGGCGCTGTCAACACCAGGCTTTCTTCTGCCCACTGGCCCAGTACTCAAGGCAACAGTGGGAATCAAACCCTCCTGATCTTTGGCGGCCAAACTCTGGAATTAAGTTTCAGGGAGCTGTTAAGGCTGTGGAGGTGTGTAAAGGAAGGAGGGTGTGCGTTTCTCACAGCATGATTTGATGTCCCCCTTGCCGTGGATGATTACATCATATCAGAATTGGATGCACATGTTTAAAATGTCCAATAAACCATACTTGTTTCAGTGGGCTTTTTAAAAAAAAAAAAATATGTTCTTTCACTTCTCTGAAATGGAAAGAGAAATTCAGCTGCCTTGGACACAGTAGAAATTTTTCCTCATTTTAAAATTCTGAAATTAATGTCAGCAGCCTTGACTTTGCTCCGTCCTGAAGGTAACTGTTTATTACAGTCGGCATTTAAATCCCCCGATTAATAGGAGCAATTAAACAATAGCTTCATTTCCAGCAAATTAACAACCCTAATAGGTAATTGCGACATAAATGAAGATAAATTTGTTTTAATACAACGAGATAAAAAGAATACAGACAAGAATTGAATCTCAGATTAAGAATTCAGACTTCATTACTTCAGGAAAAACTTGAGAGTTTCACCAGAAGATATTAAAGCTTCCCTTTTTAACCACAGTGTGTCATGGAGCAGAGGTTGGTTTTAAAAATACTTAACAGAAATGCTGTGGGTGTGGCTCACGGGTGGAGTATTTGCACAAAGCCCTGGATTTGATCCCCTGGGGGAAAAGCAGCTCTTGTGCACGTGTGTGTACGTATACGGATGTCATATTCCATGCTTCGGTACACGGAAGGCAAGTGGTTAAAGGATGGTCAGCTACCACAGCCATTTTCCAAGTGCGCTGCTTGGGGCACAGGGACCTGCAGGCAGTCTGTCCTTGGCCAAGCCTCTCGGTAAGTTTTCACCAGTTGAAGAACCAGCGGAAGGGCGTCCCCTTTTCATCCGCCCCTGAATTGACCCCTTTCCCGTGTGTCCTCTCATTAGAAACTCACCCTGATGGTTGGCAGTCTGTTTTGTTGGCATATGAATGTGATCGCCAGACTTGTTTTGAGAACAGAAGTGTTGTCCTGCAAAGGGAGGTTTGAAATGGGACAGGACTAGATTCAGGGAAATAGCTCGTTTCAGAGGTGGTGGGGGAAGGCTGGTTCTCGAGAGCATTTCTCCTGGGGGTGTCACTGTGCCCGTGGGGAAATCCCAGGAATGTTGAAGAAACTGCTGGGGTTTAGCTGAAACTCCTTTTGGTGGTTTTGAATCATCATATGACGTGTGGTCGGCCAGGGGCTCTGTACCCTGCCAGACGTGAATCAAGCCTAAGAGAGAGCGGCAGCAGTCCTAGAAATGGGGGTCCCAGATGAAACCCCTGCTGGGCGTGGGGCCAGCCCGGCCCTGCCCCTGGGCCCACTCTCCGGATAGGGGTGACCTGCGTCTTCCAGTCCATGGCATGGATCCTTCCGAAACACAGGCCTTGTCACGTCTGGGATGGGTGTCGATGACCCCCATTGCCTAAGGATAGTGACCATGTTGTCACTGGGCTCTGTACACCTTTACAGCTGGGTTTCCAGGTGCCTTCTAACTTCCTCAGTGGTGTGGACCCAGCACTGCTAGAGTATCTCCGGGGCCACAGCACAGCCTGTTGTCCTGGGTCGGGAGCTGCTGGTCCCCCTTGGCAGCACGGCGTGGCAGGATCCCACAGGAGTTTAGGTGCGGAGCCACGCACCCCAGCTCACTGATTCTGCGCCTGCTGTGGCCTGATCCCCGAGACCTTCGGGAACGCAGCCCTGCCTGCCCTCTCTCCCTGGCTCGCTCCCTCGCTCACTCTCTGATTTTACTTACATTTTCTGGCATGGCTTCCTCCTGCTCAGAGCGCAGATGCTCAGAAGCTTGCCTGGGCGACAGGTCTCCTTCTGCGCCCCGGCAGGCAGTGCCAGGGACGCCGCCGCTCACACCGATTGACTTCGAGATTTTCGTGGCGAGCAAAGTTCGACTTCAGATTTCCTCTCGCTCCTGAGTCATACACTCAGAACTACATAATTTGGTAATTAATTTCTTCTTAATTAATAAGCTAGTTTAATGATCGCTCTACTGTGATTTAAAAACGGACTGGAGACATTAGGGGCTCTTCTATTTGTTCCTGGGAGGTTTGCAGTCTGCCTTGGTCTCCGTCACCTTTGGGAGTTCTCAGGTGGCCCGTGTCTCCCAGGGAAGAGCCTTTCAGTGACAGTGTGATACATGTTGTCTTCCTCTGGGTGGTGGCACCACAGATAAAGACAAAGCGGGCAGTGACTTCCGGCCTCATACGTCACGCTCTGAGAGTGTCCCTGTGCACAGGGTGTTCGTGTCTCGTCTCCCGGCACTTCTTTTTTATGAGTTTATCTGTTGTAAACACTTGACTCATTTAATTCTGGTGTATCCGTGCTTGCTCAGAATTGTCCCCCAGCCCCAGGGACAGTGGCCTGACAGTGCTATAATAGTAGAAGAATCTTCCCACTCCAGTTTGGCTTGCTGGTTGCCACTTGTGCCTAACCCTGGCCCCGTGGCAGTCAGATCTGTGCTCTTCCATAGATAAGGCTTCCGTCCCCTCCAGAGGGCACTGCCTGACTTCTCTCCAACCTGGGGGTCATCTGGTTCTGCGTGACACGTAGGGTACATGGGAATGTCCTGAGAGCTCTGTATTCTGAAAGAGACTGGTGCTTTTGTGTAGTGAAATACCAGGAGTGCAGAATCCGCCCCCACAGACAGGAAATAGCCAGTCCTGAGGTTTGTCCTACCAGAGCCATTGAAAAGTCAAGCAGAACAATGTCATGAGAGGGTTGTCTCAGGAGAACCACCTGCAGTGCCAGAGGCCTGTGTACCAGCTCTGGGTGGACAGGGTTTCTTGGGTCATGACAGTAGCCACAAAGAAGAACTTAGGGGCATTCTGGGGGTGTAGTCAGCAATCTGTTGGCCGCCTGTCTCCGTGCCCAGGGGTGGGGGTTGTGTGGTCCATGGAGTCAGAAGACAGGAGAAGCAGGTTGGAGAGAAGCGGGGAGTCCCAGGAGGGTGGCGTGCATTTGAACTGCCCCTGCTCGTTGACAGGGAGGCGTGCGGTCAGTGGATCCACAGTTCTAGAATGCAGGAAGGACGCAAGGAGGGTGGGTCATGTCGACAGCAGGAGCCAGCGGCCTTGAGGAAGATGAGATGTTGGCGAGGAGAAGCTCCCTCCAGAGGGTCCTGGAGAGAAGAGAGGGTTGAAGACAGGAGCCTGGGGCACGTCCATTAGCGGGGCCAGCAGAGGGGGATGGAAAGAGGATCCAGGTGGGGGAGGCAAGGAAATGGGGTGTCCAGGAAACCCAGTGAGGATGCAGACAGCCATGCCAGGTGCGGCCCAGGGGTCAGGTAGCAGTGTGCAGTTGTCCCCTGGTGGCCACAGTGTCCCCAGATACCATGCCAGGGCAGGTCCAGCCAGGGCCCAGAGGCAGACTGCAGGATCAGACAGGGGAGGAGGCTGAGAGATGGGACTTGGTACGCCATTGGACTGATAGCCCTGGCTGAGCACCTCCCGTGTGCTATGGGCTGGGCTCTGTCCCTTACACCAGTGACGTGAGGGCCCTGTAGAGACTGGGGAGCAGGGAGGTCGCAGGCGGAGGAGGGGGTGTTTCACTGCTGCCTGAGGGTGTTGAGGGCGTTCACGGGCCAAACTGGACCCTGTCCTCTGCCTGTTTTCCCGATTTGAGGACAGAGTGGTCAAGAGCCTGCCCACCCCACTCAGCCCTCCCCGGGGCAGACCGCCTCTCTGTCCTTGCTCTCTGTGGGAGTAGAGACCAGCATCTGGTCCAGACCAGGCGGACCCATCTGAGAATCTTACTTTTGCCACTCATTAAAGACTGCGATTTTCCTTCTGCTCCTTAGGAAGTTTAAAATTTGTGCAGAAAGTAAATGTTTTTATGGTTTACATTCTTAAATTTGCTTTTAATTGAAGAACAGAAATGCGTGCGTGAAAGTCTACGTAGACTTAAAAATACTACAAAATTATCCTCCATCAAGAAGCAGCCCCTCACCCAGCTCCAGGATCCAGCCCCCTTCCTCCCTCACCTGGCACCGCCCGACCCCGGGGCTGGCTTGCTGTGAGCCTCCTGGCGTGTGGTCACCAGCACCAGCACGGCAGGGCTGACTCAGCAGGGCAGCTCCACCTTCCATCCATGCCCAAGCCAGATTTTAAAGTGAGAGCAAAGGTGACCTGAAGCTGCTCTGAGCGTCACCTGGAGGTGATGAGTTGAGCAGTGTGGTGGTACCAGGCCAGTCGCCTTCTGTGCCTGCTGAGGAGGCCACTTTGGGCACAGATGCAGTGCATGGGCACATTCGTGGTCATGAGTCACCATGTGGAGACTAAGTCAGATGCCCATGATAAAGATTTTGGACTCTCGTGAGTTCAAGTGGCTGTGCTTTTGATAAATGCACACGTTTCCCTTAGACATAGATGTACACACTTGCATATGTTCTGATGTAAAATACGTAACATATTCAATTGTTGAATGACCAGATTCAGAAACTGGTTGTGAGAGTTGCCCAGCCAGCACAGTCAGAGGTCGCGGCCACCTTTTAAACTTACTGACGTTGACACGTTCTAAATACCCTGAGTACTCAGTGATTACCATTTGTTTTAGTCTGCTTTTTCACTGCTGTGACTGAAAGACCGGGAAAGAACCATTTTAGAGGAGAAGAAGTTTATTTGGGCTCATGGTTTCAGAGGTCTCAGTCCGTAGATGACTACTCCATTCCTCAGAGCCCAGGGTGAGGCAGAGCATCGTGACATCAGGATGTGGCAGAGGAAAACAATTCAGGACGTCATCAGGAAGCAGAGCAAGAATTCACTCACCAGGTACAAAATAGGCTCCCCAAAGGCATCTCCCCAGGTCCCCTCCTCCAGCCACCCCACCTGCCGTCAGTCATCAGCAGTGAGTCCCCACCAGGACATCAGTGCAGCGCCTGGGTTCAGGCCGCGTACCCAGGCAGGTCCCCTCCAGTCCTTCTTCACGGTCTCACAGGGGCTCTAAGAGGGCACCTCACATTTCTCCCTCTGTTGGTCAGAATGTTTACCTTCTGTAAATGTATCTGCTTTCTCTTTCCCCTGAAATGTGGGGTTTGGGGGTATTTAATTGTTGGTAGGCCTTTATTTTAGTTTCTTAGATGCTGTGCTGAGAATTGAACCCAGTGCCTCACACATGCCAGGCAAGTGCACTCACAGCACCCTTCATCCCTGGCCTTGATTTTCCTTGATTCTGCGAGGAGCCCGCATGCCCCCCCCTTCTGTTGGGGCTCCTGCGTCCCGCCCAGACTTGTGCCATGGTTGAGGCCTGGACCACAGTGCCAGTTGGGTGGCAGTTATCATGTTAGCTTTGGTCCAAAGTCCTCAGGGGCGTCTTTAAGCAGGACCCCCAGACATGTCACTCCCTCCGTGGGACATAAAGCAAGCAGCAGAGCTGCGGTTAGCAGATCCACGGTGTTAGCCACAGGTCTTCACGGTAGCGGGTTTCCGTCCTCCTGATGGAAAGGTGCGAAGGTTCACAGAGGGCCTTCGCCTCCTGGTGATGTCCTCCTTTGGCAGATCGTTGTAGTTCTAGAGCAGCCTCTGTGTCTTAGGACAAGGTATTCGTAAATCATTTTCTTTCTTTAATTTGTGTATGGGAGTAGGAAGGAATTAAAATGGGGAAATATTGTAGTAAAATTTAAAAAGAAAAAAAGACACCAGGCATTACAGGTTATGACTTCGTGGTTTGTTCGTTTGGTTGGTCGGTTGGTTTGTTGTTGTTGTTGTTTTGCAGTTAATGTGGTAGAGCAGTAATAAAGGGGCAGTGGGATTTTAGTCCTCAGGACACAGCCCATGCTCTGTACGTCGTTTTTAAAACGTTCTTTTTAATCACCAACGCCTTCTTTGTAGCGAGGACACAACATTCGTTTCCATTTGGAGATCCATAGAATTAGGGTTTTAGTGAAATATCTGACTTCTCGTGGAAAGTCTGTAACGTTGCCTTGGCGTGAAACACACGTGTGGAGAGTGTCTGCGAAGCTCTCCTGGCCCATCCGGTCCTGTTGCCGGCGATGTGCGGCTCCTGTGTTCGGTGGCCTGTGTGGTCACACGGCGGACACACACTGAGGCTGGCAGAGAACCAGAACGTGGGGCTGAAACACAGCCCCTTTTTACCGTGTTTCAAAAGGATAAGGATTAGCACTCACCCAGGCAGCCGTGATTTCAGGCTAATTTGCTTTAAGGTCTTTGGGATTTCAGTACACCTGTGTGACACACGTTCTGCAGCTATTGGAAGCTGATCTTAGATTTCATTTTTGAGTTCATGCAACGATTTTTAAAATATTCTAATATATGTCTTCAAAGACCCCTGATCAATACGCCAATGGTTTTGAAATGACAGAGTGCCGCGATATTCCTCTGTAATTTAAACATGATTAGCTGATGAAGGTTATGTTCGATACACTGCAGGAAGATAAATTAATTGATACCATCCTTTCAGGTTGATGAGAAGCCTATTGGAGGGGGATGTAACTAATGGAGCCGCTGCTTCGTCTCCTGAACCATTTTTTATTCATTGCACTTTTACTTAATCATATTTATACTATCATTCATTCACACGAAAACCACAGGCTGTGGACAGACGAGTTCCTTATTAAAATTGTGTTCATTTGGAAAAGAAATCATCAGTGAGCATTGTCTGTGGGCAGCACGTGGACTGCTTCCAGGATATCACCAGGGGCCAGGGAAAGGCAAGGTGTCCTTCCACTTTGGCACCTTTGGGGGCCGGAACAACCCAGACCAAGAGATGAGTGAGTAGCACTGAGCACAGTTACAGCCACTCCCCGAGGCCCACATCCATCCACATGAACCCCGGGGCTCCTCCCGCAGTGACACCCCTCAGTGCAGGAAGGGCTTTCTAATCGTCGGCTTCCTTTCCAATTAAATCCAATATGCTTTATCAGCGAGCCTATTTGCCAAGAGAAGTTATGGCTGGTTGGATTCAAATTTGTATTGATGAAGATAAACTTCCAGTGTGGAGGTAATACGTTTAAATAAAAAAAGAGCTTGGATATAATTGCTTGTGCTTGAGTATCAGCTCCACCAGAGCCTGTGGAGTTAAGAGTGATTCCTCAGGCAGTGTAACAGGAGGATTTGGGGTTCCAAGGCCTTTAGGGAAATCTCCCTGTTCCAGTTAGGCTTATCAGTGCGACAGCTAACTGGGGAAAAGGTTATTTTAGGGTAAATTTCACATTGTGGGTCTGTGTTTTTGTTTCCACACATGAGTCCTCTGAGAGGTGTGCCCGGGGCAGAAGCCCTCCGTGCCTTCTGTGTCCGGCCTCACTAAGTGTCAGTTATATCTCCAGCACCACCTCATGGCCCGGGAAGGCTGCTGGGGCCACAGACATCTCTGCGATTCAGGCAAATGAAGGAAAAGGACACAAGGGAGCAGTGGGCAGAGAGAGGGCAGCTCTCCCTGGAGGAAGGTGGCTTCCTGAGAGCTGACACGTGGTCCACTGTCCAGAGCTTGCTTGCTGGGCCATGGGGGGGAAGCTCTGGGAAACGGTCAGGTGCCAACTGAAGATCCTGTGGAAGGAGGGAAAGCCCTGCGGATTTCGGGGTTCCCGGCTCGTCTGCTCTGCCTGTTGTACTTGGACACCAGCTTCAGGGTGATTTCTCTGGTCTCTGTGTCTACCAGTTGCCCAGAAGATTGTTGCTACAAGGAAGAAGCAGCAGCTGTCCATCGGCCCCTGCAAGTCCCTGCCCAACTCTCCCAGCCACTCCTCTGTCTGCTCTGCACAGGTGTCCGCCGTGCACATCAGCCAGGTATGTCAGGTGGGATGAGGGACTGAGGGGACCTGGGACCAGGGACAGCGTGGAGACAGTGCTCACAGTCAGTGCAGAAGTCGGCTTGGCTCGTTCCAACTGCGGAGATAACAGCAGTGTGTTTGTGATTGACCCCCGTTTCCTTCAGAACCTGCCGTGGCCAGCTGGGTTTTAGGGGTCGTTCCTGCTGCCTGGAATCCATTATGAGCCACGCTGGCCCAGGGCAGTGCCAGGAGTGTGTCCGCTGCTGATTTAAGGCACCGTGCTCTGGTCTTAGTACTGGCCCACTTGCAGGTTCACAGTTCTCTGTCAGTCTTGTGGGTGAACCACGGCATGCCTCAAGTTGGCAGCGCAATTTGTTATAATTGCCACCTCCCCCGGGCCCTCTAGAAATTGCTCTCTTTACACAACAACATTTTTCTAAATTATTTACTTGGAAGCAAATGAAATAATTGTCACTTTGAAGAACTTGCAGAAGCCTGTTCAGGATGCTGTTGCTTTATTTGGCTTTATTTTGCCTGCACTGGTTTTGTGATTGACCTTTCTTGGCTAGGTGGTCTCTTGGCCCCTGGGTCCAGAGGGTGCCGTGGAAGGGTTGGTGCCCGGGAAGGCAGTCCATTCCCGAGGTCTCTGTTGTGGGCTGTGAAGGCCCACTCAGGAATGTCAACGCTGTACTGTTGGCGTCTTTAACTTCCTGCGAGCCTGGAAACATCTTCCAGCAGCACCCGATTTCCAGATGTCATCTGCAGGATGTTCCTTGTGGTTCTGCTGAGCAGACCAGGTCCCTCTGCTCCCGTTCTAGAGCAGAGAAGGAACGGGGAATCCGTGAGTGTAACTAGCCTCTTGGCTTTCCAGAGGGAAGGGAAATGCTTACATTTTAGCTGTTTGAAATGCTCAAGTTTAATGATAGACACTTTGTTCCCTTTGGTCACTTTCTTAGACAAAACAACTCTGAGATGGCAGATTTCTAGCCTTGTGTGCTTGCTGCGCACAGCTGGCAAAGTCGCAGAAGTCTGCCTTCCGCCCTGGCTCACCCCACAAGACTTGAGAACTGGTTGACTGTGACCCCACTGAGGTGGTGACCTGAGGCTCCAGGAGTGTGTCCTTAATGAAACCTTGGTTTTGATCACTGCAGACAAGTAACGGCGGCGGGAGCCTAAGCGACTACTCCTCCTCTGTCCCCTCGACCCCAAGCACCAGCCAGAAGGAGCTTCGGATCGATGTGCCTCCCACTGCCAACACCCCGACACCCGTGCGGAAGCAGTCCAAGCGCCGGTCCAACCTCTTCACCGTGAGTGTCAGCCCTGGGGAGAGGCCTGAGTGTGACACCGAGGAGCCTGGGTCCCTGTTAACGTGGTGGTCTGGTGGTCCAGTGATAGTCGTAGAATCCCAGCTAAGTTAATGAGAATGGCCTTGACTCTGGGAATCTAAGACGGCAGTGGGAGCCACGCTCTGGATGCTGAGTAGAATGGGAATTCTCCATGGAGAGCAGTGTGCATGGAGAGCCTTGGTGTCTGGGATTTGTAACAAGCATTTCATGGTCTCTAGAGAGACACTGTCTGCATCTTACACAAAACAGAGTTGTGTGGCATTCTCAAAGGTGTGCACCCATTTCTTCAGATGGGAGATGGGAGCCAGCCTGTTCTCCCTGTCTGAGGACTTACCTTGGTGGGTGCCGGTCGGGGCTGCGGCAGCGCTGGCTC
Organism: Spermophilus citellus; assembly: GCF_964194105.1. Taxonomy (NCBI): domain Eukaryota; kingdom Metazoa; phylum Chordata; class Mammalia; order Rodentia; family Sciuridae; genus Spermophilus; species Spermophilus citellus. Next base: position 132,316,871 of record NC_138192.1, read on the forward strand.
TCAGCCCCATGTGCCCTGGGCTTCCTGGGGGCTCACAGCACAGAGAGTCATCTAGGAGTGTTTGAAAACTGGAGATCAGGTATTTAGGCTCACATTTAGAAACTCAAGAGTCTGTGGGTGGGGCCCTGACCTGTGGGTGGCTCTGGGGACAACTGAGATAAGGAAATTCCTGAAATACAGGAGACACAAACACTGCCCTGCCCACCTCCATCCTTCCCACACAGCAGGCATCACCAACCAACCCTGGAAGGCCTTGCAGTGGAGCCCAGAACACCAGGCAGAGCTGCTGGCATGTGACCGGGCAGGAGCACCCCCCCCCCCCCCCCCCCCCGGGACCAGCTCTGTGCATGACAGGTTTTAAACCAGTGCTTCTCAGCCAGGGCACTTCTGCAACTGAAGGACTTTTGGCAACTTCTGCAGAGATTTGGGGTTGTCACACCATGGGAATGGGTGGATGGGTCAGGTGCTGAAGGTACCTGTCGAGAGCAGCAGCCGGGTGCTCCTGAACTTCCTGACTCACAGGCCAGCCCCACCTCCAAAGAAGCTCAGCCCACCTGCAGGCGGTGCTCTGATGACACCTGTCTCCTCTTGGTTGGTTGATGCTGACTCAGACACAAAGAAGTCTAGTGTTTCCTGTCTTAAACTGAAGGAGAATACCCCCACGGGAACTGGGAGTGCACATCTCACCTGCCTCCCTTATTTGATGATGGCCGTCTTGATGCCACGGGTGCCGGCCAAGTCTGGTAGATGCCTCGTCCCTCTCCCGCCCTGAGACAGTCAGTATCGCCAGGGTCTGCTGACTGCACAGTGCCACTTAACTGCACTCTGCTCCTTGCTGATTGCCTTGTTCCATGCTGCTCTGGCAGAGGCTGCTGTGCAGACTGATCAGAGAGAGCAGGCCCAGGCCCTGGCCTCCCCTACTGGCAGCTGTTTGAACTTAGGCAAATTACTTAACCTCTCTGAGCTGGGAAGGTAGCACTTGTGCAATGGGGCAGAAGAGCCCTGTGGCATGGCTTTCCCTGTTCCCTCATTACCACTAATGTTCTGTACGTGACCTCTGATGGGGTCAGGTGGGAGTAGCTATAAGATGGCTGGCTGGAGGGGAGGCAGTGTGTGTCTCAGTGCAGGGAACCTCTGCTGGGCCTTCAGTGTCCGTGGGCGCACACCGAATGGGACACTCGCCCCAATGGCTCCCTCCCAGCTCTCCCAGGCCAGGGCCTTGTCCAGTGAGAAGTGGCCACCCCTCAGGACAGGCTGCATATCCCCTCTGGACTCAAGAGGCTGGTGAATGCATCTGACAAGACAGCTTCTGTGTCCTCACTGCCACCCCTGTTAGGAGCTGGGAGGGAGAATACAGCCTCCGGCACCCCCCAGGGTCACATTAGCTGCTCATTGTCTTTGGTTTTTATTCAGTGAAAGAAATAAAAATCCAGGAAATGCCTTTAAAAATAGAGCTGCTTAGCCAGGCATGGTGGTATAGGCCTGCAATCCCAGCAACTCTGGAGGCTGAGGCAGGAGGATCTCAAATTCAAGGCCAGCCTCAGCAACTTAATGAGACTGTCAGCAAATAGTGGAACCTGTCTCAAAATAAATAAGTAAATAGATAGATAGATAGGAGTCGGGATGTAGCTCAGTGGTGAAGCGCCCCTAGGTCAGATCCCCAACGGCAAAAAATAAACAAACAAAAAAGTAGAGTTACTTATAAGAAGATAAGCAGCACATTCTTGTCCCATCCTCTAAAGGGGTAGCTGTGCCAGGAAATAGTATCCTGGACCCTGTCCTATAATGGGTCACCGACAATCCATGTGGACTATAGAGAGCACTTTAAGACGGGAACCATCACAATCACAACCCAGCTAATAAACATCGACTTAGCCTGGCTCGCGGCAGAGCCCTGGTTCTGCTCAGAGTCCAGGAGGAGGGCTTGTGCCAGAGTCCGCTGCATTCAGGAGAAGGGGTCTGGAGGGAAGCTAGGGGCTCTGCACACTGAAAGGAGAGAGCAGAATTCAAGAGAAGGGCCTGCCTGCAGCTGATGCAAGACCACGAGGAAGCGCGTGTGCACACAGGCATCCAGGAGGCCAGGGAGCCAGGGTGCAGGCCGGGTGGGCAGGTGCAGGAACCAGCGAGAACCACCCTGCATGGGGACTAAGTCGGGGGACGACGGATCGCGGCCTGCCTGTGGCCTGTGCAGGGTCCGTGTGTATTCTCTTCCTTTCTCATGTTGGAAAACCATTTGAGAGTGAACCATTGTAGTAACCAAACCCAGCTGCCCGACTATGTTAAGGAGAACAGAAGTGTGAGGTCATGAAAAGAAGCCAAGTTGGCTGAAATCCCAGCAGGGTCTGCCTGTCCCTTTCTGGGTTTCAGTTGACAGAACCGTGGTGCTGGTGGTGGTGACATGGAGGTGGTGACAATAGTGGTGGTGCATAAGTACTGAGTGTTTTTAGTAGAAGACCTTAGGTTAGCTCCACTAGATGTCAGTGTCAGTCAAGGAACGAAGAGAAAGCAAATCAACTTTGAAATCTCGGGAAGAAGAAACTAGATTCTTATTGCTGCCAGTTTGTTCACATTCTGAAGAATGCAAAATCTGGTGGACTCTTCATCTCCGGTGATCTTTGGCATTTTTCTGGCTTAATTGTCAAAGTGTATATTTATTTAAAAGTATCTAGAAGGAGGACACATGTACCATATGGGATCAATCTTAGTGAATAAAAATTCATGCATCTGGGTCTATAATATGCAAGAGGCAACAGCCACCTTATTTATTAGTGCATTACAAAGAGGCCAGAGTTAATTAAATAGTACACACACCATTTTTTCAAATACCATTCTTACATATTTTATAACGTAGACGTGTCATGTATAGGCTGGGCTAACATTTTCTACTCCCAGATGTTTTTGTTTGCATGTATTTACTTTTTTAAAAAAACAAATCATGTGTACCTTACATGAAATGGTACAAATTTAAACTCTCTGTATTAGTAGCTAATTATGTATCACCTTTATAGTAGGAATTATGCTTTAGTAATCAAAAGTAAAAATATATTTTGAGCATTTTGAAAAATTATTGTTTTGAGAAAACAAACACTAAAAGACTGTTTTGGAATATGGGTTCTTAGAGTGATTAATTTAGTAGCCCCAACTTACTTGTGGTTGAAACATTTTATTTGAAAATGTTTTCAAATACAGCAGAATAAAAAATATACACACATACCACCTTCCAATGCACCAAATTCAAATGTTTTTCTGCTGCTACCACTGCTGCTGCTTCAAGAAATAAGTAAATCCCAAGTGAAGGGTGAAGGGTGAAGCCCTCCTTGGACGCCTCCCAGATGGGGTCTCCTGCCTCCCTCCCAGGGACCAGCCCTGCTGAATCCCTTGCATGTTGTCTCTGTTCACGTTTTAAACTAGCTTGGTCCTCACACAGTGTGCTGCGCTGCGCTGCCTCCTTTCACACTGTAGCGATGGTGTTGTTGATGTGGTATTTCAAAAGCTTGCTGTGTAATGTCAGTGTCATTAACCAGAGCTAAGCATGCCTGTGTCCCAAGACTGTGCAAAACATTAAACAACTCACAGAACTCACTGTGAGAACAAGACGTGCAATCTGTATACAGGTGGCAGTTCCGAATGGCACACTGTGTTTTTGTAGAGCCTGGGTGCCCGTGACAGGTGCTTCCTCAGCCCTTCCTTGCTGGGGACAAGGGGAGAGTGGTGTCTGTTTGATAGGAAGGGCTCTTGCAGCAGTGCTCTGTCCAGGTACACAGGTGTGGGTGGCATGTCTCTTCCTGGCTTCTTTCACCTGAGGGAAGTGAAACATCTTTGTAAGGAAGCGAGTGAGCATTTGTGGAAGCTGAGCGGCCTTTCTCAGCGCTCGGGGTCTCCACATCTTCTGAGCCAGGCACACAAACCCTGGTTATGTTCTCAGTAGTGTACAGCGGGCTGGACGCAGCTCTCCGACAACTGGTGGGTACCAAGGACCGTTGCATCTGACATCCCCAGAGCCATCTCAGCCGTGACGGAGGATGCCGTCTGCAGGACAGCAAGATGACCTCGCTGGGGATTTACAAGGGCTGCAGCATTCTTTGTCCAGTGAATTTAGTGTTTTATTTCAATTTAATTAATATAGCCTGTTTGGACAGAGTAATTGTTGACCTGAGATGCAGCCGGCCCTTCTGACCATCAGCTTGCCCAGCTCTTTGCTGGCATTTAGGTTATGACTCTCACCAGAATGTTAGTTTTCAGGAAATTTTGGTTTGATTTTTGCAGTGAAGTCTTACCCAGGTTCCAGTTCCTAGCTGAGCTGTGATCAGATGTTGGATTTAGTTTTGTTTCCGAGCTGTTCGTGGCAATACGGTTAGCCGTTTCCTCCTGCTCGGGAGATTCTGCTCTGAGAACAGAAGTGGGTACGGGGACAGATGTGCTGCCCTGAGGAAGATGTTAATTTTTTTTAAATGTTTGTTTTGTTAATTATTCTGTTTAATAGCGAATAATGAAGATGGATTTCCAGATTTAGGAATTTAGAATTCGTAAAATTCCCAAAGTACTGTTAGTGTTGTACGTCAACCTAGAATTGTTTTAAATGTTCTGTCTGCAAGCTTTAAAATTCATCTTACAACTGGAAACCTGAAGGGCCAGCTTCTGTAGGAATTAAAACGTGAAGAAAGAATTTGAGATCATCGTATAGCTTTTACTACACATTATTAATTTGAGAATTAATTAAAGAGAAAAGAAAACCCCCAGACTATAGCTGTGATTCCTGAAGAGGAATTGGCGAGCACCTCTCCTTCCTTCTATCCCGGAGGGCAAACCCTGGGTGTCTTCCTCGGCTGCTTCCTGTTTTCCTGTCGTCTCATTCCAGCTTTCTAACCATCCTAAGGAAATAAGGCACGTACTGCCAAACACATAGTAGGTGTTCAGTAATGGTGAGCCCCTGTGGTCACAGAAGCAGCACATTTTCTAATGAGCACCCTTTGAGGTGCCGGTGCTGCCTGATGTCACCGGGGCCCTCTCCCTGTCTTCTCACTTGATTCTGGCAGCAGCCTCTCCTGGGATCCGGAGCCCGTCCCGTCGGCCTGGCTTTTTCATGTCCTGTGCCATCACCCCTTTTAACATTGTTTTAGAACACGGGCCGCAGCATCCCACATGCCTTTGACACTGGGTTTTATCACCATTGCGGCTGCACTGGACACCACCGGGTCTCTCCGTTTCATATATCATTTCAGATTTGAAAAGCACATGAAAATGTTTCTCCATTTTCAATATTGCGTGAGTAATGTTCCCATTGAAAAGTAATGGAGTGAAGTTGTCACTTGTCAGCACAGTTATTAAGGAGGACGAGTCTCAGATCTTTCTCTCATAATAAAATAAATCTGTCAGAAAATCACGGCGCTCGCCCTTTCTCGTGCCATCGGTGGATGGGGACTTGGACGGGGACGCTCTTGTGGTCTTGGCCAAGTTAAGGTGCACCTCAGGTTGTGGCTCCCTGGTCACATGTGGCCCCCTCCCCGCTGGCCACCAGCCCCCCCGGGTAGCTCTGCAGTATCCATGCTCCCTTCGAGATAATTGGCTCCGGAACGAGGCAGACCCACAGAGCTACTCGCTCTTCCCAAATACCAGCGTTTTATCGGGAGGAGGTTTCTGGGATTTCCCCTTGTTATTTTCAGTGGTACGGTACACTAGTTTAACTTTGAAATCACTGTTTTCTACCCACGAAGAAGCAAGAGAAGGCAACACCGCCCACACCTTGGCGCCGATCAAGGGTGCACATTTAAATTGCTCAGCTGACTAGTTAATAGAATTTTTTAGCTCATTCAGACGTTAATTAAATATATACATTTATGCAGACTGTTTTCCGACTAAGCAGCAAGGAGCCCCTTTTCTCCTTGGCTGTGTTAACTGCAGCTCTGGAATGTGTTTTCTTCTTGGGCGTTACTTTCCTAGATGGTCCATTGGTTTCTAGTAATTGAATTTTGAACTCTTTGCAAAATTATCTTTTAATTCTTTTTTAATGAAAAAGTCAGGGGGAAAGTTTAGGAAATTCTCTGGAATGATGAGTCAGTGCAGATGAAGTGCTTGCGGGTCTGTTTCTGGGATGTGTGTGTGCACACACATGTGCCAGATGTGGCCTCCAGGTCCCTCTTGTCAGAAGCGTGTGGGCAGGGGAAGAGCGGGCGTGTGAGCCGCGGCCCTCACCCAGATGCCAACTTTCCTTTGCCTTGCAGTCTCGGAAAGGGAGCGACCCAGACAAAGAGAAGAAAGGCTTGGAGAGCCGCGCGGACAGCATCGGGAGCGGCCGAGCCATCCCAATTAAACAGGTACGCAGCGTCCCCCTCCCTGCCCGTCGACGGAGACACACCTCGGGTCGGCCGAGAGGACGCTGGCTCGGGTGCCAGGGTTTGTTTGATGTGCGGTGTTGATGAATGTAGAAGTCACTCACTTGACATCAATTAGAAGAGGTTCCTGGGAGTATTAAAATGGGATCATTAGAATGAGAAGAGGGAAATGTGACAACAGATCTAATGAAGTGCCGCGTGCCCACTACATATGGAGGGCCCGTCCAGGCAGGGCCGGCTTCACAGGCTGCCTTTGTAGCGTGCCTTTGATTGGGCTGCTGGCCGCCAGGCGACACGGGTAAATCAGATCGCTGTACAAGAGCCCCTTGTGATCACAGGAATAGCCCGACGTGGCCCTAATTTGCTCTCGCAGACGGACATCTGAACGCTGTTTCAGGCTGGCCTGTGACAACGAGGCAATTAGTTGTGATAATCCTCGCCGGCGTGTCAGCTGTGCGCGCTTGTTTGTAATTTGCTAATGAAGGAATTGTAACTTTGATTAGGTTCAGTTTCATTTAGACCTTATTATATAAAGGAACATTTACAGCTGTAATGTGGGGCCTTAATTAAACTTCCTCATTACACAACAGGACTTGAATTCAAGCATTTGTTTTGGCCTGTGCTGCTCGCCTGAAATAGGTTTCCATCAGCCCAGAAACCAGGGCTAAATCACTTTGTCGCAAGTAAAAAGCACTGGAATTCACGTGTGACGTGTTTTGCCATTTTATTTCCAGGGAGAATGAGAATAGAGTTCAGCCCCACACAGAGGCTTCTGGGAGTGCCGTCTTTTAGTTTGTTAAAGGAAGCCAACTGATGTAGTGTGCTCTGCTCAAGGAGAAAAAGAAATCTGTGGGCAGGATGATAGTTCTGCCTCCAACAGACACTGCTTGTCCGCTCTGGCCCTCTGGTTGATATCGCCTATGCCCTCTCCTCAACTGTAGGGACTTGCATTTATTTCTCCTTTAGGAATGCACCTGGGCACTGGCCACTCTTAAAGAGGGACAGAGTCTTTCCTGAAATACAATTGGACCATTTCGGCAATAATAGGTTTCACTCATTTGGAACAAACAGGGTACAGCTTTGGTGGGGGCTGGGCAGTCCAGAGTGATGACATGGGAGAGGAAGGGGTAAGCAGGGCCACAGCACCTGGGATGAGACCAGAGGCCAGGAGTCCACAGGGCCTCCTGAGAAGCCCACGACTGTGGCAAAGCCCCTCAGCAGCTGCAGAACTGAGTGGGCCTGTGCCCCCATCTTTCTCCCTGCACCAGGCTCTGCCCATGAGTTGCCAGGTGGGGAGAAGGACAGTCTGGAAGTGGTGACCAAGGCCATCGTGCCTGTGTACAGGACACACGTTCACATACCAGGGGACCAGTGTGGGTCAGCTCAGGGACCTCCACACCGGGCTAGGACCTTCAGTCCATGCATGTGGTCTCTTCCTTCAGCTCCCTTATTTATGACCTGACTCTCCGTAATGTGATGCTAGTCTGTAACATTTACGCTTCTCACCTCTAGACCTGGCACTAGGATATGGACGGTGGGGAAGATTGAAAACCTCCACAGTTCCTGGTTCACGTGCACTGTTGATTTGGGGGGGCAGGAGCCCCTCTGCCAGTCAGTCAGGCGCCAAGTGAGCTTGGGTCTTCACTTAGTCTTGACCCTGCTCATGGGTGGAGGGGCTCCCCTTCTGTGTGCAGGTTGGTACCGACCATCAAGTGTAACAGTCGAATCTAGTCCGTGGCAGCCTTTTGATTGTGAATGTTCACAATCATCTCAATCATCTGAAATCTAGTGACAGTCTGGTTTCCTGGTGACTACTGGACTCTGTGAGCTCCTTGTCCCTCATCAGTGCCCCGATGTGTAGACACAGACCAGCTCCTTCTGGGTGTCCAGGTGCCCCAGACTTCAGACTCTTCCTCTGTAAATCGGGGCACCGGAGGCTGTCTGAATCCTCCGATTCCACAAAGGATACCCCGTTCCCGCAGAGCTGGAGTTTGAAGTCAGTGTCCAGAGCGCCCCGTCTGAGGCCCCCTGTGCACGCTGCGGGCTGTAGATGGTCCTGTGGGCTCATCTCACCGGCCTGCATGCACCGTGTTTGTAAAGGAGCACAGATCACTTGAGAGCCTCCGAGTTCCTCCGTCCCAGTGTGATGAATTCAACAACGTGGAAAGGAGAGGATGGGGCGCTACCTACCCAGCGTAGATGAGAACTCAGCAGCTGTTTGTTGAGCAGATGAGCAGTCGAACAGTGCCTATTAGTGAAGCGCTTTCCTACAGCCTCCAGGTTGACTCACGCTGAGGCTGGAGGCTTGCGATGCTGTGTGCTGAGTGGGACCCGCCTTCCACAGGACCCTCTGCCCAGTACCTGTGCCCTCCCCACTGCCCAAGTGATGAGAAGCCTGCAAAGAGCTCTGGAAGCAGAGTTTGGGGTTAGAAATCAAATACAGGAGCTTCAAGGGCTTGCCTACAGCAGCCCACCTCACCCGTGCGCTCAGGTGGGAATGGCCATCCCCTCAGTCCTCTCTGTGTCTGTCACCTTTGTGTTCCTGCCCTTCTCACCATCAGCAGGACACCTTGTCCTCGGGCCCCGTCTGTGGCCAAAGCTTGGTCCCTGCTCCCCAGCTCTCTTGCCTGATGGCAGAGGGGTTGCTCTCGGGGCTCAGCAGGCCAGGCGTCGTGGTCATGCCCTGGGCTTGGCCTGGCCCCTGTTCTGAGCCACGCCTCCTCTCCCCACAGATGGACCACGTCTGTACAGGTTGCACGTACGCGGTGGGTGATTTTAACCCCATTTCACTTAAACTCTAGACTCCTTCGTGTGAGAGCCCAGGCTCCTCCCCAGTATGGGAGGACTTGCGTGTCCCCGCCGCAGCTCCAGGTTTATCTTCAGGAACACGGCCAGCCGGCTTTCTGGGGCTTACCTCCGTTTCTCCTGGACCAGAGCCCACCTCTCATTGTTGGGTCTTTTCCGGGGTCTTGGAGGGGACTGGTTCAGAGAGTTCTGTTTCTTTACTTCCTAACAAGATAAGGTCTATTCGAATAAAAATTAAAAAGCAAAGCAAGAAAAATAAAAGCCAGAGCCCGGCTCAGCGGCGAGTGGGCTTGTCACGTATTAATTTTTCATTGCTGTGGAGAGTTGTACATACATAATCACTTGATTGCAGTGGGAGTTGGGGAGCTCCTACGGTGTCATTTGCATAAATCTTGTTAAGTCAATGGCAGTTAATGAAGTACAAATGAGCCTGGAGAAGGTGACATGCAGACCGTGGGTGGCAGATGGGAGGTCTGTTTGGGGACGGCAGCTGTGTGCTCGCCTTTCTTTCTTTCTCTTTAGCATTTTTTAATCTCTATATTTGAGTACAGACACACAGCCATGGGCCTTGGCCTCTTCCCCTTCTGCATGCTGCTGGCCAGAGCCCCAGGCCTCTCCCGCCGCTGGTGTGCCTGCTGCGAACAGAGGCCACAGGCCCACCTTGTGCTCGGTAGCGCGCAGAGCAGATCTGAATGTCTAAAACTAATCAGTTTATCTTGTCATGCTTATGCAGTTGAAAGTGTGTTTGGGTTGTTGGGGACAAACAAGAAAACCCTTCTCACTAGGTCTTTGGAGGCAGGGTTTTGTCTCGGGGGTCTCAACAAGCACTGTCTTCGCTCGGTATGTTCCATTTCCATCTGGGCCCTCTGGCCACAGGGGATTGGCAGTGCGAGGGGTTTAGTGAGCACTGAGAAATGCAGAGGTGGGGATCTCACCAGATAAGTAGGCTGAGCCGAGGCCCTTGGTCAGCACGGGGCCCAGCCTCTCTAGCTTTGGTCAGCGTCCTGGCTGTGGGATCTCTCGAGGCTTAGGTGCTCAGAGATTCTGGGCAAAATAGTACCACTTTGGGAAGTCTCCTGCTGGTTTGCACCTTTGCTTGGTATTTTGAGAGGAATCCGGGTCTCCATCACACTGAGGAAATGTAGGCAGAGAGGTGTGTGAGCCCCAACGGCCTTGCTGGGATGTGCTGCTGTACCTGAGCTACAAGAGCCGCCTGCTCCACAGATCCCACCAGGTGGTCCAGCCAAGGTGGTTTCCCAGCTATAGGGGGTCACTGTGTCCTGCTGGAGACCTTGGATCAGACTTGCTTGCTTTTGCAATGCTAAGGGGTAAACCAAAGGAGCATGGTGTCTTCATGAAGCTTCTTTTTGAAGTCTCAATTTTGACCTTGCACCTGATGTCAGGCCACCTTTAGAGAGGAGAGTCAGAGGTAGGAGCACAGTTTCTCACAGTGGTAAGGCCGCGGGGAAACCCTGCCCAGGGTGGCAGCGGGAGGGCCGCCTGGCTGGGGCACTCTCCACACCTGGCGCCGGGCCGTGAACGTCTCCCAGCCCTGCATGGTTTTGATTGTCGACTGTCGGTCAGAGAAAGAAGCCTCGGGAGTTCTTCCCCTTGGGCAGCTGACCTGTGTTGTCTGGTACCTGGGCCAACACTAGGGCTGTGTTGTGTGGCCTGGGAAGAATAAAGACAACCCAGTGACGCCTCGAGGACATTCCTGAAAGTCCAGCATGGGGCAGCGCGTGGGCCTGTGTGCTGCTCACCGAGGAAACAAAACCCCAAGACAGAACTGGAAGAGGAGCAGGCCAGGCAGCTCTCCTCCAGGAGCACACAGAGGGTGAACTTGGCAGGGCCACCTCCCTGCAGCCTCTGCAGGGCGGGACAATGCTGGCTGGTGTTGATGGAGCAGGACATAGCGGGGACAAGGGGAGCAAGAGTGCCACGTGCACTCTTCATTTGGGCTGGCAAGAGTGCCACGTGCACCACTCAGGAAATGGGTTCTGCCCAGACATCGGGGTCCCCACCAGCTCCCTAGGAACAGGTGATTCGCTGACCCAGCCCCGGTGCCCTGAAAGCTCACTTACCTCACTTGGGTGAATGACTCCCCAAGAGCCTCCCATTCAGCCTGGGTCACAACAGTCTTGGCCCAATGAAGATCATGAAATTGATGTGTCACGTGGGCATGTCACAAGATTTTACTCCCACTCCTCAAATATCTCAATGCCACTGACCAGACAGGCCCAGGTATCTGGATGCTCACCTAGGAATCCACAGTCATCTGTCTTGGAATGAACAGGGCACACCCTCCGCTGGTCCCCGGCTGTTTGGGCAGCGCAGGTGGGTGGCAACATGGTTTACGCAGAATGCTTAATGAGACCACTTTTACCAAAGTGAGGAATCCATCATTTAAACATAAACCTTCAAAGCAATTTGAAAACTGTGCTTCCCTTGGCCACCAGGGCTCCATGAGGGCAATACGCTGAGCTGCTTTGTCCACCGTAGACTGCAGTGCAAAAAGCATGTTCTCTCCAGGACCCGGAGTTAACGTTAGAGCCCGTGTACTTGGGGTGTTCAGGACCTAAGAGCTGGGTAATGTCTAGGGGTTCATTGTAGCAAAATAGTGTTCTTTTCCTTGAAAGTTCAGCGGGGATGGTGAAACTGGACTCCTTATGAGCCCAGAAATAGGCAAGAAAGGAAAAACTCACCCAGAAGCAGGAGAGTTTCTACAAATAGCTAATGTTGACCCCTAGCACCACAACTGAATATTCATAGTGATACATTAATAAGGTGTGCATTTCTGGAATGCTCTCTTCAGACTCGATCAATCTGTAACGAGCCTGTGCTCATCCTTGTTTTGATGTGGGTTCTCTTCTGGGCCCAAGAGGACAGTAGATGTCTGTGGCCTGGCTGGCTGGGGCGTGCGGGGAAGACCCAGCCCGAGGGCCCTCACCCCGGGGGCTGATGCCCGAGGGAGCTGTGTTTGCAGAATCCAGGGACCAGCAGCCCCAGTGGAGGGTGGGCAGAGAAGCCAAGGTGGGCAGTCCTGCTGGCCCTGGAAGTGAGGGGGGCAGGGGCGGGGGGACTGGAAGGCCAGCTGTCGGGTTGCCCAGGGCACTGGCTGCCCACAAGGTACTGATTTCCCTGCCTTCGTGGTGGAGTGTCCTGCAGTTTCCCACAGAGTGGTCATGGGGATGTGGGACTGGTGACCGCCCAGAACCCACTCCAGCTCCTGCAGGGAGGGTGCCCGAGCCAGGTCCCTGAGGATGGGCCAGCATGCCTTTGCCTCTCAGAGTGGCCTGGCCCCCGTGATGCGCCCTTGCTCTGTCATCACAGCAAGTAACGGGGATAATTACCTGTCAGCGCATTACCAGTACCAGAGCTTGTTGACCCCACATGAGTGCCCGACTGCCCCAGGCTCTGCCCTGTCTACGCCTGTGAGGCGCCATGGTGCCCATGTTGTGGATGCGGAAAGTGAGGCTCCGCCATGCTGTTGCTTGCAGAGGTTGCCTGGGCTGCTGTCCTAAAGTTCCACCGACTGGGTGACTCCGGCACAGAGTTCCCTCCGCAGTTCTGGAGGCTGGCAGTCCAGGGTCCAGGCACAGGCAGGGCTAGTTCCCAGAGAGCCCTCTCTCCGTGGCTTGGCGTAGCCTCCTTCCTGCGTGTGCACTCCTGGCATCTCGTCCTCTTCTCACAGGGACATCCGGCCCATTAGGTTAGGGCCCCACCCTTAGACCTCTTGAACTTACAAGCCTCCTCGAAGACCCTACCTCCAGCTGTCGTCACGTTGGGGGCAAGGGCTGCCACGTGTGAACACGGTTCAGCACAACCCAGCTAACAGCAGAGCTGGGGCAGGAGCTCCCGTGTGTGACTAGGGGCCATCTGTAACCTGTTCTGTCTTAGACCGAGGCCACTCCACTCCCGTTGAGCGCGTCTGGGAGGGCAAAGGACCCACGGCAGGCAGTGGTGTGCGCTGCCTAGGAAGCACTTAGGACTCTTCAGACTCTGTGACAAGAGCATTTCCATTGAAACCCTCCTAGCGTGTACCAAACTGCAGTCACGTGCCGCATGACATCATGGCAGGCAGCAGTGGTCTGCGCATACAGTGGTGGTCACAGAAGATTCTATTGCTCAGTGACATGGTTCACACCCTAGTGTAAGTGCCAAACTGCAATCACATGCCACGTGACATCATGGCGGGCAGCAGTGGTCCACATAAACGGTGGTGATTCCAAAAGTTCCCACCCTAGTGTAAGTACACTCAGTGAAGTTCCCACAACAAAAGTCACCTAGTGCTGTGTTTCTCAGGACATGTCCCTGTCATGAAGCAGCACATGATGTGTCTTAAGACCATTGACAGGCTCAATCCTGCGAGGCAATACATCCTACATGTTCTGTCTCATTTCTAGCATTTTATTCCTATTTAACAGAGACTTCTGTTAGCCTGGATTTGAAAAGAAAAACAAAACCCCTTTCCCATGGGGACTGCTCAGGACCGAGGGCAGCGGTCAGGTCTGCAGCTGGGGATGTCCAGGAAAATACATGGTAATGAGTAGGCGCCCCCAGTTCTTGTGTTTGTCTTAAATATAGCTTCCCTCCTGGGCCTTCCAGAACCGTCTGTGCAGCAAGTGCCTATGGTGATGGCTCTGGTGCCTTGTGTTCTTAATCTAAGATGATGCCCAAGTACCTGCCTCCTTACAGAGGGAGTCCACGCATGACGGGCTGAGAGTCCAGGTCTGCCTTCACTTCTGGATGTTTTGCCCGGTGCTGTAAGTTGTTTTGCGAGTACAGAGGCAGAGCAGGCTTCTCCCAGGCTAGCTTTTGCTCCTGGTGAATGGATCTGGACACCCATTGAACACCAGTTCTGTAGGAAAAATCACACTGGCTTTTGAAACTTCATGTCCATTTGGAAATCACCACAGTGGGACCCCTGGGGCACCTGGTGTGGCTCCCCTATCAGCATCTCGCCACACTGTGTTCTGAGACTGTGCCCTGACCAGGGTCCCAGCCTGCTGTGCCCACTCTCGAGGTTCTGTTTGTTTTGTTTTTGCAGCACTAGGGATTGAACCCAGGAACTCTCCTACTGAGCCCCACCCCATCCCTTTTCTTTTTTATATTCGGGATCCTCCTGCCTCAGCCTCCCGAGTCACTGGGATCGCAGGTGTGCACCACCATGCCTGGCTCACACACCCTCTTGACTGGTCTTTCTGTGGCTGACTCCACAGCCTTTTGCTCCAGAAGTTCCACAGGAGGGGACAGGGGGCATAATGTGGCACAGGCCTAAGCTGCAGGGTCTGTCTGGTATGGACCCAATGAGGTTTGGGGGCTTCAGTTAAGTGTCAGTGTCCGTGGGCCCCGAGGTCGACCAGGCAGTCGGGGTCGAGTTTTGAGAGATGGCATTTCCACATCCCCAGGTATGCTGAAGCTGCTGGGCTGGGGCCACACTTTGCGCCTCCCTGACAGTACCCCTGGGGTCCCCAGGCCTCAGTCCTTTCCTCCTTGCACATGGGGGTTCCTGACCTGGGTGACGACTTCTGGCGCCTCTGACCAGTGCTCGTCAGGCTCTGCCTGTCCTGGAGGCCCACGTGGAGCACTTTTGCTCCAGAAAGACGTGGGCAATGGTGTCTTCTCTGCTCCCTCCTCGGAGACCTTGTGGCGCCTGGAGTCTTCCACTTCCTATTGCTGAGAAAGCATCCAGGTGCTTCCCCCAGGGCAGGCTCAGGAGGGGTGGGAGGGAGGGAGGCTGTGGCCGTTAGAATAGGTTAGAATAGGTTCATAGTGTGAAATCATTTTCCTTCCCCCAAATGAATTCTGTGTTCCTAAAAAAGAATGTTAGACTAGAGAAGTTTCACTTTTTCTTAAGTTATACTTTAAGAAAAAAATATAATTTAAAGTTCATGAAGTTTGACTCTCTCATGTGTTTAAGATGCTATACATTTCACACAAGTGTATTCACTTTTTTTTTAGTCTTTGAAATGACCCACAATGGTCTCAGAAAGCCAGTTTCTTCTAAAACTACTCTACTTCTCATTGTTCCTGTGCAAGACATCCCATCTAAATAAATGTCTTTATGTTCGTCTCATCTAAATAAATGTCTTTATGTTCATCTCATCTAAATAAATGTCTTTATGTTCTAATTTTACTCAGCTTTTTTTTAACTGTCAAATGCACCAATTTTAGAAATGCCAGACTGTTTTTATAATTGCCAAAGTTGTACCCCACTACTCCATGAAACCCAGCCTTTGTTTCTGGTAACATGTGATAAAAATAAGAGTGCTCATCGTCCGGAGGTCATTCTGTAGAGGAAGTGCTTCTGTTGTTTTGGAAACACATGAGACTTGTTTGTACAAATAGGTGGATGCCGCCCGCGCTGCACAGGTACTGCTTGAGACGTGCTGTAGAGAGTGGTGGCATCCCCCCTCGGGCTCATATATGATGGAACGGAAACTAAACAGTGAGAAATCACTCTGTACCAGGGTTTATCATTAACCAAATGATAAATCCCAACTCTTTAAAAAAGGTTAGGAGAAGCAGCACGTTAACAGTGTCCGCCACTGGCCTTGCCTTCTGTCTAGGAGGGTAATCTAGCAGTGTGTTTTTGGAAAGGAGATGAAAATGTGCTTCACTTTGTCCAGTCATCTCTTGTAGAATGTATACCAAGAAAATAATTTACTAGGATAAAAAGACCTTAAAATAAAAATTTTTAAAAAAGTTCATAACAGAGTTGTTTATAAATGTCAGTGACAGGAGGTAGGGACCTCGGTGCGGGGGGGCCGGGGGTGGAGTTGGTGATGGCCAGGTAGACAGTACCAGGACGCATGCTGCTAATGAGTGAAGGTGAAGACAGACTGTGGGTGAGTAGCACGTGAAGGAACGTGGAGTGCACTCGGCTTCCGGCTGGATGCACAGGAGCAAGAGCAGGCCGGGGGCGGATGGGGACCCTGGGAAGTGTCAGATAAGTTTAGACCCAAAGAAGTTGCAAACACCGTACAGAGTCCCTATATACCTTTTACCCAACTGCCTCCAAAGTGAACATATTTACACAACCCTCATACAGTGATCAAAAATCAGGAAATTAACCAAGTGCAGTGGGCAGCCTGTCATCCCACAGCTCAGGAGGCTGAGGCAGGAGGATGGCAACTTAGCAAGATCCTGTCTCACAGTAAAATAGGACTGGGAATGTAACTCAGTGCAGAGGCCCAAGGTTTGAGGGAGAAGGGCCTAGGTGGCCAGCATGAGAGGCCGTGAGGTCGGGCAGGGCCAGAACGAAGGAGCACGGAGGTGGTCTTCTGATGAAGTCGACTTCCAGCTTGACGGAAGTGCTCGTGCTCCTGAGCAGGGACCCAGTAGAAAACCTAGAACAGACGCGTGGGCAGAGGAGCCACCAAGCAGTGATAGTGAGGAGACGAGGAAGGAGGAGATCCCACAGACCACGGAAAGGACAGGCCAAACTCCCACTGACTCTCGGCTCGGGGGCCCTTCTCTCCGGAGCAGTCTGTCTCCGTCACCTTTGCAGTCACCCTGCTGCTTGCTGGCTGCTCTGTGTCCTGTTCTTCAGTTCTTTGCTGAATGGACACACGTTCAATACCTGGTATCAAAAAAGAAAAGAAAACAAAGGATGTCCGTGTTCACCGAGTGCTGGTAACAGATTCGGGTCGGTTAGTCCTTCCTCCTTTTCACTGAGACCCCATCCAGGTCCCCCATTCTGTTTAATCGCTGTGTGCTCTGGTCACCTGCACTCTGACCGTCCCTCAGGCTCCCTTACTTCCCGTGTCCTTGGCTCCGTGGCCTGGGGACTGCCTTGGCCTGGATGGTGGGGGTTTCTGCAGGAGCGAGGCGCACCCCGCCCTTTGCAGTGGCCTGGCAGGAGGAGGTGCGCTCCCCCAGCCCAGCCTGTTCCCGTGACTTCCCACTTTGGGCATTTGGATAAGGCGAGGTCTGCAGGCTTCCTCCCTGGAAAGGGGCGTTTTTTTTCCCTTCGAGGAGGATCATTGGGGAAAATTTGAACACCCTGCTGATGCTCTGTAAGTCAGTTTTCATGCTATAAATTGTATTCAGTGAAAGACTTTTTTAAAAATGATCATAAAATGCCCCGGCTGCCCTGTGTGTGCACACGTGTTTGCTTAGGTGGCAGAGAGCTTCTCTCCTTCCCTTCACAGGGAACCCCAGGGTGGTTGGGGCACGTGAACCAGTGAAGGTATTGATGGGGTTGTAAAAGCCCTCTCCTATGGTCATGCACACAACCCAAGTGTGTCCGTGGCCTAATTGCCTGGTACTCTGTGCCCTGCCTGTCTCTGATCTATCCACTCATCAGAGGACCTTTAGTCAAGCTCTGGTTGGGCCTTCCTGCAGTGGAGAGAGGCTGGGCCTGAAAGGAGGCCCTCGGGAGGCCCAGGTGAGGAGCAACTAGGAGTGTTGGGGAGTAGGTGGCCTCCCAGGTCCATTTGAAGGCCAGGGGGACCAGAGGGCCTTGGCAGGTGAGCACATGGTGGTTTCCTTCTATTGAGTGTGTCACGGTGTCTGTCAGGCAGCATACCTGCTTTCACGCTGCTCTTAGCTCAGGGTCACGCTGCACCAAGGTCAAGCAGGTGTCCTGAGGTGCCCCGGCCAGCCTGTTCTGCCCCATCATTGGTGCATTAAAATTGAACATTCTCAGGATTTTGCAGATTTTTCTTACGTAGTTTGTCTCAGAGAATAAAGAATGTATCTATGTATACACGCATTTATGTACACACATCCGTGGGACATGTTAGCTACCCTAACACATGCTATGATTATAGCACACACCTTACCACATAGATGAGCCCCAAGGTTTCTTTTCTGTGGTCTTCCCACTTCTGGCCAAATAACTAAATGTCTGCTCTGCCTGCATCGGAATTGCCGTGTCTCACCACACAAGCAGCTATTTTTAAGGCTAGAAGGGTCCTCCCTTTGCATGTAGGGAAACAGAGTCCCAGGAAGGACAGGTGCCTGCCCCAGCTCCTCATGAGGTGGTGTGTTGGAGCCCACCCTAGCAGAGGCATATTCCTGGTCTCTGCCCCCACAAGCGCAGACACCACAGTTGTCATTCTTTGTACGCTGTTTTTAAAAAATCCCAGTATTAGTGTTTCAAACTAGATATTCTGGTTGTATTGCATCTGGCAGGTTTTTTCTAAGTTGAATCCCCTTGAGCATCATAGGTTTGAGGAAAGGAATAAATAAAAAGTGCTGGGTATTTATTAAACACTTGTTGTGGTCCTTACAGGGGAGCACAGCCACTCTGTGTGTGCACACATCTCCAGTGGGCTCACGGGTCCCCGGCAGTGAGCCAGGGACGGTATTATTTGCATCATATGAGTGAGGAAGCTGAGGCTCGCCTTACACGACATTGTAAAGCCAGAAAAATCCAAACCCAGATCTGCTATTTCCCAAACTCATGGTCTTCTCATTGAGTGGCCCTGCCTACCACTGAGCCACCGTGCAGTGAATCAGTGACATGAAAAATTCAACATCAGCCAGGCCTGGGACAGCTGCAGGAACATTTTCTACCTAGCGCCAGGGTGGAGGGGTCTTCGGTAGGTGGCCTCCGTGTTCTGGAGTCCAGCTAGACCTACAAAACCTCATCCCCACTGCAAAAGTCCTCCCAGTGTATCCAGGGGCAGTTGAATTCACTGTGGTTTTAATTAGTTGATTACTGGTTCTTTAAAATGTACTGTACTCACTGTGGGTCTTGCAAATTGGTAACTGGTAGCTACCAGTATAATTAAGTATTTCAGAGCACTTGGCTACAGTAGCATTGAACTGTGAAGAAATAATGTTGTATAGCCAATCAAAAAGAGATACTTGTAAACTCATTTACAGCGTCAGTGTGTGTTAGGACCATCACAGAGATGTTTATTGCAGGAGAAATTAAAGATACAATTTTGTGCTAAGAGGCAATATAGAAATTAGTTCCTGAATTACTTGTTAATTGATTTGGCAATTCCCTCGGGTCTGCGTGCTCCTTTTCCACCCGTTTTGTGGTTGCGTACAGTTAACAGTGACTATTCCCAGAACAATAAAAATATTTTTCACACTTAGATTAGATATGCCCTTACTTCAGACGGCCCACGTTCATATTTGCAGCCCCCCAAATCCCTGCCTTAAGTGCCGCTGTGTTCCTCCGGGCGTATTCTCGCCTGACGCACCCCCATCAAGGGAGAGGGCACGGCGGGGTCGAGGCATCTCTGCAGAAGGAAAACAGGTTTTCACGCCTCATGTTTACAGTGCTCTCCTGGACTCCCCCTCCCCTGTGGAAAGCCTCTTTTTTATCAACAGAAGAGGAGATTCCATTGACTTCATTTATGGAAGACTTTTCTTATTGCTTGCAATTCAGCAAGAATAACTGTACATAAGACCATTGGTGGGGAAGTGCGGATCACTGCTGGAAATGATACCTGAGGAAAATGGGACCTGTTTACCCCCCTTGAAACGGAGAGTGGATAAAAGATGTGCAAGGTTCTGTGCTGCTCAGAGGAACTGCTGGGACCCGGCTTTCTCTCCAGGAATTAATGCTGTCCTTGTGGGGATGGGGGATGGCTGGAGTTCATACACACTGGTGTGGGGGACAGAGTGGTCATGGTTTCAGCCTTCTGAAGACAGAACCACTGCTCTTGGGACAGCTGCTAACCTGATGAACTTGACTTCATCTGCTGTGCCTGTGGCCCCAGAGGCGACATAGAAGACTGTGAAAAATGTCATTCGCTAATTCTAGGCCAGTCTGTTAATTGTTTTCTGTTGCTCTCCCCACCATCACTTACATATAGATATCATTATGCCTTTGCTTAATTAATTAGGCAGTTGACATGCTCTTCCCCCAGTGTTTACTTTTTAAAATATATGACAGAAAATATGTGCATTTAGCACTTTCTTTTAAAAAGTATAAAGCTGTGGCAAGAATTAATGCTTGATAATTTTTACACAATTACTCTCGTACTTACCAAGTAGATATGTTTGCGTTATAAATGTTCACAACACTGGACTATTTTGGTGATTGCCAGATTTTTACTTCATTATCCAATCTGTATCAGACACAGCTTGATTAAAAAAAAAAACAAACAAACAAGAGTGTGTTTGTTGTCAAAAAGTTATTTTGTAGGAAAATGGTCTGTGTTGCTTTAAACATACACATATACACATAAATATACGCACACAAATATATACACACACAGATATAAATATATCATTACGTTGGTCTGTATATACAATAAAATGAATCTTAACTCTGAAAGCCGCCTTGCCCGTAGCCGATCGCAGGGGCAGAAGCAGCCGCTGCACTCTGCCGCCCTGCACCAGGCCCTGGGTGAGACTCCCGCTGGGGGCAGGCTGTGCTGGGAGGAGTGGCAGCCCGGGGCCTGCTCCAGAGAGCTAAGCTGCCCTGAGGGCTTGCTGACACTGTCCTCACAGGGCCCCTGTTGCGCAGCCTCCACCATCCAGGGGTGCCACCCAGTGGCAGGGGTGTGATGACCTGTCTCCCTCCAGTGTCACCAACCCGGTCCACTTTGAGTTTCCAGGTGACATGAGCAGTGGCTCCCGGTTGGAGAATTCAGCAGCAGATCCCATCCCGGCTGCTTCGGGAACCAGGGGGGCTGCAGAGCCCTGGGCTGCTGCGGCCTGCACATCTCCTCAAACTGCAAAGAAGAAACACGTTTGCTTTCAAGATTGAAGGACACAGCTGCGGATGCTGGCGTTTACCAGTGGACCTGACCTTTACCTTCTGCTCCCTGAACACGTCTTCTGTTGGCATATTATTCCTGGCCGTCTTCCTCCGGGTGTCAGGTGACTTTGGTTCTCCTCCAAGGCCCACCTCAGGTGCCTGTGCTGTGGTTTGGGGGCTTTGACCTGAGCGTTTAAACCAGAGGACACTTGGGCCACCCACAACTGAGGGCTTTGGAGCGGATGCAGGGCTGCCAGGGAGCTCCAAGGTGATGAGCAGTCCTGCCTGATATTCTCCTGATATTTCTGCACTTTAATGACTATTTCTACTAATACTTGGACTAATAATTTTTAATGGTTCACATTGAGTAGGTGACATTTTGATACATTAATGAGCCTTATCAATGACTTCTAAAAGTTCTTTCGTGTGCCAGGGTACTTGGCTGCTGGGCCCCCTGCAGGAACTGGGGAGGGTGAGGCTGTGCTCCTCCCTCTGTGCCCCCTCAGCACAGTGAGTCACGGTGTCACCGGGAGAGCAGCATCCATCTCGTCACACCAGAGGGGCTGGATCACACTTGGAAGGTTCATCCTGGGTTCCCTTCAGAACGGTTCTCCTCTGCAGAAAGTTCTGTTGAGATGCTAGAGAAGTGGATGCCTCGCAGACAGAGGGTGCTTTCGGGGTGGATGGACCCCACTGGACACCGAGGGCCAGCGGACAGTGCTGGGACACGTAGGAGAGGGAAGGTTGCTGGCTAAACAGGCTGGCACTGTGCGGCAAGCAGGTTGGCAGCTTTTCTGCTGGCAGCGAGAGGCTCCCGGGGACCGAGGCCTGCCCAGGCCACCGTGGGTCCTGAGACGGGCACATGATACACGTTGCATCTTCTGGAATTTTGACAGGCATCCCAAAGAAACATTAGCTTGCAGAGTGACCCTGAATTGTGTTCTGCTCAGTGTTTTCTGGTTGTTGTGGGGGTACTGGGAAACAGTAGCCATTCTGGGGCATGGGAATGATGGAAGAAGAAGTACTTTGAAAACAGTAAAGCACTCGCCCAGGCTGGGTCACTGTGCCAGGCCCAGCTGCCCCGGTGTGTCAGCTCCTGGAATGGATGTGTCATGAGGTCAGGGGCTTATTGTTATTAATCCTTTTGGCCAGTAATGTGTCCCACACCCCTGGAACAGTTTCCAGTAAATACTTAACAAATGAAGACTCAGTTCTCAGAGTGTCTTTTGAGCGATAATGGTAAACTCCCCACTTGACAGATGAGCGGATGCTCAGAGAAGTTTCGCCATTGGCTCATTGTCACACAGCCTGGAATGGTCATGCTGATGTGCTCTCTAGGAGGCTGCCCAGGAGTTGCAGAGAGGGCTGAGAAGGTCAAGGGAGGAGTCACTGGGTGGGGTCTGTTGATATCCTGATGGACCTTTGAAGTTGAAAGCTGAAGGACAGTCCAGGGTAGAGATGGCACACATTGTCCTAAGAACAGCAGATCAGGGAGAAAATTCTGGAAGCCTCTGCACACCTGGGTGGCACATTACTCAGGTGTCATTGGTATTCCTGTTCCACACAAAGATAGCGGGTGTCTTGCAGGACTCATGGGACCTCCCAGAGAGGATAGAGCATGTGTCCTATCTTTTAGACAATCTCTTGGACACTGTTTTTCCAAAGTTCTGATGCTCCATTTGGGGAACAGGTGTTGTCTTGAGCTGTGGTTTTGTGGCCTGGCAGAAGGGCTGATGGGGGACCAGTTCTTGTTGTGTTCCTGTGCTTCCCACTCATGTGCTGGGGACAGGGGTATAGGGAGGGGGTGCCATGGCTTTCTCTGTCACCAGAGTCCACAAGTGGGAGCAGAGCCTGAGGCTTTTCTGCGGGACCTGGAAGACCTTGACCTTTTGTCTGCTCTGTGATGGGCAGCACTGGCTGTTTGCCACCTTGATTTCCAAAGCCAGAGGGGCTTCAGAATAGAGATCCTGTGACATATTAACCAAATTTCAAGTGATGGGGCCCGAGACCTTGTGAGAAGGAAACAGTGCCACATTGGACATCCGTGGTGATGGTGGCCAAAGGCCCACTTGGTTGCTGGGGGGTGGGGGGTTTGTAGCATCCGGAGTGAGGCCAGGTTGGTGGTTTCCCTGCATCTCTGGGAGAACAGTCACTGACTTTGTTATGTTTTGTGAGGACCTTTGTTTCAATGATGATAAATACTCTGTAGTTCCTCGGGCAACATGGATCAGCGTCTCTTTCTCTGTGGGGAATTCTCTGTGCTCCTGATGGTGTGGTCTGTTAGTGTGATGGAGGGAGGGGTAGATGGTCACTCGAGGCAGTGTGGTGGTTAGAGCAGGTGGACAGGCTCGCTGGCCCTGAGGACTTGGCAGTGCAGTGGGTGTCTACAGGAGGGCTGGGGAGAGCCGGAGACACGCCCTTCAGTGGAGAGGTGGCCTCCCTGCAGGGATCAGAGAGCGGCCTGAAGCTCTTGCTGTGGCCATTCCTGGGTGGGGGAGCAGGAGCTCCAGGAAATGAGCAGTTTAGGGGGACGTGCATCTGGACTGAACCACAGGAAGGAAGGTGTGGGCCCGGGGTTAGGACAGCAGGGTGAAGGCTTGCTTGCTGCACACCGTCGTCTCATCGTGGGTCTGGGCAAGGCAGTACTTAGATAGTACTGACTTAGATAGAGTGCTGTGTGTCCCCAGAAACCCATCATCTGGGCTAAGAATACCACAAATCAAAGTGTGTTGAGCCCCCAGCCTGGGCTACATCCTGGCTCAGCCCCGGGCCCACAGTGGAGCCTGCCTCCCTGCCCTTGTGTTCTTGGTCTGCCTGGGAGCTGGGTGTGGCTGCTGCCCAGCATCCCAGGGAGGATGGGACCTCTCGCTCTAGCCAGGCGGAG
Source organism: Spermophilus citellus (assembly GCF_964194105.1). Lineage (NCBI taxonomy): Eukaryota > Metazoa > Chordata > Mammalia > Rodentia > Sciuridae > Spermophilus > Spermophilus citellus. The sequence goes on from NC_138192.1 coordinate 132,340,560, forward strand.
GTCCAAATTCAGAACTCAAAGTATGGCTTCCACTGATCGTGGATTGCTTTTACACCATCCAAAGTCAAAATTCCTAGGTGGAGCCAGCGTGGGTTGGGTGATGGGGCAGTAGCTGTGGAGGCCCACAGAGGGCTGGGCCAGGAGGACCGGGCTCTGCGGGCTGTCTTGGGGACAGCAGGTGGACTGGACTGGAGCCACCATGTGGGTGCCGTGGTGGGGGGGTAGGCCTGTAGGGTCAATCAGTCGTGTTGAAAGGCCAGTTAGTTACTGGCCAGGCTGCCTTTTTCTCTGCACGCCAGTCATCTCCGTAAAGGGAGCCCACTGCCAGGTGCCAGCCAGCATTGCCCTTGGTCCCTCAGAGCCAGCCCCCAGAGTTTCTTAGTGCAAATGCTAAGTGTTCAGTTCCCTTCTTTCAGAACTATTACTTCACTCAACATCGATGGCTCAGAATCCCACTGATACAGCACGTCCTTTCCTCAGGTGGAAACTGTTGTGTGTGGAGAGTGCTTTGTGGGAGACCTTGGGGCTCCTGTGCTCAGAACCCGTCTCTGGAGGGAAGTGATGTCCGAAGGCTGGGGCAGAGCATCTCATGTTTCCAGGAGGGTCCAGGCGGGTTGCTGACCCCAGTCACCTGTCAGCACAGCATTCCAGGTGCCCCCAGTTGTACCTTTCAACTGGTCGGCATAGAGCAGGTTCCCAGGGAAGGTGAGCAGCAGATGCAGAGGTCCCCCTGAAGCTCCAGACAGCGCCCACTGTCATCATCCCAACCCCACAGGTTACCTGGCAGTTCACGTTGGGTCACACGTTCTGTGTTTGGACAAATGCGAGGTGACTGCATCCACTGCTGCAACTCTGTGGCACAGTTGAAGTCACGCAGGTAGGAACCCCGTCAGCATGTGGTTTCTGTTCGTTAGCATGCCCTTAAGGTCCTCACAGGTCCTTGCCCTGGTTACATAGTTCCTTTCTTTTCCTTTTTGCTCTGAATGATGCTCTCGTGCAGGATGCTCCACAGGGTTCATCCACTCTCCCGTGGAAAAACGTTTGGGGTTCCTCTAGATTTTGACAGTTGTGATTAAAATTGCTATGAATGTTTGTGTGTAGGTCTTTATGCCTACTTAAACTTGTAACTCAGTCCTGTAAATACCAAGGGACACTGTTACTAGATTGCATGGTAAGAATAATTTTAGTTTTGTGAGAAATTGCCGACTGTGCTCCAGGGTGGCCTGGGGGTTCCTGAGGCTCCATGTCCTTGCCAGTGTTTGATGATGTCAGGGTTCAACTGCAGCCATGCCATGGTACACAGCAGAATTTCCCTGTTGTAATTTGAGTCCCTGGGGCACGCGGTGCTGAGCATCTCTCCAATGCTTTGCCCTCTGTGTGTCTGCCTTGGTGCCGTTTCTGTTCAGATCTGCTCACTGTGTGTTCACTGGCTGTTCATTTGTCGTTGGTTTCAAGAGTGCTGTCTTCTGGGTGATGTCCTTCATCAGACGTGGCCTTCGAGCATCTTCGCTCCCACTCCATGGCCTCTGATCTTGTGGTCACTCTTCACTTCTGGCGACTTTCCTCTGTCAGTGTCCACCACGTTTATTGATGTGATGCTTGGTTTTGATCTTGGATGAGTTTGACTTTGCCTGGGATGTTTCATTAGCGTTTTCTCTGCAGTTTAGATGGATTCATTTCAGCCATTTCTATACTGTTGAAAAGCCTTTTGAGTGAATATGTCCCCAACACTTTTGAAGAACTTGTTGCTCAGGAGCTCAGTGCGGGTGACACATTTTGCGGAGGCATTCTAAACTTAATTCTGATGGAGAAGCTTTTGGGAGTGTGTGGCGTTCTCGTGAACAGTCATCCTCTGGCCATAGTGCTCCACTGTGGGGCTCCGCAGGGTTCATCCGCATCACACCGAGCTGGGAGGCCCAAGCAGGACAGCTTTATAAACTCAGAGTAGGTAACACACGTGTGTGGTACAAAATTAGGAACACACCCAGGGACAGCAGGAGAGCTGTCGGTCACTCCCCGTCGTTACCTCACGGTGCCCACTCCCCGTGTTCCAGAGCCAGTTCCCTGTCCCACTCCCTGAGGCCCTGGTATGCCCACCTGTGCTCCTGGGGGCCTCCAGCCATGCTGGCCTCCTCAGCACTTCCTGCCCTCCCCCTGATGGTCCCCTGTGCACTGGTTTCCGTGAGGGAAGGAGTGTGGCTGCAGGAACATCAGTAGATATCTTCAAATGAGCGAGCAGAACAACAGTGAATCTTTAAACACTTGGAAAACGGCCACTTGGTGCAGGTATACCAGTTACTCGCCTCGGCACACCTGTGTGCACACGGGTCGTAGAAACTAGAGTTCTACAGAACAGTACCAGGGCCACTGCACTCAGGTCACCTCCCCTCTCTTCTGCTTGTGGAAGGTGCTGGTCACAGCCCACCACAGTGAAGGTGCCCCTTGGCAGGACTCCCAGTGTTTGAAAGCCCCCCGTAGGAACACTGGCTCTGCGACTGCATTTACACGTTAGCTCTCATCCCAGGGGAGCCCTCCCAATAAGACGTGCTGGGGGGTGCAGGGAGCCATCTCCAAGGTAGGTCAGCCCTACGGTGGCTTCCTGTCCCCCAGGTTGTGACAGTGTACCCTGCGCTCTGAGTCGGATCACCATGTTCACAAGTGCAGAGGTGTGTGGGTCGTGGGCCCATTTCCTTCCATTTAGGAAGATGTGTAAGTTTTTACTTCCTGGGGACAGCACGTCAGCACCGCAGTCTGCCTTGCAGGCAGCTTCCAGCCTCTCCCCTCCTGCCTCACCCTGGGCTGCGGAGTGGGTAGCCTTGCTGAGCACACCCCGCTGCTGAGTGCCAGGAGGGCAGACGCCCTCGCTCTCTGCGGCCTAACCCATAATTACAACCCTTAGCTCACATATTCAGGCCTGCCTTGAGAAAATATTTTATCTGGAATGTCAATTTTTTTGGCACCTTTCACCGGAGCTCGCCTTCATTTTCGCCAATTATTCATTTAGCAGATATTATGAAGGAGGTCCCTGCGAGAGGATAGGAAAATGCCATTTGAATAAAAGGTCACCTAAGAAGAGAGGGCCTGAAATCAGACAGGCAGTTAGAGAGGAGGCAGCCGCCAAGGGAGCCTCGCTTTCCAAGGAGCTGTGTAGGATCCCGAGGCTCCGCTGCAGGTGCCGAGGACACAGCGGCTTCTAGGCCCACCTGACCATATGGAGCAAGCACAGCAGACTCGTTCTGGAAGGACTCGGAATCATTTACGTCATATCACAGGGCATTTGGTAGTGCCCGCTGGGTTCTCCTGCACCTAGCCTAGACTCCTCAATGGCTCCCACTGCCCACACAAAAGTATCCCTAGCCCTTGAAAGCAATAGGAGGCTCCTCCACCCCATCTAAGCTCCTCCTCTCTGGTCCCAGCCTCTCTATGACATTTCCCAGTTTCCAGAAACATGGTAAGTCTGATACCTTCTGCCAAGAATGCCCTTGGCTCCTAGGGCTCTCCTGCCTTCGCCCACCTCTCAGGATACTGCTCACGGAACCCCTCTGCTTGGAGACTTCCGTGTGCACCCAGGCATCCAACGTCCTGGCCTCCTCTTTGCACAGTCATCTGAGTACTCGTCTGTTCTTTGCTAAGTCATGAACTTTTTCCAGGCAGAGGGGACCCACATCTGGCTCCCCCCAGGGACAGTGGCATTCTGGAGAACCCCGGATCCTTTGACAGCTAGCCCTATGCTGGGCCTGGCAAAATGAGATCACATCTCCGTTTGCAGAAAGTCTGCATTACGTTCGACATTGTTAATGTGGTTTGCTAATCAGTGTGTGTAGAAGATCAAGGTGGCAAGTAATGGCTTTGATGAGGCTTCTCAGTGGAACGACGGAGGCAGCTGAGAGCAGCCAGCCCGTGGCTAGAGAGGCTTGGGCTGTCACCGGGATTATTAATACGTTGTAAAGACATTTTGGGGATTCCGCCATATTTTGTATGGTTGCCAACAAAATGTTGACAGTTGTATTGTGGTTAATAAATTCATTTAGATTTATAAGCATTGTTTACAGAACCTGTTCTCCTGCTGAAGCTCCAGCAGCATCTGTTCCTTCTTACTAATTAACTGCTAATTACGAATGAGCTTTGTGTGTTTGTCAGTATAACTGGCTCGTGCATTTTGTAAGGAACATTAACAAATTGATTTACATAGCAGCAAAGCAATCAAAAGAGTAAACTGAACAGCAAGCATCTAAAGCCCTTCAGCCGGGTTTTGAATGAAGCAAACTTTTGGTGCTATAAATACTGTCGTAAATTTCTGTTACCTTAACTTCGTGGTGAAGGTGCAGCGGCGAAGCAACAGGGGGGTTAATAGAGGGAGGAGGGCTCTGCACCGGGTCATCTGGGCACTGGTGACATGGCCACGGTCCTCCGGGGACTCAGTAGAGGAGACTCAGTCCCTGGGTGTGCACTGGGTTCCCCATGGACATGCTGCTCTCTTTGGGGGAAGAGAAGTAAATATTTTTGAAAGAGATGGTTACAGTAGTGGCAGGCATTGCTCTGACTCTCACTGAGACGCTGGACTACATCTTAACGCCGGCGTTAATGGTCCCATCAGTGTGCTGCAGGTCCTTGGCCAGAAATGTGAAATCTGGGCTCTGTCACAATTGCTCCTCCCCTTGGGCTCTCAGATTCAAACTTTGCTGGTTTGCCTCATGCTCTGAAGTATGAGCTTTTAAAGTGAACCAGCCGGGCAATTCTAAAATTTGGGGGTTCCCTCTTCCTCCCTTCTCAAGATTTTGCGGGGAGACGTGGAAGCAGCCCCTAGATTCCTGTGATCCAGGCCCCTTTGCATCCTGCAGCGGCATCAAGCCCCCAGGGTGTTTTCTAAAGCTGCCCCCCAGCCAGAGTGAAGGGACAGATGAACGATCGCTGGGACCGGAGAGCCATGCTGCACACTAATGTTCCTGGTTCCTCTCAGGTCCCCAGAGTGCAGGTGAACAGCTGCAGGTCACCAGGTGGCCAATAGCCCAGGGGCTGGGAATGGCACAGGCCCAGTATGATTACTGAGGTTGCATTAAGCAAAGTACTGCTGCGGTCACTGAGGTGCTTGGCCCTGCCTCCAGGGGTCAAGGTAACAGCCTTGGCAGGCCGACCAGCACCAGCACCCAGAGACAGCTCCCAGGCGCAAAGCCTGAGCTCTGGGGCAGGACCCTGTCTCCCAGCTGTGAGCCCTGGCAGGCTCCCGACCTCAGGGCTTCAATGAAGGCCTCTGTGGGATAAGGATGATCATCCACCCAGCTCTCCAGGGTCAGTACAACCCTCTGTCTGGCAGGTGGCACATAATAACAGCTCAGTAAACAGCAGCTCCGGTCAGCCCCATCCCTGTATTCACATGGACGTCACTACCCGTAAACACTCTGCTTGACTTTGCTGGATCACAGCGATTACTTTTGGGAGGCACATGTCCTTTCTTGACGATACGTTGATTACTCTTAATTCCAGATAAATGCAAAAAATTAAGCACACATAAAAGAGGGAATACAGGCATAAATAAGATGTTCGCAGAGAATGTCAGTTGTTGTACAAGCTGTAATGTTTGTTTAACACATTTAATTGGCAGCTGAGCCATCTGAAGAATGTAATTAATTGTACTATTGGTGGAAATCCGGCTGGCTCGGTGAATTTTTTTCATTCAAAAAATTTTGTCTAAAGCCAAGAAAGCATCACTTTCTCTCACCCTTGGTGTAGTGGGAGAAAGAGTAGGAGCCACGTTTTCTGATGCATTCCTTCTTCCTGGAAAGATTTCCCAGGAGTAAGGGTTCGTAAAATCCAGTGAACTCAAAATAAGACTCTCTTCTGGTTTAAATTTTGCCCCTCTGGAATTTTAGTTTGGAGCCATCTACACTTAAAGCCATTCTTTGAAAATGTGGGATGTATTCAGTAGAGAAACTGCAGAAATAGGTGTTCAGCACTTGAGCCAGGTTGCATATCTAATGTGAAGAGGTCTAGATCTCAGAAGACGCACCCACGGCAGGTCTGCCTCCAGGGACCAGGTCTACATGGAGTTGGGAGAATCTTCTATGGAAAAGCTTACAAATGATAAGTTTGAAATAAAGTATCTTCTCCATTTAAATACTGCATAAGGGGACTCAAAAGCCTTCATACTAGTGGCTTTCAGTCTGGATACCTGTGCGTATGCACGTGGATATGCCCACTCCATCCACAGGGCTCAGATTCATTTGGCCTGGGTGGGGTTGACGTGCCTCTCAGTGTCTCAAAACTGTTCACAGAACCACCTGGGGAGCCTAAAATAAAACAGAACACGAGGCTGGGGAGCCAGATACCACGCCTGGTAACAGGGCTGCTGGGGAGGGGCGCTGATTCAGAATCCATGTTCCTGGGGGTCTCCTTCCACCTGGTCGGACCACCCTAGGCACACGCACAGGAGCTGCCCTGGCCTCTCCCCTAGGAGGCTGAAGGAAAAGAGGGGTGTTGGTCTTTTTATAGAGGAAATGGTTACTTATTTGCAGATTATTATCACTGAAAGACATTTTTGTAGCTTGATTTCCACTCAGAAATAGATGTCACCCACACAGGATGAGAGAAACTTAGGAAGAATTATGAACTTCTTTTAAAATGAGAAAAGTCAATGAAGGGAGGCAACATAACCAGAAAAGGGGAAAATTAAAATCTGAAATAATTTATGGGCAAAATAATTTTCCAGCTAAGAGTCTATTAGCTGTGTATTCAAAACATTTGAGAGGAATGTTTGTAATCGGGTCATGTTGTGATTTGCAGGAGTTCACCATCGCCCTGCAGCCGAGGGCTCAGTGTTCCCTTCTTGGACTTGGAATTGTGGAAGTACCAGGCAGGCTCCCCACCCCTGGACAGCCCCCTCTTTCATGATAACCACCTGCTGTCCAATGGCAGCCATTCTGATGTCCTCAGCCTTTGCAGTGACCATTTGGGAGAAGAAATGTCTGGAGACCTTGATTTAGGAGAGAAGGGACCCTGCGGTTCCTCTCCCATATTTTCACTTTGGTCCAGAAGGAGGTGGATTATCCCTTCTCCCACCCCTTCCAGGTCCTTCTCTGCCCTCTTTTCTGACTTCTCCTTCAGAGGTCTGTCGTGTAGTGGGTCAGCACTCAGCACTCACGGGCCCGTGTTTACGGGTGGTTTGCAAACGCGACATGCTTCAGGGTGTCAGTAGTCTCGGATGGAGCCTGGTGCTCGTGCACCTGGTGGCTGGGGGACTGAGGGGTGAAGGAAGGAGAGTAGACAGGCCTGGTGGGTGTAGGGCAGGAGGGGAAAGGCGGACAGAGCCGCTCTGTCTTGACCACGGCTTTATCACCTCCATAGACATTGGGTCCAGTGACAAGACAGCAGTAGAGCAGCTGGAAGGGACCATAGGAAGGGGACCCCAGGAATGGCCTGTGCAGTCATGAGCCTTCTAAGTCAGGAGAGCCGGGAAGTTTGGAATGTCTGAGAAGGCCCTCTGGTGGGGGTTTCCATGGCTAAGGAAATCTGCTGGACATAGGTGTTGGGGGGTCATTAATACTGAAGTGGCCACCAAAGACCTCAGGGCCTGTGAGGGCAGGGCACTGCCCAGAAGGAGCACGAAGAACGCAGGTGCTAGGCCAACGGCAACGACGAAGCCCCAGGAGATGGAGAGACGGGACTAGGGAAGCTGGGGAAGTCTGAGCGTCTGCCATTGTAGGAGAGGGGAGAAGAGGTTTTTCAAGAGGGAGATAAACTGGGGAAGGATGAAAAGGCATCCCTAGTTTGTAGGTCATTGGTGTCAGGAGCAGAGGGCGTAACGGGCTGGGAGTGGTGAGCAGAGGGTGAGGGGGCACGCCAGGCACCACCCCTGAGAAGCCCGGCTGTGACCAAAAGAACCCAAGTCTAGAAGGTGCTGACTGAGGGGAAATGCAGTGAGGAACCGTCGGGAGTTCTCCTGGAGAGAAGTCACCAGCGGTCTCCCTCGTTAGGAAACCCTGAGTGGATGCCACGCGCACTTATTTTAAAATTAGCAAACTCGCTTATCACTTTGCAATTTGTAAAGCATGGCTGGTATTTATCCAGGACCTGCTACATGTCCAGCACTGCGTTCCGCTTTATGTTGAGTACGTTGACTTCACGCCGGTTCCTTCCAGTGACTGCCGTCTTTGTAAGGGACAGGCCATGTGCACCCGTCTAGACTCACGCTCCCCTCCTCACCATCTCCTGGGTGCTCCGTGTGTCCATGTGCCCACTGCCCAGGCGGTCACCCCCTCCTGCCTGAAGGAGTCAGGGAGCCTTGAGCACTGGCTTAGGAAGTATGTCGACCTTCACAAGCCATCTGAAGGTGACTGCCCGTGTTGACGACTGGGTCACTGTGCTTCCCTGCGTACCAGGTGCCGTTGTAGGGAGGAGCCCCCTGTTGGTAGCCCACATTCGCCCGAGGCTGCCCTTCTCCCTGCCTCCCTCCTTGACTTCTTAGTTCTGGAGCATAACTCTCGTGTTCTAGAGCAGGGAGGCCATGGCAGCTGACAGGTGGCTCAGTCTGCAGTGACTGCTGAGATCCAGGGCCCAGAGCAGGCCCTCTAGGTGGGGGTCCTCGCCAGGGCTGCAGCAAGGAGCTCGGGCAGCCGTGAGTAGGCTGGGGGTGCATTTAATATTGCCTTCCCACACGAGCGAAAGCGACTGTCACCCACAGAAATCGCAGCCATGTCCCCATTATCCTGCTGTCACAGCTAATCTAACAGGTCGCTTTCCCTCATCTCTGTTGGGCAATACGGTAGATATTAGATCTGCCCACAGAGCTCAGTGTGTTAATAAAGAAGTGCTTTTATTACTCTACCCGGGTATTTCTTGTATTTTGAGCATCATATTTCAATATCGCTGGCTCTTTGGTAATCTTCTGAATTTAAAGACGTTCTGAGAAGGGCTCAGAGAAGACGCCGTGCAGTCCTCCCGGGACCGGCTTTCCTCCCCGTCGGCTCTGTCCGCTGAGCAGGTTTTCATCTCGTTTATCAAACGTAAGGATACAGGTCTTTAGAACTGGACAGTTGCTGCTGGTCCTGCTGCCACCCCTTGTGGGCCTTCATCACAGAGCCCCCCCACCCCGGGGCCAAGTGCATCCACAGGTCACTGTTGACCCTGGGGTTTGCGGGTGCCCCCACACTGTTTGAGAGCAGGCCTGGGAGGACTCGAGCGTGGCCTGGCGCACAGCCCTGTCCTGCGCTGGCCTGGACTCCTCTTACCTCCTCTTGCCCCCACTGCCCCTCTCTGGCCTCCCCTTGAACTCTGCACGTCTGGGTCAGCCGATTACCTGGTAGAACTGTGTTCACGGGGTCCAGTGAGGGATGTCCCATTCCAAAACCTCACAGCCCCTGCCTGGTTCTCACGCTGTGGTCCTTGAGCTCTGCAGCCGGTGCTGCAGGGACGCTCCCGCAGGCTGGCTCTTCCCCAGGGGTCTCCTGGGTTCCGTGTGGCTTCCCTTCTGCTGTCCCCGTCTTGGGCCATCTGCACATGGGCTCTTCTCTGCCCTGACTCAGAGGCCTCTGTTTTCACGCCCATGGCCTCTTCCTCACCGGTGGCCACTTGGGATCTTCTTGGTCACAGAAGGACAATCCCCATGGAGCCTTTCTGTCTGACCCAGTGTCCCGCAGCCTGGACACAGGTTGCCTGTGGCTGGAGCCAAGGAGCGTCCCTGCCATTCCTCTCCCTCTGTGCCTCGTTTGGCCAGAGCCCTCTTCCTGAGCTGATGCCTCCCGGGGTGTGAGGCTGGCAGAGGAACTCTGCCCTGCTTTCCAGCAGAGCTGGCTCTGTGGTGGTCAAAGATGTCACTCCGTACTGTGCCCTTCAGCAGCCCTGCCTGGAATCTGGCAGTGTCCTTGGGGGCCAACCAGCCGTCGTCTTGATGCCCTTGGGTTCCTCCTCTGCATGCGACGCAGCCTCTCTTCTGAAGTCCCTGCTGTGGCCATCGATGTCTGCTTGTGACAGTCCTTGGGCTGCCCATAGGACCCCTCTCTGTGCCAGCTGGTTGTTCCCTGTGACCAGCTACTCTGTGCCTCTGTGCTGAGGCCTCCACTGAACCTTCTCGGCCCGTGTCACACCCCCAGCCCCCCTCAAATGTTCCAGAGAATGAGGACTACTGTAGCATTTTAATACAGCAGCTGTCAACACAGACGCATGGGGGGGTCAAGCGGGGACTTAGATGAGGAGGATGCGGAGGGGGGGTTCCGGCCGACGGCGGGGAATCCCCCACTGCCGAGGCAGCCTCTCCTCTCCACACACCCCATGCTCTCCCAGGCTGGTCCTAGTTTTTAAGAAAAGTTAGGAATTCTGAATTTGCACATGAGAGCTCATCACCTTTGAGTGTTGACAGTGGAGTCTAAGATGTCCGGCACCTGAAGAGTCCCCAGGGCAGCTCTGTGTCAGAGCCACCGCTTACCCTGGCTCCGGCACTCATCCTGGCATGTGAGGCTCAGTGTAACCTGTGCCAACCTCCTCGCCCAGCCTCTGGCCCACCCCTCTGAACACCTGTGCACTCATCTCTGCCCTTGTGCAGTGCATGGCCCCTCGGCCCACACGGTGTCCCTGCTGCTGCTCAGGAGCCTCCTCTCCACCCCTTCAGGGCCATGGGGCCTCTGTTCAGTGCCCACTGCTTAATCCCAGGGTGGCGTTCTGCAGGCTGCACGGAGCCCTGTGCACCTGGTGATGAAGACAGCCCTTTCCATGTCCACCACTAGGCTGGACTCTTGTGGGAGCAGCAGGTCCAGCTCACTGTTCTTTGGGGCAAGGACAAGGCAGGTCCTGACCAGCAACAGGCCTTCATGAGCTGTGTGTGATGAAGTGACCATCAGCAAGGCGCTGTCCTTCAGGAGTCCTGCACTACACCCCACCCCCACCCCCGGTTCCCCAAGAGGAACAGAAGTGCATGCCAGGGCTGCTGGGCCATAGGTGCCCGCCCCCCGGGTCGGGGACGGGGGAGTGCAGAGGCCATCCCAGATCCCTCCTGTAGGTCACCAAGCCGCTTCTACATCAGCCCAGCTCAGACCACAGTGTTGGGCCACCAGAGCCGAGTCAAACACCCGCCAGCATCTGCGACTGCAGGTGCCTGCAGACCTATCACCCGGCCATCACACCGGCCATATCCCCAACAGACAGAACACAGGGCAGCTCAGGCACCTGGCAGTCCCTGCCTGGGCTTCCTGAGGCCCCCTGTCTGCAGCCATGGGGTCACCAAGGCCACCTCCAGCCCAGCCAGACAGCGCTGGGCTTCCTCCCTCTCCTGCTCCTCCGACGCCCCCACCTGCTCATCCTTGCATCTCAGAAGCATCCACCACTCACCCAATTCAGGCGCCTGGAGCCATCCCTGATCCCATGTCACCTTTCCACCCACCCCCACCTGTCACTATGTCCTGCCTCCTTTTCCTCTTGAGCCTCGCTCCACTGCACCCCATCAGAGGCCCTGCTCCTTGATGTACCCCCTTGCTTCTCCGCGGTATGGTACCAGGGCTCCTACCAGGTGCCCTGTCCTTGGCCCACAGCCCTCCTCCTCCCTGCCACCAGAGTGGTCCTCCCACTGTTAACTGTAGCCATGGTGTTACACCTGCCCCAGGCTTCCTGAGACCTCTGGGACAGAGCCAGAACTACTTCGTGTCCTGGCCCTGCCTTGGGTCCCCCCACTACCTCGTGTCCTGGCATCCTGGGCACATCTGACTGTATCGCTTGCTCCGTGTGCTTGCCAGTTCTTCCCCGACTGGAACACCGCTGTCTGCCACCCACCTGCCTTTCTCCTGGCCACCGGTGCAGGAAGAAGTTGCCACCGCAGGCCTGAGACTGTGTCTTTAAAGGTGGCTCTGAGCTGGCCTCTGGGAGCTTGAGTTTGGGGCAGGAGTGTTCCGTTATTCTTGGAATTGATAAGCATGTGGCTGTGTTCAAACTCTGTGCAAGCTTTTGGTTGAGGCCGATGCTTTCCTTCTGGGAACCTGCAGACCTGGTATGTGCCAGGAGGAGGGGCCCCGCTTGAGCAGCCCCAAGACAACCTGGGCAGCCTGAGGAGCCTCCCTGATAGACAGCGTCGCTCTCGTGCTTTGCGCTCGCATGACTCTTGCTTTCACTTTTGTCCAAAAGAAAAATGGTTCACAGTGACAATGATGTTGTTGCACAGTGTATATACTCTATTATTAAATTCATAAGTAATGTGAACCACTTCATAAATTATTTAGCTCCAAGTTCATTTTGTATAGAAAATTACATCTTTGAAAAGATATGACAGGGTTAAAATGAATCAAGTTTATCGTAAAACTGTTCTAGCCATAGTAATTTAATCTGTGTCATTTTATCAAATAAGAAAAATTTTCAATATTTTGAATACTCATCACTCAAGTAGTACAGCCGCTGGTGCTCCCGCAGCGAGCAGGCCTGCCCCCGTCCTTTCAGTGATAGGCCCTGAAACGTGTGGCTTCCTGTGCGTGTCCATCGGACCCGACTCTGCACCGGCTCCTGACCTATCACGTCCTATGCGAAGGTACAGCCTGAGCTGCGGCTCAGAATGGCTCCCGTTCTGCTTCCTCCAGGAGGGCTGCGGAATCCCCTGACGCAGCCTCACCCCCAGCCTATGCCTCGTGTGGTGGACTTACCAGGTGGCCCTCAGCAGGACTTCCCGTTCCAAAATTACCGTTTCCTGTTTCCGCAGCCCCATCAATGCAGTGGAGGGAAAGGCAAAGCCTTTGGGATACAACCATGTCTACTCCATTCTGTAGGCACCTGCCACGCTCACTCCAGTGACCAGCTCCCAGGCACTCCTGGGTTCTGGGTGGCCTTCTCACACCATCATCCTGCGGCCAGCTCTGCAGCTGAAACTCATTTGGCCGCCCCACGTGGGTCTAAGGCCCTTGCCCCACCCCGCCCTGGTCTTGCTTCCTTATCCGTGTGCCTGAGTGCCCTCTGCAGCCTCTTTAAGGAGTGGCTGGGTCTCGGTGACTCCACCCCAACCCCGCAGAGCACCTGGGTCCCTGAGCCAGGAATGCAGGTGGCTTCTTTCTAAGGCCAAGAGCTGCTGGATTGCTTGCACCACATCAGAATGAGGTTGAGAAAAAGAGGCAACTCGTTATCACCCTGTGGAGGATTTGGATTTAGCAAGAAGTGAACAAAAAGTTCACCATGAGACTAATAATCCATTGACCGTGCTGTCCACAATGGCATCGCGACCTGAGAAGCCTGCCGATCACTTAGTTCACTCGAAGGTCCTGCGTCCAAGTGCTTCTCCGTTTTCCAAGCCTGGCCACATGTTTGTGGAAATGTAGAGTCACGTGTGGCACGAAGACAAGGGGTTCCGGGGCTTCTTAACAGAAGGAGCCAGCAAGGGCGAAGTTCCCCTTGATCATCCACTGACGCTTTCTCCAGCCTGTGAGCTCTGGGGGGCTTCCTCACTTGGGCTCTTCCTGCTTTGGGACACTGGGCAGGAGCCAGACCCGAGGCTGCCTCCTCCTCACCCCACCCCTGCGTTTCAGTACTTGGGGTCACCCTTACCCCTGGACTGACTTCCCCTTCACCTGTGGGTCTGGAGGTATCCTGGCCATGTTGCTCCTTCGAGCTCCAAGTAAAAATGACTTTGTTCTGTGGCACTCTGTTAAATTGGCTGGTTAATTCTGGTGTTATTTACCCTGTAATTCATTAGTTTCACCCCACCATTGGCAGCTGACAGGCTGTAATTTCACGCCTTGCAATAAAAGATGTCTCATAATCTGCTTCATTTAGCAGCAAGAGAATTTAATGAAATTAACTGCAGTCCTAATTATGCCAGTGAATACTAAAGACCGCCATCAAGTTTTCTCAGAAAAGGACGAGGTCCACCTCGTGAAGGATTTGGAATATAATTTGCTGGGAGAAGTTGCAAACATCCTCCTGTAGTTGGCCGATGGCCGGCTATGACTCCATGTGTGACCGGAGTGAACTGGCCGTTTTCTGAACGTCTCTTCCAGTATTCCTTGTTTTATCAAATTTGGAAGCGGTTCCTCTACCAGAGTGATCTTGGTGACATAAGCAGGGGGACCTGAGGTTTCCAGTAAACGTTCCCCCGACGGTGGCCTCTGTGTGTGTAGACTGGCATTGCATTCCCGTTTTCCATGTGTGGACCTGGAAGCTTTCCTGGGTAGGTGGAAGCTGGGTCTTCTGCTCAGATGCTCAGGACTCAGCCTTGGTGGCCGTCCCCGTCCCTGTGGGTGGGGATGCTGACCCTGTGGGAACTTCCTGGCTGCAGCTGGATGCCTGGTGGGCTTGGCGCTTCAGCCTCACCTGACCCTTCCTCCAGCCACCAGGCCTGGCCTTCTTCTCCAGGACAAATCTCTGCTTTACATTCTGCACCCTTCATGTCCCTGTCCTCACCTTCGGTGCTCACGTCAGGCAGGCCCTGTGTCTGGGATGCTCCTCCTCTTCCTCCTCAGCCCCGCCCCTTCCTGTTTCCTCTCTCACCTCCCCACGGTCTCCTTCCCTGCCTCTTCCTCTGTGGTGGGAGGGGACGGGGAAATGAGAACATGAGCCCAGCTAGTGCCACCTGGGAAGGTCCCAGCCAGTGCTCACCCACAGTGCTCATCCCAGCAGTCTGCTCCTGGGCTGCTGCAGTGGACAGGGGAGAGCACGCAGCTGGGAGGGCAGCAGTGCAGGCCAGCAGGTGGCCGCACGCAAGCCGCAGGCCTGGGGAGCCTCGGGAGGGAAGAAGCACAGGTTCACCCTGGACAGAGGAACCCCTGGAATCTGTCCGTCTGAAATTGTGTCTTCTTCTATAAGTATGACAGAAGTGTCAGCAGTCTCGGGTTACTGACTGCTCCCTCTCTTCCTACTCGGGCTGTACAAACGAGAGTGGTCTTGTGAGTCCTGAAGTAGCCACCTCCCAGGGCAGTGGTGACCTGGTTTCCCGGGCCCAGGACATCGGCTGACTGACAAGGTAACTTCAGCCTCTGCCACCATGACCAGGAAGCCACCCCAGGCAACTGTGGTTTGGAGGCCACATTAGAGCTTGGTGGCATGACTTGAGGCTGCTGTTGCATAGGACTTGTAAAGAAACACAGAGGGACAATTGGGAATCACTTCTGCAGGGAATCTTCATGCACTGGTCACACTCAACTTTCCTGCTGTCCTACTCGGATAGGGCGGTGACTCCACAGACCTTTTAAATGTCAGAGGAAGATAATTGTGCTGCGAAGTTGCAAGTTGCAAGACCACCCCACGCCTGCTTGGGCAGGTCCATACCAAGGGATTGGTGGGTTTCTAGGTCCAAGTGCACTGTGGGCGTAGCCGGCTGTGGGCAGGGGCTGACTAAGCCATACTGGGGATGAGCAGGGTGTTGGCAGTGCCAGGCCATGGCTGGTGGTCTTCCCACTGTACCCAGCAGCCTTGCACAACCTGCAGAGCTGGCTCTTGGGTGTGCTCGCTGGGTTAGTGTGTACAGGCATCTCCCATGGGGAAAATAATGGCCAAGATGGAGCAGGAGACCTGGATTCTAGGTATGATGGGGTCCTCCCAGACGATACCCCTGGGCATACCAGCCAGGCTCACCAGGCCTTTGAGCTGGTAGCTGGTGGCCCTCGGAAGCTCGTGGCTGGGCTGTCATTACTGATGCTGTGCTGTGAGCATCTGCCAGGTGCTCCTGCTGCCCCTCTGAGCCAGGTGGGCACAGTGGCTCCCCTGTGTCTCAGTGTGGCCTGGGAGGCCCTGGAGAGGAGACTTGGGCAAGGCCATGTCGGGGAGTGGCAGAGCAGCTTTTCCCAGCTCCCGTGTGCTTCCTCTCCACTTTCCCTCCCCGGCGCAGCCTGTGCAGGGCCAGGTCAGGCCGGGGCCACCGGGCCTCAGGGAGGCTCTTAAGGGACGGTACATCATATGCTCTTGTGCAGTCACCTTGCCACTTTCGTCCCTCAGTCTCCCCATGTTGGAGCATCTGCAGCCAGAGCCAGGCTGGATGAGACCATACACATGTGTGTGTGGTCTCCACATGTGTGGCCCTGAACCCAGGATGTCACCCTGCTGCCACAGCCCCGAGGACAAGGCCAGGAGATCGCCAGGAAACACAGGGGCAAGGAGCCTGTGGACAGAAAGACGGGGCTAGGGAGGCTTCTCCTGAGTGCTCGCCATAAAAATCACTGCACTGCCATTAAATCTGGGGGCCCGGGTGGGCTCCTGCTAGGAGAGAAGCAGGCCCGGGTGTTGGAGGCACCGCCAGTGCATCTCGTCTGCAGTGCGCCAGAGGTGATTTTGGCGACGAGCAGTGAGGAAACCTGAAGTGTTTCTCTCCCAGACCCTCCCAGCTTATTAAAAGAACTTATAGACATGAAAATACATTAAAGTGGGCAAAGCGGAGAGAGGGTGAGAGAGATTAACAGCCGCCGCTGAATGGAGCCTATTGATGAGACGGGACTGTGCCGCCGCCGCCTCTGGAACCAGGTGCTGGCAGCCGAGGGGGAGGTCAGGCCCCACCAGCATCTAGGGGAGGGGAATTTGTATTTAAAAATAATATATGTCCAGTGCTGTATTCCTCCCTCTCCTGCCGGGAAGGGGGGAAGCACTCTGCCGCCCGAGCGCCCTGTTTTAGCACCCACATTAAAAGATTCACTTAAGATGCGCAGAGACTGGCTTGAAGGGCGCGCGCCTGCATAATGTCTATTGTCTGTGTCTGCCTGGCTTTTAGTGCCAGGGCCCAGCATGGGAGCCAGGCCTCCCGGTGTGCAGTGGAGGGGGCTCCGCAGGGAGGGGAGCCCCCAAAACAGGCCTGCTCTGACAGGCGCCTGGCAGGTGAGGGTGCGCGAGGTGTTTTTAGGATCTAGGGTGCTGCTGGTGATCACGAATCGGAGCCAGCACGTGGCGTGTGTATGTGTGCCAGAGAAAGTTCGCCGTCAGTCAAGTTTTATCTCTTAATGAATAGAGACTGCTGAAGTAAGGGTTAGGTAATTGAGTTTATAATTAATTAGCCATAACCCTCATCAGATAAAGCAGTTGTGGAGGGTTTTTTTTAATCTCCTCTCTCTCCCCAGGGCCTGCCCTTCTTTGTCCTTGTGCTGACAGCCAGCACTTATCTCGGCCTCCGGAGCCTGTGCCGCCAGCCCTCCCCCTGGCTGGCCGAGGGGTGGTCAGCGGAGCTGGCTTTGTGCTGGGAGGCCACAATCAGCCCAGCTGTCCGGCCATGATGAATTAGCCCAGGGGCTTAACAGAGAGGGGACCGCAGATCGGCTGTGATAGCGCTGCTCGACCTGACTTGAGCACATCTCTGATGGACCTTTGACACCTTCCAACAAAGAGGTTAAAGGAAGGAGCCCCCAGAAACGAGCTGCTCCAGAAAGTTGGGTGACTTACAAAAGGCCCTTTAATTTCTCTAGTGGGCAGTCCACCCGACAGAGGGAGGAGTCCGTGGGAGCTCACAGCCGTTCCCGCGAGACCCTTGTGGTTTGGGGTTTTTTTTTTATCCCATTTATTGGAATTCTGCATGGTTGGGGAACAAGCAGTGGTAAGAAGTGAGGCATTAAAATCAAAATTATCGGGGGGCTGGGAGATAGTTCAGCTGGTAGAGCGCTTGCCTCACATGCACAAGGCCCTGGGTTCAATCCCCAGCACCACAAAAAAAAAAAAAAAAAAATCAAAATTAACAGAGGCTCTGTCTCCTCTGGATTCTGCAGATGGAAGGAGGGAGACAGCCCTCCAAGCTTGAAGCCTTCCGTGGGCAAGTCAGGTGAAGAGACCATGGCCCTGTGGCCCACGGTGCTCATGAAGCCATGTTAGAATGACCTGTGCTTAGAGTGTCAACTTCCACGTAGCTCGTTTCTTCCTACTGAGACCAGGCGGGTGCTGGTCAGTCCCTCCATGCGGGGCTAGGGGAACAGAACTGTGTCAGTCCCTCCTCCCGCCTGCTGCAGGTGCCGTGGGTTTTAAATAGCATAAGCAACTTTTTCTTTGTCAGTGACACCAGGTGCCACTCATCTGAGATCCTCTGGTAACTAACCAGGGACTCGGAAGCTGGTGTTTTACCAGGCAGTATGACCCAATAATGGTTTTGAGTGGGAATGAAAATTTAATCCGACGAATATCTTATTCAGCTTCATTTAGGGAGTAAAGTATGATGAGTGCATTTACAAGTGCTGAAACTTACAGAACAAACTCCTTCATTTGTTCAGGGGGTGGGAAGAGAAACCAACAGCCTGGCGTGTGGTGACAGTGGAAAGGACAGCTGTTGGTTTGGACTGGGCCAGAAGTCAGCATGGTCTCTGCTTGGAATTAATCTGGGAAGTACCGTCACTAGCAGAGACCCTGGAAATGCAGGCTCTCTCCTTCCACTTCCAGTCTCCGGATCCTGGAAGCCGTAACTGAGCCACCCCTATGACTCCAGGTTCTTAATGAAGCAAATAACGGGGAATATGTCCAGGCCTCTCGACGTGCAAAGGAGACCCCAACGGGTAGGCTCCCAGAGGAGCCAGGCTCCCTCTGGAACCCGTGGCTGGGGCTGAGGCTGTGCTCCTCCCACCTAGCCTTCCCTGTCTTCCAGGGTTCTTGGGGTCACCTACCGCAAACCCAGTCTAAAAACCAGTGACCAGCCTGTGCCAGGTCCTGTCACAGCTAAGAGAATTTAGGCCAAGGCTCTGTTCAAGGTCACAGGAAACATTGAGCAGAGAGACCGTGCTCCACCCCTGCTTCTGACTGAAACCTGTGCTGGGTCCATCCCTGACCACAGGTCCTGGCCTGCCCTCCTTGAAAACGCAAGAGCTGTCACCTGGGGCACCCTGCAGGTCACTTCCCAGCTGGCCCCTTGGCCCTCTTTCCTGGAGGCCGGGCTGACGGACTCCTTTTTCCTCAGCTCTATGGTAGCCCCCGGGAGGGGCCACTCTGCCCCAGCCCCTTGAGACAGGGCCAAGGTTAAAGACACACTGAGGGGGCACGAGGGGCTTTGCCTCTGGGCAGCCTGGGGCCTGGTCTTGCCAGCGCTCAGCTGACTCCCTGTGAACTTGGGGAAGTTTCTTACCCTCTCTGAGCTTTACCTGCTTCGTGGTTGTGCTACGGTTGACTTTCCTGCAGAGTCCTTGGAACAGAGGGTCTCCAGTAGGATCTCACAAGGGCTGCTCCCCTGGCACTCCCTTCTCGTGTCAGAGTTAATGGGGAGGACCCTGAGCTGCAGCCCTTTATGCAGCCTCAGGCTTGGAGCCACCACTCTGTGAAGTATCCTCAGAAGTTTAGCCGCCGCCAGTGCCGTACCCCTGGACCCTGGTCAGCACTGACTGCGTGTTTGGGACCCGCCTGCCCTGGGTCCACTGTCTGGACTCGTGACTTCTGAGACCTCGCTTCAACCGGTGTAACTCAGGAAGGACTAACGGACCCTAAATCAGTGAAGGAGAAGAAGAAAGTAGACAGAGCTTAAAGGAGAAAGGATAGGATTCCTACGTGACTTTCCACAAACCAGTTTTGTCCAGCTCTGTGGAAGCTTGCCGTGGCTGACACCCGTGTCACTGGCTGGCCCTCAGTGAGCTGAGGCGGGGTCCCCGTGTTCTGTAGCAGAAGTCTTACCTGGAAACGTCTGCTTCTGTCCCTCGGGGAGTCGGTCCTGGAACAGGCATTTCAAAATCAGTCATCATTAGATTTATTTGAGATTCACACGTTGACTAAAATTTTAAGTTTTCTTTGTTATACCACATTTAATGTCATCCCTCAAATATTTTAGACATGGTTACTAATTTGGTTAGGGATTTATCATTTTCAAACCTAATTTTAGAAATATTTTACTTTGGGTAGATTTTCAGCGTCATAAAAGATACATTCGGTAAACACAGGGTCGTTCCTGGTTGAATCTAGGGTATGAGTCCCTTAGACTCGTTTCCCTGAGAGTCTGGGTCCTGTGTTGCCCATGCTTACCCGCTCATGTCTCCTCCTCTTCCCCCCGCAATGCCGCAAAGACGGAGTCCAGAGGATCCCCCCTTCTTTCAAGGTGGAGGATACTTGTTTGAATTGGAGACCAATGTTGGTAAATAGGTGATATGGGATCCGGGTGGGGAGGAGTCATGCCCGATCTTCAGGAAATAGCTTATTTACCTTTGAGGTCCCTAGCTAGAAGCTGCCCAGAAGAACCAAGAATATTCTGAAGTTTTCCTCTGAATTTAGCATCAGTGAGGCTGAAGCTTTTCCCCCTGGGTTGTTCTGATACCAGTGGTTCTCCCAGAAATATTTGCAGGTTTTGCCTGCAAGAAACACGCATGGCCCTGCATGTATCCCGTGCTCTGCAGCATTAGGACGCATCTCTTGCTTCTCTGCTCTGTTTGGGCAGGGGCCACTGTCAAGCCTTGCACATTCTCATAGTCCATGTGCTTAAACTTGAGTATCTGAAGTTGGCATCCTCTCCATCTATAAGCCCACAGAAGACTCAGACCAAAGCCCTGGGAGTGCTCCCCATTTGCTGTGAGCAGACCCCCATGGCCCACCTGCCTGCCCAGTCATTGTCCTGCCCCTAGGACTGGAGATGCAATGGGTCCCTTGGCCCAGGCCACACAGAGATCACAGGCTGAGATGAAAAAGGCCAGCAGCATCCCATGCAGTCAGAGACCCACAGCTGTGCGCAGGACATGCACAGGAAATGCGAGGAGGTGCCCCACCCGAAGCCACCATTACATTTCCACCTTCAGACAGGCTGCCTTCCTGGTGCTAAGCCCTCAGCCCTCCTGCAGCGTGGGCTCCTGTGCCTGCACCGAGATATCGGGTGTCAGAGGACACACTGGGGCCCTGTGGTGTGGTCCTCTCCAGGCACTGAGGACAGGGCCTTGAGGAGCGCTGCTGTAGGACGAGTCACAGACGTGGCCATCAGACGTTCCAGGGGCCACATGTTCCATGTCAGACACCAGGTCCTGGTGCGGCTCATGAGCACAGTGGCCTCTCAGAAGTGGCATGTCCTGAGAATGTCCTTGCAGCCACCACGGAGACTCACACAGGTCCCTCGCTTCTGCTGTCCCTGATGCTTAGGCTGCTCACGGCTCACGCATCCTGGGGGCATTCTGCCCGGCCGCTTCTGTTAACTTTCAGAATGGGGCTGGGGCAGTAGCGCAGTGGAGAGCGCTTGCCTAGCATGTGTGAGGCTCTGGGTGCGATCCGTAGCACCACCTATAAACAAACAGAATAAAGGCATGCCGTCCATCTACAGCTACCAAAAACAGGAGCTGGAGAAATCTATGTGCACAGAAACAGGGCTGCCTGCACGTCACACACCTGCAGAGGGGACTCAGCAGCCGCCTCCTGGGTTGGCCAAGCTGCTTCTGGATAGTGGCAAATTCAAGGTCAAGTCGTGATGAGAGAAGACAGGAAGCAGCTCATAGACACACATCTTCTACATACCCTGGAGCACTGTGGTCACCTGGTGTCCAGGAAAGCTTCTGGTTAAAAGCACAGGAAGAACCCAGAGTCCACTGAAAGAGCTCTTTTGCTCAGAGCCCTGGATTTTGCCAGGTTGTCGGGCTGTCAGGCACCAACAGCAACCCTCAGCACTAGTCCAGGCAATCCTGGCACCTCTTCATTGTGGACTGGAGAGTTCCCAAGACCCCAAGACCACGCCGCATTTAATTTCATATTGCTCCTTCTAGAAAATGTGTATCTTAATAGCTATGACCTTTTACTTTGTATCAATTCAGATTGAACGTAATCCAGGCTGTAGCCATCTTGAACAAATTCCACCCTCAGCATTACTGCAGAGAGGGAAGTTAAGTTGGGCATATAAAATTGTAATTCATTAAATTTTTCTTTAGTTGATAAGCAAATTGCTGTTCAGTGCTAAGATGCGTTTTATCAGGGTTTTGGTATCATTAGTTAAAAATGTGAAGATAATATAGAATATGACATCAAAATTTTTAGAGGAATATATCAAACTTTGTAGTTACAGAGTTCTGAAGGGCTTTTTCACTGATTAAAAGCATGTTTCCTTATTAAAGATAAGGTCTGTCGTTTCAGAGCTTTCAATCTGGTAAGTTGATGTACAGAATGCACACGTGCCTAACCATCCCTACTGGAATTTGTTTAAATACAGCAGTTAAAGGGTGGGGGAGTATTTTAAACTACAAATCTTTCATTGAGGATCTTTTAAGTAATTAAGATGACTCTTGTGCGGGGATAATAATAATAAAAATGACTAAGAATTGGTTTCCCATGAGTTGTATTTGGTGCCCACAGTGGTCTGTAATCACTGCGCCCTGCCTGCTTCCTCTTTGTCATAAGTTACAAGGGATCCATCTGCCGTGGAGGGTCCGCGCAACATGAAAGGTGGTTCCCCTCCGCGCCGATGAAATTGATGAGCTGATGAGCGGGGAGAGACCCCTCATATTTTAATGCCAGCAGCAACAGTGCCCACACCCAGAGAACAGGAGCATCAGAGTTGGTGGTAGCAAGGAGTATTTGCCGCTGTAATTGACAAATAATACCCCTCATAAATACTGCCAGTCTTTTCAATTAGTTTTCATCTAAAATTCGGGCCACAAAATGATGGCCTGTCAACTGACAATGAATGGCAAAAATTAATAAATTGTCTTCTAAATAGAACGGACACTTAAGAAAAATTGGGCAGCCAATTTAGCACAGCATGAAGCGAGGGGAACCTTTTGTGCGGGTGCCGGGCACTAATGTTGTCTCGATCTTTATTAATGGCGCTCGGCGGCGGCTGACAGTTTTGTTGCTACTGGCAACTTTCTTCATTAAAATTAAAGCCAGCATCAAATTCCATTAGCCGTACTCTGGGCACCTTGCTTTTTTTTTTTTTTTTAATACATATTGTTTCTTTTATTAACTCCCTCTCCACCCATAAGGAGTTTTAAAAGAAGTGAAACGGCAGGAATTATCTGCTAGGGCCAGAGGTCCGAGCTGGGGGGTGGTGGCTGACGGGCCCCGCTGGGGCCCTCGCCCTAAAATCTGCAGACCTCTCTCTGCGCTCCCTCCTCTCAGAGCCGCGCTCATCCTCTCCCAAAACTGTGTACTATTTTGGGTCTGCAGCTTTCAGAGAGGGACAGCTAATTGGCGTCGGGCCTTCTGGTTTCTTATTTTTCCCCATCACTTTCTTTAAAAGTTCTGCTTCCCGTCCCTGTTATTCCCAGGGCTGACTGTCCCTGGCACAATAGTCACTTGAGGCTCAGAGAGACTTGCGTTTGTCAGGAAGGCCTGAGAGTGATTTTCCCAAAGGCATCACTTTTATCTGTAGAACAAATTTCAACCTTTGAAGGAAAAAAAAAAAAAGAAAACCAGCTTTGGTGAATAAGTTCTGAGCTATTGTGTGCGGAGCTGCTGCCCGCCCTCCACAGCACCCCGAGGATTCAAAAGGAGCACTCGGCCCCAGGGTCGCCTCTGGGGGCAGGACAGGCAGCCACTGGCTCAGCTCCAGCCTGTGGCAGCACTGTCCACCAGTCCCGGAGCCCTTGGCCCTGGCCTGTCCTCCCACCCAGACCCGGCTCTCATCAGTGCTGAGGTCCTCAGTGATGACAAGTTGGGGGGCCAAGCCTTCATCTCCTTCCAGCCTGTATCTGAAAGAAACCCAATACCCATTAAAACAACAAGAAGCTTAAGTGTCAAGTAATGAAGGAAAGAGTATTATACCAAAACACAGGAAAACATGCACTCTGAAATTTAATATCTGAGCATCCTGGCAGTCAAGGAAAAAAGGGAAATCCAGTTGTGAGCCCTGGAGTGGTTCTGAGTGTCCCTCTGTTGCCTCCAGCTGTCCCAAATGACTTGGACCCATGAATTGTAAGCTCCTTTCTCTGTTTTGTCTGAAGGCAATATTTATGAACTCAGTATGTGGGAGTTACTTTTTCTCATTACACAGGTTTCTGCTTCACCTCTTTTTGTCCAGACCTTCACAGAGAAGGATTTTATTAGTAATAGTGTCAATGACACTGTTAAAAGAAAATCCAGCAAGTGAAATGGACTCCTTCCTGTCTTATTTTCAATTTGGGAAGTATTTAATACAACAGGTGTCTGAGAGTCCCAAACAGTTCCTACTTAAATATCATACAGTGTGTGTGTGCGCGGGCGCGCGCACACACACGCACATGCTGTAAAGGTCTTACGGTAATGTATTCTTTTTTTCTAAGAAACATTTCTGATGTTTTAATACTGAAGTGCAATCAGTCTAATAATCTCAGAAAGGCTGCTGTCACGTCCCTCCGTCATCTTCGGTGAGTCAGATGAAGCACAGGCCAGGCGCTGGCCGGTTGGTGTCGTGGAGAACGGCATTCGCTCAGACTCACCGTTGGCTGCAGCGTCGACGTGTGGTTGTCTAGCATTGCTGACAGGCCCACATAGAGCATAGCAGTCACCTCCCTACTGTGTGCAGCCAGGGGACCTCCCTCACCACGGAGCCCCTCCCGCCCCCTCGCAGCACCCGATCTAGGCAGGGAGACGATAGTTACTCGATGGCTGAACCCACTAATACGTCAGGGCAAATGGGGCGTGAAATGCAATACTTTATATAGAGCATACACCAAGTGATTCTACGCTGAAACAACAAGGCCATTTTTAACTTGCTGACACAATATTTGCAGTGTTTCATCATGAAATTGTCCTGATTAACAGTCAGCTTCTTCAGAGGGGCCGTCCAAGTGGTTTCTTAAATGTGACGAATCAGAGGGTTTGTTAAAGGCCCCCACATCTTCCTTGAGGACCTGCAAGCCCAGTCCAAATGTGGGGTCCAGGACCAAATGTGTGACTTTGCTACGGTGTTTGTGGGATTTGTGAACTCAAGGTGTCACAGCACGTGTCGGGTGACGTCCTGGTTAGGAAGTGCATTTTGTGCTGTTGATGGTGGTAGCACTCTGTTTCTGTCAGTCTCCGGGTCAGACTAGGCGGCTTTTGTGGGGGCGTTTGGCAGACCCCAAGCACAGGCAGACTGTCATCTCTGCCGTAGCCTGCAGGAGGCAGGCGGATGGCTGTCTTCCCTCTCCCTCCCTCCCTCCCAGCAGGTCGACCTCAGGTGGGCCACGCGTCTCTGGAAGACCCACCCATGTCCTTGGTGGGCCGCTGGGGGGCTGGGCGCCCTCGACTGTGGGGAGTGCTCCCAGGATGCTTACTTCTATCTGATCAGGCCCCAGTAACCTGGAATTTCCTCCCGTGGAAATAAGGAGGAAGCATGGAGTCGGCAGGATCTGCTCCGGGCATTTCAGCTGATGCTGGTAAAGCCCCATCTGGGAGGAAGCGCACCTGGAGGAGCCGCCGGGCTGTCCTGGCACCGGGAGCCTGCAGGGAGCTCCTTCTCCAGCCCTGCCCACCTGACAGCTGGGCACCTGGCAGGTGCCTGTGTCAGGGAAAGGGGTGGGCAGAGTGTCAGGCTGCTGTCCTGGGTGCTCAGGGACAGCCAGGTGCCCGCGCCTGGAGCACAGCCTGGCTCAGATCCATCGGTCTGCTCTTCCCTTCTGCCCAGGCCTTGGTGGTTTTCAGATTTCCTAGGAACGAAGGTGTGGCGGCCTCAGCGGGGACCAGGGTGATCCTCACATGGCAGAAAGCCTCGTGCTCCTCGTCACGGCAGCACGTGGACGTTTCTGGAGGCCAGGGCTGAGCATTCTCAGGCCAGGCGTAGCATTTAGCAGGGGCTGCCTGGGGGCTGTGCTGAGAGGCTTCTGAGGCTCAGTGCTGCCAGAGCCAATGGCCCTCGGGAAGGGGAAGTGGGAGGCGCTCGCGGCACCTTCAGCCGTCCTGGCCATCTGGGTCCACGCCTGGCAGCTGGTCTGCACAGACCTTTCTTCTCTTTTAACCAGGACAGCGGCCTCTTCCCTCCCAGGTCTCTCCAGCCCCTGCATAGGCCACATTCCGGGTGCCTTGGTCCACCCGCGTGCGTGGCCCCTGGATCCCGGGCAGGGAAGGCGGGGCACTACGTGTGTGCATTAAGGCTCTTGGCGAGGTCTCTGTGCGCGCCACTGGCAGACCGCAGTCTGCAGTTCGTGTGGTGCAGGGCTGTGTGAGGTGCCAGGATGGATCTGGGCCCACAGACAGCACAGACTGACCACTGGCCTCGTCACCTCTCCCTGCAGTTTAACCTTAGTTTGTGGTCACGGCTGAGATCAGTCAGTTATCCATTCACCTTTTGAGTGTTTGTTACTTGCCAGGTTACAGGGCGAGTCCCCACTGCGAGGGACCTGCTCACCTAGACCTGATGGCCACTCCACCGGGCAGTGTGGCCTGGCCTGCAGGGAGAAGATGTGGACCATGTTGGAAGTTCCAGTGTTTGGGCATCACCTTAGAAGAAGTGAAAAGATGGGGCTGGGGATGTGGCTCAAGCGGTAGCGCGCTCGCCTGGCATGCGTGCGGCCCGGGTTCGATCCTCAGCACCACATACCAACAAAGATGTTGTGTCCGCTGAAAATTCAAAAATAAATATTGAAATTCTCTCTCTCTCTCTCTCTCTCTCTAAAAAACAAAAAAGAAGAAGGAGTAAAAAGAAACAAGCGAAATTAAGTTTAGTGAGGTGTTTACGTGACCAGGACGCCCGTTGTCCAGTCCTCTCAGCATGAAGTCACCTCTTCCCCTGCTGAGCCTTCGAGATCCCGTGTGTGATCCACACTGCAGCGTGTCCCGGGATGGCCACACGGTATCACGTGTGGCTTATGGTGGCTCTGCTGGGCACCGCGGGTCCAGGGGACGGCCTCCCCTTTCAGCAGAGGTGGATGAGCCAAGCAGGTGGGCCAGGCAGGAGGAAGAGCAGGCACTGAGACTTCCCAGGAGAAGAGTGTGACTTGGAGAGATGGAGTGCCGAACGTGAGCAGCAGCACCCAAGGGTCAGGCAGCGCGGCTGCCAGAAATGAAAGAGGAGAACTGGCGCCGAGGACAGGTGAGAACTGTGCGCTGGGGGCCCGGCGTGGGGCGCGCACCTGTGATCCTGCAGCTCGGGAGGCTGAGGCAGGAGGATCTCAAGCTCTAGGCCAGCCCAGCCAACTTAGTCAGACTGTGTCTCAAATAAGAAGAATAAAATGAAAAGGCCCGGGATGTTGCTCAGTGGTAAAATGCCCCTGGTTTCAATTCCCAGTACAGAAAAAAAAAGTGAAAAATAAATGAAAGCGTGTGTTGGGACAGAGGCCACGTCTCCCAAGCAGAAGTGTACTTCATGCAGATAGGAAAACCTGCCCCATGGCTTAGTTGACACTTTAGCTTCTGACTCTGAACGGAGCCCACTCAGCCTGCCTTTCCCACGGGGATCGATAAGTGGTTGCTGCGCGTGTGTGATGCCCGCGGGCGGCTCTGGTCAGGGGTCATTGCCTAAAGAAAGAAGCAGCAGGTTTTCATCTGGTTTGCAGGATCCCTGTCTGCCAGTCCATGGCCACTGGGCCGTCTGAGAACCGACCGCTAGCATGTTTTCAAAACACTTGCGGTCACATGGGGGGCCCTGACCCCTGCGGCTGGCTGGCTCCGCGGCTGGCCTGGGGTGCCTCCTCAGCAGGCAGTCGGCTCCAGCGAGCCCCCTTTACCGTGGTGAGTGCACATCGGGTGTTTGTGGTTGTGGGCCGTGGGGGGGTCCAGGCGGGGGGAGAGGTGGGCAGTGGGGCACGGGGCTCTTGTACCTGCCATGGGCCCACAGAGGGGTGTCCTGCAGCCAATGAAGCTACCATCATCCCTGGTGCTAAAATCTTGTGGCAGGGAGAGAGAGGAGAGGGGGGAACAGAGGCAACCCAGAGGTAGCACAAACCAGTAAGCTCAGGAAGGAATCCTCCAGGCCTGGTGGAAGAAAAATGTGCTGTCTTCATTTCTTTAACGGGAGGGTATTTGTGTTTGTTTCTGGGTCCCAGTGGACAGCCCCTCCCAGCTCTTTCTCTGCTGGTGTTTAATCTTCCTGGGGGCCAGCCAGTGCGGCTGGGGCTTCATGGCATCAGCTGGCCTGGCGGGAAGCGCAGTTCTCTCCAGTGCTGCTCCTGGTCAGCGTCAGCGCGGCTTTTAAAGATGGGGACACGGGGACACCACAAACTTCTCTCGCCCTGTGCGGGTCTCTGCTCCGTTACTCGGCGGCACGGTGTTCAACTGGATTCTCCGTCCATCTTTATTAAAATGTGAAGTGTGTCGGTCACAAAGCATACATTTCGGGGCAGTTAGCTGAATAATTCTTTTCTTTATTATCCCAAATTACTGCTGAGCTCTGGAGAGGGGAGCAGTTTAGCCAATTATTGCCATTTGAGCTGGATTTGTGGGTGATTAGCTCCTGGTCGAATCCAGTCCCGGCCTGCGCTTTGAAGCCAGCACCGTGTGATTTTCTCAGCGGTGAGGTAGGAATAGACGCGGCTAATGACAGGAAGGTCGCGCGGGTGAGCTGACCTGTGTGTGGCGCAGGTTTGGGTTTCGCAAATAGGGCATCCACAATAACCAGTGTGTCACTAACCCCGCCGTGCATAATCGGGGCTTTATAGGATTGTCGGAGATGCTGACAGCTCAATTAAAGTGTAACCCTTTGTACCCGACAACCTGGCAGAATGACAGAAATATTACTAACCAGGAAGGGGAGGGGTCACCAGGGAGCTGGTTAAAGATCCAGAGCCCTCTCCTCCTCCCGTGCCCCTCCCCCGCCTGGTCCCTGCAGTAATAGGCCCTCGGGAGGAGGGGCCGGGCCAGCCTCCCTGTTGAAAAGGGGCTCCGTGACAGGGGATTCCTGCTGTTTCTATGGAAACACTTTAAACCAGATGAAAAGTTAAAATGATTTGGCGTTGGGAGAGCAGTGTCCACTGGTCAGTCGGTCCATCTCATTTCACCAAAACTTGATCCAAGCACCATGTACGTGAATGCGTCGAAAGTTCCTGTCTAAAGAGTTTGGGAACACCAGTTAATTGGGAGTATTCTCCTGCACGCAGCCCATGAAGTCGGTGTCATTGGTTGTGTTCAGCCAAAAGCATTGCCCACACCTCGGATGACGCGTTGTGTCTGTGGTCTTGTGGCTCTGTTGTGCCGTCTTCCCTTGAGCCCTACCCAGGAGCCCCCCACCCCTGCAGGTGGCCGCTGTCCCTCCTCCCCCGGGGCTCACTCTGGCTCCAGGTTGCTGGTGCACCTCCTGGATCCGCACAGTGGGGGCGACTCTGAGCTGCATGGAGATGACTTCAGGACTGAGCCCCACAAAGCCACCCAGGTGGCACTCGGGAGCCAGAGCCCACCCAGACCCTCCTGGCCCCCAGAGTCCCTACTCCACGCAGGACAGTCTAGGCATCCGTGCAGGCTGTGTAGGCTCAAACGTGCGACGAGACTGGAAGTCTGTGCAGCCCGGCGGGGACAGGACTCGGCGGGTGAAGGGGAGGAAGGCACAGTGCCAGGCGGGAGGCCAGATCAGCAGCTGCCTCCTGCCCTGCGAGGTGCTGCAGGTGCGCCGAGGGGGCACCTTCCTCGGCCTGGACCGCTCCCAGTCGATGGTGGCAAAGGGCCACAGGCTGGAAACGCAGGGCAGGCTTCTCGGGGGCCTGTCTCCCTGGCTGGAGATGCTGTCTCCTCCCCTGATTCCCATGGTCTTTCTGTGAGGAGTCCTGGTCCCCTCTCGCAGGGACACCTGTGTCTCCAGAGTGTGAGCTGCGGTGGGGGGGCACTGGGACTTGCACCTCTGAATCCAGAGGTGGGGCTCAGCTCGCCCCTCTGTGGGAAGGAGCAGCTGTGTCAGGAGACTCTGGGGCTGTGGGAGCTTGGAGCACAGGTGTCGCGGGCTCCGCGGGTGGGGCGGTGCTCCTGGGCCTCCCTCCTGGGCCTCCCTCCTGAAGGCGTTTGGCTGTGCTCTCATAAGCTCTGTTTGCAGAGGTAGAAGATCAGAGCTGGCCACAGGTGCCTGTGTGAGCCCAAGGCCTTGGGGCTTCTGCCGGGATGGGCAGCGTTCAGCCAAGGCTCGGCTCCCACCACTGACCCCTAGGACACAGGGCCGAGCGCTCATGCCCGCTTGGCCCTAAAGGGGTGACGGTGGGCCTGGGAGCATGGCCTGTGCTGACCTCCCCACCTGGAGGCTCAGGGCCAGGGGCTTACAGGCTTTCAGCCAGGCCTGTTCCTGGCAAGGTGGTGTTTGTTATCCACAAGGGCCACTGAGGGCAGAGACCCGGTGGGCACGCTTCCAGACAGCGAGGGTGGTGCCAGAGGAGAGTGTCCAGGTCCTGGAGCGACCCCTCTGCCACCCGAGAGTCTCATGGTGACATTCCATCACCCACCGTCCACCCTTGTGCAGGTTTTGATGGTTTTGAGGTCAATTTGGCACAAGTGATCCACAGTTTTACTGTGTGCTGGGGTTTGTGAGGTGCCCCCCACAGGCCTGTGGGACTCGCAGGAGGTGGAGATCGGGGAGGCGTTAGGTCACTGGGAGCATCCCCTGCAGGGGGCCTGCAGGAGGTACTGGGACCCCACCCTTCCCCTCTCACTGTTGGCTTCTCCACCACCAGGAGGGGAGCAGGTCCTCTGCCACCAGCTCCTGCCAGATGTACGTGTAACCACTGGCCCAAAGTGACAGGGCCAAGGGGCCAGGGACTGAAACTCTGAAACCATAAGCCCGAATAGACCTTTCCTCCTTGTAAGTTGAGTCTCTTTGGTGTTTTTGTCAACCGTGATGGAAACCTAACCAACATGTTACAGGAAGAATGTTAATTAGAATAAAAGAAGGATTCAGATCAAATAAGGAAATCCAGTGATTGGTGGTCATGCCCTTTGGATCTTAGTCAGAGATGCAACTTTTCTCTGAGACATTTTAGAAATTTATAGATACCTTTAATTTCTATAATGAGAATCTTTTCAGAAGTATTTTGAGTGCAAATCATAAAACAGTGAGCCAGTGACAGGTGTTCACTGTAGGACTGTATAAACTCAAACGCCACTTTTTTGTTTGTTTTTGAGACAGGGTTTTGCTGTGTTGCCTAGTCTGTCCCCAGGCTCCTGGGCTCCCCCTCAGCCCCTGGAGGAGCTGGGCTCGGGTGTGCACCCCGCACACACCCAGCTAAGCCTGGCTTTTGTCTGTGTTTTTATTTTTCCAGGTACAGACATTAGCATCCCGGGATGTGCAGGGAGTTTTTAAGCATGGCAACACAGTTCTTTTTAAACATGGAGATGAGACTCTGTTGGTCCCTCTAGTGCAGGGCTGTTTCCATCACAGTGAAATCGCACGTGTCGTGTTGGAGACTCCGCAGATGCCTGGGTGGCTGCTGGTGGCTGCTGAGGCAGATGAGGAGAGGACCGGGCTGGTGTGCCTGTTGGCCGTCTGGCTTTGTGTGGGGCGGCCACACGACAGCCAGGGCTGTCCTGCCACGGAGGAGCGTGGCCACCCGCTGCTCCCAGTTTCGTGGTGATCCTCACATAAGCAGAGGCCCACACACTACGCTCTTCAGACTCAAAACAAAGACTGATTTGCCTGGGTGAGACCCCCAGTCCCTAATGCAGTCAATAAATCTCTGTTGGTAAATAATTGCTATCGAGCAGAGCTTTAATATAAATTTATGAGTGGTGTTTTATCACAGCTTGGGGCTGCAGCCAACACTGAGCAATGGATTTCAGATAGCACTTACATTCGTTACGTTAACTTTGTAAGTTATTTAAAGCTTGTACACTTAGCATTGCTTTTGGCTTTCAGTGACCTCTTGGGACTAGACAAAGAACAGGCGTGAATGAAGAAAAAGACTTTGTGCTACCCTACTAAAGGGTCCTCGGGCCAAAAGCAAAGAGTGCCTGCCTGGGTCCTGGTATTTTGGTGGCCGAGCATTAAAATTTTTCTCTTCCTGACGGATCAGTCAATTAATGAGGTGGCAGCAATTAGACCAACCTGGGCTATTTCCCAGTAAGATAGAGGAATCATTGAGGTGTCACAAAGCCCCTAAATTTCTAACTGTGCAAACAAGTAAAAGACGTGCAAGTCCTGCCAATGATCTGGTGGTGAGACCCTCCCTGGAGGCAGCAGAGCCCTGGGCTGAGGAGCACAAGCCCAGGCCCTGGCTCTGCCCACTTCTGTCCAGGTCACCCATTGCTAGGTAATTAACCAAAATCATAGTGGTCTAAAACAACGCCAGCTCACAATTCATCTGGATTCTCTGGGCTGGGAATTTGGTCTGGGCATGTGGTCGTCTGTGCTGCACAAGAGACATCTGGATCATTCTGGATGATCAGAGCTGGTGCTCAGCAAAAGTGACTGGTGGCTGGAGGTCAGCATTTGAAGGTCAGTGGCTGCCAACCACCCAGACCTAGTTCTCCACCTTGAGGTCCCAGGGGCTTTCCCTCTTCATTTGTCTTCTCAGCAGGACAGTCTGACTCCCCACACAGCAGCTCGGGGTCCCCAGGGGCATGAAAGCAGGAGCTGTGGGCCTCCTTCAGGCCTTGGCTAGAATCCTACAGCGGGCTCCATGTCTTTCTCACCGTGTTCTCCTGATGAGTCAGGGATCAGGAAAACCACTGGGGAGGTGGATGGTGTGGTCATCTGTAGAGACCAGTGACTTCAGTCTACCCTCCTTTGTGTTAGGTCCCATAGCCCCCGACCCCCAGAGTTTCATGCCATGGAGGCATCAGGCTGAGGCTTGAAGTTCACAGTCTCGGCGTCCACACCAGGTCCACATGTGGGTGGGTGAGGCTTCTTGGTCCTCACCATCTGAGGACCATGTCACTCTGGTCTGAAGAC
Organism: Spermophilus citellus; assembly: GCF_964194105.1. Taxonomy (NCBI): domain Eukaryota; kingdom Metazoa; phylum Chordata; class Mammalia; order Rodentia; family Sciuridae; genus Spermophilus; species Spermophilus citellus. The sequence continues at coordinate 132,373,114 of NC_138192.1, forward strand.
GGGGACTGTTCTAGTCTCTGGGGAGAAGTTATCTGTGCATGTGTGTGCACACGCGCACGCTCTCACACACACACACCATGTGGCAGTCACTCAGGCGCAAGAGAAATGAAACAGACCCCCTCCTTATTCGACAAAAGTGGAGAGGAATGAGAGCGAGACAGCAGTCACTGGTCCACAGCAGTTCTGAAATCCAGACAGGCACATGTTACCTGTCCATCCTGCCCTCAGCATAGGAGATCTCGGAGGTTCTCTCTGCAGGGAGCATGACTTGGGCCTGAACTCTGCTCTCTTCTGTAAGAAATGGCCCATGTTTGCCACTGTGCATCTGTCTTGTCCTGCTTCCTGTTGTACTGAGGTGTCAAGGCCCAGCACCACTTTTAGTTTGAACCTTTTCTGTGAGTTTCAGTTTATAGCGGTATAATTCCTTTAAAACCCCTGTGGGTATCCTTTGTATCAAATTACAATCTATTTTATTAGACAGAAGCCCAATTCACAGATCTCTATCTCATATCTCTGTCTTCTTTTCTAATTGGAAGGGTCTTTGAGGCACTGCTGAAAGTTTTCTGAATTCTCATGAGAAGGTTCTGACTGCCGCACCCTGAGGTCATGTCTCCCAGCATGCCCTGTGTTTGACCTTGACCTCTGAGGGGCATCCTTACAGTCAGAGTTTCTGCTGGCAGGAGAGGTTGTCAGTGAGAACCGTCTGGTGGTCCGTTCTCTAGGGGATGGAGTTGGGAATGTTTCTCGAATTCTGCCTGAGACTCTCCTGAACGCTCCCTCTCGCTCCTGCTCGGCACAGTCAGGAGCCTGGCTCCACAGCCAGTTCCATCTGGTTAGGATTTTCTTTAAAGCAGTAAGGAGACCAGTTTTGTTTTTCTTCTCAATTGCTGCATAAGAATCCACCTGAAAACCAAATGATTTGAGAAAACCATCATTTTATCACTTATAAAGTTGTCGCGAGGACTGCAGACCTACAGGGCCCACCAGTCCGCCAGAGCCCTGTAAAACAGAGGCTGCCAGGCTTTCTTAAGGTCTAAACCAGCGTTGACAGAATCCCTTCTGTGGGTTCCGTGGATCAAAGTCATCCCCAGGCGGCCCAGAGTCAGTGTGGAGTGATTTACTTACACCAGCAGGGGTGCTGGGAGGTGCGGGTCACTGGGGGCCATTTTTGGACATGCTGGCTGTGCAGGTTGGACAAGGTACACAACCTCCCTGTGCCTCGGTGTTCTGATCTGTAACATGGGGATGATTGTGGTCACTCACATCAGGTGCCTGGTTAGGAGTGGTACAGCATTGGGTATGCACCTGGCGTGGGGGAGTCCACCATAGCCCTGAAATAAGAAATGTTTGAAGATTGAGGCCACACAAGAGGCGAGTAAAACACTCCCTGTAATTGAAGTCTATGCCGTGAAGGTCGACCAGCAATGGTCTTAGGCAGAGATTGTTTTCCCTTGCACGGAAGTGGCATCTGAAAGACAGACAGAGGATGCACTCTGACGTTCCACCATGCGGTTTTGCCCTGGGTTACAGGGACTCAAAGAGACTTAGAATCATAAGGCCATTTGCACTCTGATGGGAGCCGCCCGCCAGTGCGTCTCCAGACAGGCAGGAGCCTTCCGGCCTCTGTCATCTTCTGGCCAGCAGGACTGTGGCTTCATGTCCTCTAAAAGTTGAAATGAACTATTTATAGGGTTTTCCACTTTCTCGGCACTTGGAGCTGTGTGAGCGTTCAGACTGGCGGACGCGTGGAGACGACCAGCTCAGGGGCTCAGCCCTGAAGCAGGAGGGCTCGGGAGCCAGCCGTGGGATGTCAGAAGGGGCTCTGGCTACAGGAGAAGGGCTGGCCCAAGGGATGAGGGGTCACTATTCCCTCAGTTTCCCCTTAGCTTCTGACGTTGGGGAACGCTGGGCGTATTCAGAGGGGTCCCACGGTGGCAGAGTGACGGGAACCTTTAGTTTGGGGAAGGGTTACCCGGCTGGCAGACCAGGTTCCCTGCCCTGGGGATGCTCAGTGAGGCAGGACACTTTCGTGCCACGTTCAGGCCCTTGGGCTCTGACACTCTGTGATTCTCACTTGCTATGAACACTTTTCAAAAGTCAGTATTGAAAATTCATTTAAAAAAAGGAAGAAAAAGAAAACAAATTTTTCATCCCCGGAAGCTGTCCCCAAGTCTTCTGGGGCGTGGCCCAGTTGACCACACACCTGCTCGCCCTCGGGAGAAGGTTCTCTTAGACTGTTGGCACAGAGGCCGTGCGTAGTTAGGTGGCTTCTCCGTGCCGTGGCCAGCTTTCCCAGAGGCCCCTGTGAGCGCTCCAGTGGGCTCTGTGGGCGCTTAATGCCCAGGTGCCCGGGCTTTCCTGGGCTCTGGGTCCTTTGAGGAAGAGCAGGCCTGTGGTCTCCTGTTGCCTGTAGCAATATGGGGTCCCTTCCGACCTCCATGTGCTTTTGTCCTGGCCCCGCTGCCCACGTATCAGGCTGCTGACGTCACCAAGAGCTGCAGTCTTGACCTGAGCTTCCAGGTCACCTGGTGGTATGGGAACAAGGTGGCTTACCCAAGGGCATCCGCATCTTGTCAGGCTCGGCCCCACTCCCCCTTCCTGAGACGGCTGCAGCGGCCTTTCCTCACTCTGGGTACCTCTGATGCGGGGGGACTTGGGTGTGCCCAGCATGGTCTGAGAGCTCTGGGGTGGGGCCTCCACACAGCAGGCGGCTTGGCCGGCAGGGTGCACGTCAGGGTGGTGGCCTTCCTCACACCACCACGTGCTCCAACCCCAGGACAAGCAGGATGGAACCTACCTGGCTCTTGTCTGCTTTGGGAATCTCCCAACAGCCTTGGAAATGTCAATAGGAAAGGGGAGAACTGGAGCGCAGGACGCAGGACGCATCACAGGGAGGACATGCTCCCTTGCCATCCTCCTGCCAGTTGCCTCTCCCAGCCGCCTCCTGTCCCATGTTCCCCACCCTCTCCTGCCCCTGGGCAGGTGACTCCAGTTCATTCCTGTTCTAGCCCAGCCTCTCCCAGGGACTTGTGGGCCACTTGGAACCCTTTAGAAAATGGCTGCCTGGATCCCCCCAGCACTGGCCTAGCTGTTTTCCCGATAAGGCCAGACATTATATGCACTCATAAAACTAAATAATCATAGGACCCAAAATAATTAAGAATAATTACAACTAATGGCTTTTTTAAAGAATAAATTTAAATTAACAGCAATATTTTATCATGATGGATAATGAAGCAAAATCACTGTGGTGCTGTAAAGGCCGCCCTGGCCGTGTAGCCACCCACGTCCTGCGATGACCCTCGTCCTGCGGCCATCCACGTCCTGCGTTCTTGAGTGAAGTCATTTTCTTCTGTGCAGCCTGAGGTGCCAGGGTGGGTCCCACCGGGTCACAGAATGGATTGCTCATGTACCAGTCTCCCCCTGCACTTCCCCCTTGGCACCACGTGAAACCTCTGAAGTCACCAACGCCCGCTTGGGCAGTGGAGTCCAGTAGCTGCTCACTTTTTGGACAGCCATTAAGAAGAGTTCTCTGCAGGGTGAATGCCCCCTGGAGAAGCTCGGTGCTCCTGAGAAGGTCTGGGCCCAGAGCTGCGCGGATGAACAGGCACTCAGGTCACCTGGGGCCTTGTTGAACTCAGGGTGGCCCTGCCGCTCTGGGCCGCAGACAGACGTCTAGTGCGCTTCAGGTGAGGCCAGTGCTGCCCATCCAAGTGGCCACTCTGGGTGGGAACTTTGACACTGGGTTCCATCAGGCCACCTGAGAATCTGCCCTCCTGGCGGCTGGCAGAGGGGTCTTGATGCCTGTCAGGTGACCTCCACCATCTCCTGCTCCAAACTCCCCTCCCCTCTGGGCCAGGCAGGAGGTGTGCGGGAGGAGGCCAGCTGGTCTGAGGGGAAGGAAGACTGTGATTGGGAAACCGAGGAGCCTGGCCTCTGCCACTGCCACCTGGCAGCCGGTGGCGCGCCCAGCAGGGAATCCTCCCCGGGGTCCAGGCGCTGCCGCTGCTCTGAACGCTAAGACGCACTGAGGGGCAGGGGTGCCCCCACGGACACCCGCGACTCTGGGCCAGAGGTCCCACGTGGGCCCGTGTACAGCCAGTCTGCAGACTCCTTTGGACCGACCTGTGTCAGGGACCAAAGCTGTGGGATCTGTAGCCAGGGTTTTAACCCCAGAGCCGTCGTGCACAGGTCCCGTCACTCTTGCCGTGGGGGGGTTGTTGGTGCACCACTCCCCTGCCCACCAGCCCTGGCCTTCTCCAGGGTCAGCAGCCCTGGCCACCCCATTCCTGGAACTTTCTGGTAGGGTTGAGATTTGCCTCTAGCAGTGCTCATCATGTTCTCTGAGATCCCCAAGACACTTCCTGTGGGGCTCCCTGGGCTGCTCTTAGCATGCAGAAGCCCCCACCTCTAGAGCCGCAGACCCCATATTGTACGTATGTCTGTATTTAGTTGGTGCTGGGGACGGAACCCAGAGGCACTTAACCACTGAGCTACAGCTGCAGCCCTTCTTATTTTTAATTTTGAGACAGAGTCTTGGTAATTGCTAAGGGTGTCCCTAGGTTGCCTGCAGGCCTGCTGCCTCAGCCTCCCCAGTCACTGGACCTGCAGGTGTGTACACCCCACCACAGCCCCAGCGGGTATTTCTGCACTTTCTCACCTTGGAGTGGCACTTCTGCTCTCTCACTCAGGCTTACGTGACACTCAGGAGGAGGGAACCATGAGAGATGTGGGCTCCCCAGGTCTACCTGAAGGGGATCCCCCGGCCAGGAACGTTCCCTGGGAGTCTCTTGGAAGCTGAACCCCTGCAGGCTGGAGTCTCATTTTTCTCTCAGGAAGGGCCAGTGGCCTTGGTGCCTGCACGGGGATCCCAAGCACCAGCCCCTGTGCGTGGGCCTCGCAGGAAGAGCAGGGGAATACACACGGGTTCCAGTCACTGCCTGTAAGCAGGAACAGCAGGATCTAACCAGCCAGTGGAGAGGCAGGAATGCAGAGGGTGGTGCCCGGGACTGCCTGCCACCTCCCCCTGGTGACAAGCTTCTCTGCCTCCCTTGGCTCAGAAACCGCAAGTTGCACGGTGTTGCCATCCTGACCTGTTGCTTATGGAGGACAAGACAGAGATGCCAGGGGTGCTCAGGCCACCTGCCCCAGCCCTGCTCAGCCATGGCTGGAGGCGGAGAGCAGGGCAGCCCAAGGACTCAGTCTCTTCGGCAGTCTTTGGTGGGGGTCATTGTAATAAAGCCACAGGGGCCCAAGACTGGAGGGCAGAATATGGCTTCTGAACCTTTCTAGAGGCCCACAGACAGCTCATCCCCGTAGCTCACAGGACCCGGCCGTCTCCTCCATATGAACTGTAGAGTCCAGCAAGGCCTCAAGGTTGGCTTTTCCTTCACTCAGACAGTGTTTTCTGCCAGGGGAGCAAATCAGCCTCATTCTGTTCTCCAGGAAGCTCTGACGTCACCCCTCCATGCCTCCTAATTGGGCTCTTTCCCTTTCTTCCTTAATAAATAAGTCTTGTGGCCTTCATTGGTGGAAGGATAATTACGAGTGCAGGATTTGCCCCAAGCCAGCCGAGCGAGTTGTGTGAGTCCATCAGCCCCAGGGGTGTGCGCCATGGCTGCGTTTGTCAGTGGGAAGGGACAAAGCCTTCTGAAGCCCAGAGCAGCTCTAATCTTCCAGTGACACCACAGTGACCCCCAGCCCCTGGTATTGTTGGAATTCCATCTGAAACGGATGATGGAAAAATATGAGCCCACAGGAGAACTTGGGAGAGGTTTCGTTATGCTAAGTGCAGAGCTGGTAGGATCCCCAGGGAGGGACGCGCAGTGGTTTGAAGCCATCGCTTATGTATGACTGCTTGGCTGGCAGTCACTGTCCCTCTCCCACTAATTGGTACCATGCAATGAAGCTTTTATTGCTTTGGTTTGTAGCTCGTAACATTTTCCTCTGGACTGGTTCATCGGGTGGGTCGGTACCAAGCTTGGTTTGGATTGGTTTATGCTCGCAGAAACCAAGAGGCACCATATTTTGCTGCATATTTTCTTTAAATAATAAGAACTTACAAGGAAATAATTTTCCAAAGATTCCTTGATAAGTTGTTTCAAGTTTTGAAATGTTTCCCTCTGGCAACAGTGTTTAATAGTGGTGAGAACCCCAAGCTGGCTTTTGATCCTTGGTACTTATGGAACTCAGTTATGTTATGATCTGAGTAAATAAAACACAGTATTGCCATAATGCTGGTAATTAATTGAAACTTGAGCTTAATCGTGTCATCAAGGCATGCTTGTCTAATTCTGTCTCGCGTAAAACTTCCAGAGGAGGCCCTCCGTGCCCCTGCTGCCCCAAGGTGTCTGAGTGCGTCTCAGAACCTGTGGCCTTCCTTCCTGCTCCGTCTGGGTGAGTCACCTGGCATCGGCCCTGTGCTTTCCAATCCTGGTGATCGTGTGGTTTACAAACAGCAAGAGGAAGAGCACGGGACCTCCCGTCGTTCTCAGTGTGCAGGGGCAGGAGTGAGAAGATCATCGTCTTCTAAGAGGGACAGGCAGAGTCAGGATGTGAACGCTGGAGTTGAAGTGGAAAGAGCTGGGCAGTCAGGAAGCCCTGGCTGGGAGAGGAGGCCTGAGTTCCAGTGTGGGAGCTGACCCTGCTTTCCTAATCCAGGAAAGCCTGTGAACTCGGGGGAGGTGGGGTTCCTAGTTAAAGCAGGAATGTGTTTGAGTCAGTCATTCATGAAAGACTGGGTTAAATGTGGCTTTAAAGATGGGTCGATTTCAAACTCTGGATGGTTTTCCAGAAGCCCTGATATGATCTCATTAAAGATGGATTTAAAAACTACACACAGTTCGTCCATAAAGTGTTATCAGTAAAAGTTGGCAAGTAGAACTTCAGTTTTAATAAGCTAAAATTCTGAAATGAAAGGAACTATGAAATGAAATGTCCTTATTCACAGATATGAGGTAAGTATACAGTTCATTGGTTATTTTTCAAAAAGGAAGTTTAGGTTTCTGTCTTCAAAACGCTGTTCCTTTAGGTGTGTCCTGTGCTTTTATGACTTGTTATTTGAGCAGTGGAGCCGCGTCAGGATGTTTTGTGTTATTTGTTGAGCTGAGGGTGGGTCTTTAGCATTTACCAATCCCACAAAGCCAAGTTCTTTACACAGACACACAAAGAAATTTGAAAGTATACTATATGTTTTGTACATAAAAAGGAAAAAAGCAGATTCAATCCAAAATTGAGCATAATTTCCTTTGTAAGTTGGCAAAGACACAAAGAATGTTTAAAATTACTTCTGCACTGACTTCTCATTCCATTCCCATGAGGCTGACTGTTTGGCTCCTTTTTCCTTCCAGGGCATGCTCTTAAAGCGAAGTGGCAAGTCACTGAACAAGGAGTGGAAGAAGAAATACGTCACCCTGTGTGACAACGGCGTGCTGACCTATCATCCAAGTCTGCATGTGAGTTCAGCCCTGGGAGCAGCCAGCAGGGGCAGGCCTCAGCTGAGCATGGGGGGCAGGGCCTAAGAGCAGGCAGCCACTCACCTCTGAGGTTCCAGGGGTAGCTGGTCTCCTGGTCAGTCATGAGATGAATGGCACTATCCTCACACTCTGCTGGGCCAGAGGTCTGTCCCTCGCCTCCCTCCCTAGCCCTCTCATCCTATAGAGATGAAGTAAAATTGTAAATGATGTAGAAAGTCAGGAGCAAGTAGTGAAAGAGAAAAAGAAATTACCTATAGGAAAATCCATAATGAAGGACGCAATCCCATTTGAACCTAAAATTCAGCTCTGAATGTCTAAGAACAAAAACAGGAAGTTAAATGCAATTCATGGCTCCGTGTTTGTTGTCAAATAACACATGCCCATTTGTAAGACAGGAGAAACGTCCCTGGGTGTTAAGAAAATTTATTATTATTAGGCTAAAATAATTTATATTAGATTAAAAAACAACTAATCTTGTTCTTGGGGGAAAATACAAAGCAAACTTTGGTAAAATCCAAGTTGGGGGTGTTCATTTTGGTTAACAATGCATCCCAGGGCATTTGGCCTGAGGTAGAGAGATGTGAAGATTATAGTGTTAGTGGGTCGTTTGATTATATCTCTATGTCAAGCTGTTAGTTTTTAGAATTTGAAATAATTTTAAGACTTGCACAGTTGTTGACAGGAAGTGAGAAATAAATATAATGAAAGAAAATTAAAACTATCCCTAAAGTAAAATACTCCTGGAGAACACAGTTGCTGGCATTTTGAGGTGCACCCTCGCCCTTTCCCGCACACGTGGGCCTGTCCTTCCACAGGCACAGCTCCTGCTTCCACCCACATCTGGTCTGGTCATGTGCACCTATTTGTGTCCACAAATCCACTTGTACCCCACCATTTTCTGGCTATGCAATGGTCCATGTAACAGCTGGACCCGAAGTGACTCAACAGTACCCCAAAGACAGGCATTTGGCAAATAAATTTACTTTGAATTTTTTCACTATTATAACTCTGATCAGTGTCCTGTGTCCCTCTGTCCTTGTCCACTGCCCTAGGATTGATTACTAGTAATCAGCATCCTAAGCGGAAGAGTATGTGTATGGTCATGGCTTTTGGTGTATGTTGTCAGATTCCCAGAGACATTGTATCAGTTTATCTCCTGGCAAAACACAAGAGGCCTTTTCCCCTGCGCTGTCAAGAACACTTGCCTTAAGTGTTCCCAGCATGCTTGCTAACAGATGGTATTCTTGTTGCTTAATATGCTGCTGGTGTGAGTTGCCCTTTCCCCCGTGTTACAGCTATAACTACACCTTTCAGAACCATGTCAACAAAGCAGGTGTTTCTTGAGGCCTCCTGGCTTGTTCACATGGTAATGGACATGCCTCGGTGCTTGGCTGGAAGTACACTTCTGAGGGTTGTGCAGGCAGGCTGCGGCGTGTGACGCTCTCCATGAGCGTCTCCAAGTGGACGCTGTTGTGAAGTTTGCCCATTTAGCCCTCCCAGCCTTCGCTCCAGTGCAGTACTCAGTGACTTGCCTGAGATGCTCAACACTTGGTTTTGAAATGGGCTTGGTGTTGGATGATTTTGCTCAACTCTAGGTTGGTGTGAGTGTTCTTTGCACAATTAAGGTAGACCAGGCTAAGCCCGGGGCTTGGCAGGTGGAGGAATTAATACACTTTCCACCTGCATAATCTCATCTCAACAGTGAGCTTACTGGGACATAACCCACCTAAGTCGAGGAGCATCTAAACACAGGTATCTAGGAATACATTAGTATACGATAGGTACAGATGATCCCATGGATAGACGGAATCAGATGGGTGTATGGATGGATTCCTTTGTAGACACACGCATTCCTTATTGTAGTGAGGACATTTCTTCATGCTCCGTTTGCTCCTGTTTATCTGGAGTAGGCTGGTTCACCAGGTGGCCCCCAATCAGGGACTGGGCACACCTGTTCCCAGAGGCCTCCCGGGGATAGGGCTCACACCTTTGCTGAGGCTGCCCCATGGAGGACTTTGCGGTTCCACAGCCCACTGTGTGCCCTGCTCCCATCCTTGAGGACGTGGGCTGTCCTCTGTCCTCTGTCCTCCTGGCTCCTCGCCCAGTGCTGCCCTGGCTGCAGGGAACTGCCCTGTTGAGGGCTTCGTTCTTCCAAGAGCAGAGTCTAATCCCGGGCCCCATGCTTTATACGTGTGTTGCAGCAAGAAGTGTAATCGGCACATTCTTCTTGGTGGAACTCCATGGCTGTAAGGTGAAATCGGATGGATAGTGGCCTCCTGCTGAGCACAGGCTTCATCAGAGGGACCTGTGCAAAGCAGGTAGCCTGTGCATGTGGAAGCCAAGGCCCACGTGTGCGCCTTGCCAAGAGACAGGGGGTGACAACAGCAGGTTCCAGAAACGCCTGTAGGAGGGCGACTTTTCACCCCAACCTCTTGATTAAATAATCCAAATCAGTTCTTCAAAAATTCTCCTGTGCCCAGACCTGTTCTTTTCCCTCGGTGTTGGCAGTTCCCTCCTCTCTCTCCTCCATAGGCGTGCGCGAGTGTTGCTGGGGTGTGGGGGAGGCATGTATCGGCCTTTGGTGCGTGATTGTGGTGCCAGCGCTGCTGTCGTCTGCAAAAGCCACTGGCCTGGTGCCATTGGAACCATGCGTCTGGGGCAGGCACATGCATAGTTCCCCAAGGTGGCGGCTTAGCCACGGGTGGATTTGTACTGAGTCTAGTATGATGGCATAGCCTACAGCGTGACCGTTCGTTGACTTCATGTCCATCACCATGCTTTCAATGACGGTTTGGAGGGCAGCAAGTTCTAGGTCACTCTCTATTAGATGCCTGGAATGGACCTGTTCTGTTCTGAGGTGTTGGGAGCCACAGGCCTGTAACCAGTGGGAAGAGGGATTCAAGGAGATGTCTGGGGCAGAATCCAGACTCCCCCTCAGTAAGAAACTGGGAGGTGCAGATGAGTTTCTGGTTCAAATGTTGAAGTTGCATGCCAGCTGTTTCAAAAGGTGATCTTTCAGACACCATCCACACTGTGCACCCATTTCCTAGGTTGTCTCCGAGATACCACATGGCAGAAAGGTCACTGAGGTGACTGAGAGAAAGAGTCATTCAGTGGGTAGGAATTTTGATGATATATTGTCATCTGGAGCACTTCAGACTCTTAAGACTGTAACTCTGAAGTTTTGACCCAAATCTCTTAATAAACAGCAGCTTATGGGGTGAGTTGGGTTTCCTGAGGGAAACCTGTCCTGAGATGGAAGCAGCAAGATGGGATGAGTTCCAGGCCGGGGCTAAGACGGGCCCAGAAAACCCAGTTCAGTTTGTCCACGTTTCCTCACTGGACACTGTTGGTCACCCAGGACTAAGGGCTTCCCAGGCCTGGGACTTCCCTTGCTCAAAACATGCCCCAGGCAGTCCGGGACAGGCGGGCCATCCCGCTCCAGGACTGACCGGCTGAACTGGCCCCTGCATCTCTGCTGGATGTTCTGCATGCACCGTTCTAAGCATGTGAATAAAACTGAAATACTAAAGGCAAGCATGTGGGTTTCTGTGGCTGGGTGCCTTGTGGTCTACATTTGGATTTACCTGAAAACAATTGACAGTTCTTTAAAAGCCCTGCCTGTCCAGCTTTCCTAGGGAGGGACCTATGAGCATCTGCTGGCTCTAAGACCCGTTGCTGGGTCATGGGGTAGGGGGGCTGTTCTGGAATCCTTAGATTCCCTTTCTGTGGACTGAAGTATGAGCCGTAGGGAGACCATGATGGGAAAATAGAGGGGATAATGAGAAAGAACTGAGAGCTCGGGGCGCCCCAGTCCAGCACAGCCACCTATTCATCTTCCATGTCAGGGAGCGGCCGTCGGGGGCGCGGCTGGAACTCCTGCCTCAAGAGTCGTGTGCGGTGTGATTCCTAAGTGGACCTGTAAGAATGAGCTCTGCAGCCACAGCTGAGCGAGGACACACGGTGCCCTGTCGGAGAGAGCTCACTGTGCGTCTGGCCCTGGCTCCCAGGGCGCCCTCACCAGGACCTGGGTGGCTCTGAGCAGCCCCTGTTCAGCCCACACCTGGCTGGCATGTGTCAGGTGCTGGTTCTTGAAAACAGCTCCTCGGGGGTGTTTCCTGTCCTGCCTGTCGCCCAGGTTGCAAACAGCCGTGGCTTGTCCCTTCTCCCTGACACGTAGGCCGCTCCTTCCCTCTGAGCAGGACTGACCTGCCACATGGGCCTGGGGTCCCATGTGCTGTTGAGCTTTGATTTGGTTTTGCTCCGACTGGTAGAAACAAACTCCCACTCTAAACTGCCATTGGATTGTGGATGTCACTAAGTTCCTGAATCATGGAAAATTTCATTTCTTCACTGATGTAAAAACAGCAGAAAGATCTGAGATGATTCCTAAGTAGGTGTTCTCAAGACACAGTTCAAGAAAAAGAGTCCTGCCTTACACGAGCAGCGCCTCTTACTGTGTGCACTGATGGTAATTGCTCTTTATTTACTTCTTCAGCACTGGGTTCGAACCCAGGAATGCTCTACTGCTGAGCTATATCCTGAGCCCTTTAAAACGGCTTTGGGGTTGTTTTGAGACAAGGTCTTGAAGTTGCCCAAGCTGGCCTTGAACTTGCGCTGCTCCCACCTCAGCCTCTAGGAGCTGGGAGTGTAGGCCTGCGCCACCACGCCCGTTGGTAGTGCCATTTTAGATTCCCACGGTCTCAGGTGAAACAAGACCATCTGCCTGGAGCATGGAGGACACCCCCACCAGCTGCCGCAGCGTCCACCCAGCCTCACACGTCACCAGGGCCCTTAGATCCCTCAACATCCTGGCCTGTTCGGCTTCTCTTGAAAAAGCCCTCCATGGTTTCCCCCGGACACCGAGGCTCCTGCCTGATCCTCCAGGTCACAGACGGGAAGTCCACCCAGGATCAGCACACACAGCTGTGTCACAGGAGTTCCAGCCATGCCCGCACGGCCGCTCTCCTGACACGGAAGGTGACTAGGTGGCTGTGCTGGGATGCCCAGGTCTGGGTTCTCTCTCATCATCCTCCCCAACACGTCGCCTTTGGGGACGTGGGTGGCTGGGTCCCCTGAGGAGACAGGCCTCCCTTTCCTGAGAAGACCATCGTTGGACGTGTCAGGCCGTGACAGGCTGTGACAGGCACCATAGGGCGTGGCATCTGTCCTGGATTAATTACCATTTCACCTTGCCACGGTGCCGGACGCTGTCCTTCCTTCCCAGTCCTGCATCTTGCATTTGCAGCCTGCTACCTGTGGAACAGGTGGGCCTCCACGGCCCCCACTCCCACCTGATGGAGCACAAAGGCTGTGTCTGCCCAGGCCTGGTACTTGTTCAGCATGTAGGCGTTGCTCAGTACTGAGGGGTCACATTGCCTGATCTTGGCCACACTGGAGCTTCAGCTATGTGATTCTGCAGTGCCTGCGCTCCAAGGTTGCCTGGGCTCCAGACCTCACATCAACAGTCCTGGTTCTGCTTTAAAGATTCTGCTGAGATTCAGATCCATGACCCTCGTATTACACAGCATGCCCCACCCCCACCCGCCAAGGGTAGATGATGTTGGTGGAGGAGGGAGGAGAAAGTATACACAGAGCATTACATAAATACTATAATACCTAAAACTGCACTGAAATCCAAAAAAGAATCATTTCAAGGTAGATTAGGAAATTGTAAAGATATTGAGCAACAAAGACTGGGAGCTCCAGCAGCAAGTCCACATTTCTATTCTAGTTTGACCTCCTTGTTTTAGGCACATGGCTTTATGAATAATAGGTTGAGTCACAGCTGATATTTCTGCAAGGTTCTCGGGGTGACAGGAGACGGTCCACAGAAGCAGAAAGAATCCAAAGTTTCTCCCTTTATTGGAACTAAAGAGATAATTCTCATAGATGGGAACTTTGCCTGGGCTGGGATGGAAATTCACACATTTGGATCTGACATGTCCTCCATCCTCCCCCCCCCACCCCCAAATAAAACCAGCCCCCATCTGAAGTGTCCTGGGCTCCGAGCTAGTGGTGCAGATGTCATCTTGAGGACCTTGATACACAGATGCTGTCTGCTTCAGGTCAGACTCGATGCTCTGCCTCTGTCCAAGTGCTGTCATTGGTGTCACGGATCTCAAATGCTGTCATTGGTGTCTTGGATGTCCCCCAAAAGACCCATGTGTTAAACACTTGGTCCCTAGGTTGTGTGCCTGGGCAGTGGGAGGTGGGACCTGGTGGAGAAGTTGGATTACTGGGGGCATGCCCTGAAGGGGACATTCCAATCTGGCCCCTCCTGTCTCTCTCTCTTGCTCCCTGGCTGCCATGAGATGAGCAATGTCCTGGGTTGCATGCGCCCACCGTGTACCACAGGCCCCAAGTGGGGCTGAGCTGCCGCAGACTGACATTGTGAGCCAAAGTCCACCTTCCTACTTTACGTCGACTATCTCAGGTATGTGTCACAGTGTCGGAAAGCTGACTCCACCACGGTGGGATTGCTGCAGCTCCAACAGGTGGTTGATGTGAAGTGTACTATGAACATTCACGTAGGACCCATTCCCGTGCGTGCAGAGCTCTGGGCACAGCTTCAGTTGTTTTCTACAGAGGAGCGAGTGGAGGTGCGTCCTGCCTCTTCCCTCCCTCTTCCTGCCTGATCTCCAGCCGTTGCCCCAGCTCCTCTTTAAGCCACTATGTCTGTGCAGGCTGCGCGTGCGGGACTGGGACCCACAGTCGTGGTTTCAGATCCTGCTGCTGCTCCACCGCCTCCACGGTGGCCTCTGGAGCAGCACGTGGAGCTCTGGGACTCGGGTGGACAGGCATGTCACCAAGTTTCTCAAGGCCATTTATTCCGTGATTGTTTTGCTGGCTGTTTTCCTGCCATCCAACATCTCGCCTTCCCCTCCTTGCTTTCCTGGGGATTCATCCAGGAGGACTCAGAACTCACACTTGCAGAGGTGATCTCCCAAACTTTCTTGCCCTCTGCCCTTCCTGCTCAGCTCAGCTGGATGGCCCCCTGCCGTGGAGATTTTCCATGGACAGCGATCAGCGGTTATTCATTTTCCTCCGTTTACTCCTTCCCATGTGTCCATGGTGGAGAAGATGACCAGGCCTGACCTGCTCCTGCCCCGCCCACCTCTCAGGAGTCCCCTCTCGCCCTTCCTCCAGCTCTCTGGGCTTCTCCTATCCAACAGCTGCCGTGTCCTTGGCCTCAGGTCTTCACCAACGCAGTTGTCCTACTGGGACTGCTCCTTCCTTCTCTGCCTCCTGGACAGACTCATCTTTCCAATCCAGTCTTAAGTGCCCCCTCCTGAGAACTGCCCTCCACCTTCTGTGGACCTGCCAGCTGTGCCTTCACCTTGTTCTCTGGAGACATTTCTTCCTGTTCTCTTGGCATTTCTCAAGGCCCAAGATTGGCAGCTCCTTGAGAATAGAGTACCTTGTAGACTCTGTCACTAGTGTGTCCCTGGGACTGGATAGATGCATGGGTTAAAAGATAATTAGTGGGCAAATGGATGATGGATGAGTAGGTAGGTAGGAGGGTGGTGGGTAGATGAAGGGGTGGGCAGGTGGATGAGTAGGTGGGTGGGTGGACAGAGGGATGGATGGATGAGTGGATGAGTAGATGGATGGGTGATGGGTAGATGGATGGATAGATATATGGGTGGATGGATAGACGGACAGGTGGATGGATGGATGAGGAGGATGCAGTTAACCCACATGCTTGGCCTGTTCTCCAATTTTTAGGCCTAAAGTCCCTGAAGCCATGAGAAAGGAATGCAGCCCATGGTGCTTAAAAGTCATAGAAAAATGTCACAGCCATATATGAGCTTCATTTGCTGTGGTTGAAGAAAGGATTTGTGGTGGGAGAGGAGCTGGTGGGCATTTTCGTGTTACTTTTTAGTTGTAAAATACATATAACAAAATTTGCCATCTTAATCATTTTTTAAATGTCCAGTTAAGTGTTGAGTGTACCCCTAATCTCCAGATCTGATTCATGCTGCAAAACTGAAACCTCATACCCAGTGAACACTGATTCCCATCCCCTCCCCTCAGCCACAGTCTGCTCTCTGTCCCTCTGCATTTGACTGCCCTGGGATGTATATAAATAGAATCACACAGTAGTTCTCTTTGTGACTGGCGGTCTCACTTGGCATAATGTCCTCAGGGTTCAATCCATGTTGTGGCCTGTCAGGATTTTCTCCTTTTTTCAGGGCTGAATACATCCCGTTGAATGGATAGATCACGTTTGTGGTCCATTCACCCACAGGATGCCAGCCATGTTGCTTCTCCCTCTTGGTGTTTTGCTTTCTTTTGTTTTGTGGGGAGGGGTACTGGGGATTGAATCCACCGCCACTGGACCACTGAGCCACATCCCCGGTCCTATTTTGTATTTTATTTAGAGACAGGGTCTCACTGAGTTGCTTAGCGCCTCGCCTTTAGCTGAAGCTGGCTTCGAACTTGCCACCCTCCTATCTCGGCCTCCCGCTGGGATGACAGGCGTGCCCTCTGGGTTACTGGGAGTAGTGCTGTGGATGTGCGTGGCTGTGTGTGCGCAGATGCCTCTTGGGAGCTTGAGTCCTAATAGACATACTGAGGGAGGACTATAGGGGACAGCTGGGTTTTAAAGCCACCCAGCTTTACCAGGTCACTGGTTGAGAGGAACCACTGGGACGTTTGCTGGACCCAGCCATGAATATAGTGAATCGTGGGGTTCAGTAACCAAGCGATGACCAGGAATCCATATGGCCTGAAAACGACCTGCCAACAACCCTGTGGCCACATGGGATCCCCCAACCCAAACACTTCCTGCCTGGGCTTTGGCTGACCTAGGAAATACTTTTGTCATTCATCCAACTTGATTGGGAAAATATGTGAATTTTTTCTCTCATGTGTCAATATTTCCCAGGCTGTGAAATGATTCCACCCTGATAGCAAAAATATTTTCAGGAAAATATCTGTAATTTTTTTCTTCTCATTTATTACTGGGGATTGAACCTAGGGGGGGGGGGGGGGGCTTAACCACTGAGCCATATCCCCAGCCCATTTTTACTTTTTTTTTTTTTTTTTTTTTAATTTAGAGACAGAGTCTCATTAAGTTACTTAGGGCCTCACTAAGTTTCTGAGGCTGGCTTTGAACTAGAAATCCTCCTGCCTCGGCCTCCTGAGCTGCTGGGATTACAGGTGTGTGCCTGCCCCCGCCCCCACCTCAGCTACTGAAAAGCTCCATCCTGATGCACACACACACCACAAGTTAGATCCGTTATCACAGTCTTGTTTTTGCCTAAGGAATTCCTTGTTGATTTCATATAGTCCCCAGGGTTCAGAAAGTGTTTGGGATTTTAAGGAATGGCCAAAGGGCAGCCACGCTGTTTCAGGCATCTCGATGTTCGTAGAGAGCGTAAGGAGGGCAAGACTGGACGGAATGTCGGAACCTGTCACAGTTAAACCACGCAACGGCCAGACCCTGCCTAGCTATGTCCTGGGGTGAAACACTCTGCCTTCTTGCTTTTCGAAGTAAGGTGAGGAAATAGGGCATATGTGTGGATAAGCAGGTTTCTGTAAATATACTGCAGATTCGGCAGCCTGGCTGGGGACGGAAGCTGCAAGCTTCCAGTGGAGTCCTGAGACAGTCCTGTCACCATCAGCGTGATGTGTCACATAGTGCCGGCCATCCTTTGTACCCAATTTGTACCATTTTGTTTTCCATTTTCAGCCTTTTTAGTGTTACAAATTGTGGCCAGAGAGTCTTGCAAAAGGTAAATAAATCAAAACCTTCTGTTTTCCTCTGTGACAGTGAGTCACGACCAAGGGCCCTGCGGGAGAGGGTGGCCGTGGGGGGTAGCAAGGAAATGTTCTTTCACTTCTCCTAAGAAATTGAATTTCATTATTGTATTTTATAAATATTTTCTTCTATGGCTCATAACCTGATTGCCGGCTTGTTGCTGGGGTCTCGCGAGGTAGGAGGGGTGGAGCTGGAGAGGCCTGTTCCTTCTCAGGTGTGCCTGTGGCCCCAAATGGAAACCAATCAAGGTGCGATTTATGTTCATTAAGTGCTTGTCAAAACTGAAAAATTTTCTAATCAACAGCAATCTAGCTGCAGCCCCCTCGATGGCTGGGAGGGCCGCCTCTGCTTGGGCTATTTGCCTGTTACAACTCTAGGCTAAGAATCCGCTGATGATTACATTAGGCTAAGCTGCGAAGTAAATGAACCATGTCTTATTTAGGTGCCACTAGCTTCAGAGTAGTCCTGCCCCGCAGGGCACTTGATAGCGTTTTATGGCTTTAAAATTAGTGTAGCTTCCCATTTGCTGCAGGGTGCTGCATGTTATGCCTTTGAACTCAATAAGCAAAGGCAAGGGGCCTTTTGTTTTTCCCCCTTAGTTTTTTCCCTTGCATTTTAGCAATTTTGTTTTGCATCTTTTCCAGACGGCATTTTGCAATAAAAATGTCTGACTACTATACACATGCCTCCCCCATCAAAAAAAAAAAAAAAAAGGAAGGGAAGAAAAAGTAGGGAATGTCATGCGTTTGCAGGGGAAGGTTTTTAACCCCCCATGCTACCCAGTGAAGAGTCACTTTGAAAGTCACCCCCAGCGGCTTGCCAGGTCAGAGTTGCTACCTGCAGTTGGGAATAACATCTTCAGCCAAGAAATAGCCACACAAAGTCAGAGGGGAAATATTTCAGTATTTTCATCAGATGAGTAGTGAAGGCTAACACTTATTGAGGACGTGGGCACTATTTTAAACTCTTGGTGTACTATCTCACTCAGTCTCACAACAACCCCATGAGGCAGGAACTGTTTCTAAAGACGGAGCCTCGGGGAGACAGAATGGTGGAAGACATGCCCCTGGCGAGCCCCTGAGGAGAAAGTGGAGCTAGGGCCGGGCACCTGGCCCAGACCAGAGGTTGTGCCCTGGCCAGGATGCACCCAGGAGAGCCGCAGAAGATGATCTTAGTTACAAAGTCAGAAGATTGTGGTCACTGGTGGTGTGATGTAAGGTGCCGTGAAGTCCCTCTGGGAAGACGGTGGCTCCTGGGAAAGCCGTGCCCAGAAGCCCATAGGAGGAGGTGACCCCAAAATAGAGCTAGGTGGACTTTTTGAAGATCACAGGTACTTTAAAATTTGTGATGGGCTAAGGCTGAAGTGGAAGTTTTTCGGGCTCTGCCATCTTCCGAGTTCATAGTTTGTTCAGTGCTAGATATTCCAGCAAATTAATCCCAAGAAACCTGAAGTTTTCAAGACATTCAGCCTCTCCTAATATCCATCATGGTGCATGTTTCTATGTAACTCAGTCACCAAGGTAGGCCAAGGGTCCAGCCACTTCAGGCTGCAGGTAAATACTGAAACCCAGGGCTAGCAGAGGGGCGGGGGCGACTCCTGGAAGTTGGCCGAGCTGGAGTGACTCGTGCCTGCGGTACTGAAGGCCGCCGGCCTCGCACCCAATGCACGTTAGGCTGTTGGAGCACGCATGGGTTACAGCTGGGTCATATTCAATTTAACCCCAAATGAGAAAACCTTTCTTGCGGTGTGACGCTGCTGGAGCAGGTGGTCAGTCATGACAGATACAATTGAGGAGCAGAAGGTATGTCCATCATTCAGTTTGGGATTTTCTGCTATTTTGATTTATATTATAATAACCTGTCCCCCTGGACGGACGCTGGCAGGGCACCAGCAGCCCACGAATGCAGAAGTCTGCCCCAGCCGCGGTGGGGAGCCCGCTGTGACGCAGGACACTTGCACCACGGAGCCCCACGACGGCTCGCCAGCCTCCCCTCTCACCACGCATGACATCGTTGCTCAGACTTGGTGAAGCACTTAACTAAGAATCAAGTCTCCCCACGGCTACCTCTGCCTCGGTCACGGGCACGAGACATCTGCTGGGCCAGGAGCCTTCCTCCTGCCATGGCCACAGGTCATGCCCACTGGCACTTTGGAGCCTTGGTCTTCACCAGGGCAGTTTTGAAACTGAAGCACTGGAATCCTGTTGGCTGTCTTGGGAAACAAAATTATTTCTCATAGAATTTTGTCACTTTGAAGCCACCTCCTACCTTGCTATTGTGGCCAGGATCCTTTGGAGAGAAGGAGAAATTGTCTTTTTTGAGTTATGTGATCTGAAAGGATGTGGCCAGAAGATTCTTCCCAGTTTTACAGTATTTTCATGGTATTTTTAGGAGTGTGACTATGTATGAGGCTATTGTTTATTATTCATACGTGTGGGACTGAACATTTGCTTGATCTTTTTGAATGGATGGCACTATATATGTCTTTATGGATTAGTTTCCTTTGAAAATCATGTTAAATGGAGTTTGAGAGCAGCAGTGCCTCTAACAATGGTTTCTCTTACATAGGTTTTTTTTTTTTTCCCCCAGAAGTAAGACTTTAAAAATAGAACTTAATGAACTACTGCCTCCTTTCCAAACCGGGACATTCATGAAGTGTAGTGAAAACAGGAAGAATTGAGTCACTTTTTCTCCTCCAGGAGAAGACAGTGAAATGTGGAACACCTGTCCACCATCTGCAATGTCCAGCTCTGGTGCTCTTACCTGGTCACACAGAGCACCCACAGGTTTCCACACGTGTAGACTTGCTGTCCTTAGACCATCTGGGTTCAGGACCTGCTCGCACCCTTTAAAATCACAGAGGGACTCCAAAGAGCTTTGGGTTATGTGCATTTTCTTTATCGATAGTTACCATGTTAGAAATTAAACTAAGAAAAGTTTCAAATATTAAAAATTCATTTAAGACACTAAACTACCCGTTGCATATTAATGTGACCGATATTCTTATGAAAAAGATAGTTTTCCAAAAACAATCACTAGAAGACTAGTGTTGATTTACATTTTTCAAATCCCTTTGATACCTGGCTTAGGCTGGGAGCTGGATTCTCTGCATCAGTCCCTTGCAATGTGCTTTGCTTTGGTCCTGTGTGTGAAGCACGTCTGTACTTACACATATACGTGGTAGGAATGGGGAAAGTGTTCTAACAGACCTTTCACGTGATCACGGGCTGCTTCACAGCTCAGCAGGGCTTAACACCAGGTCCACAGCCTGGGATCTGAAACCTTATCACTAACTCTTCCTTCCGTCTTTCTTGGTCGTATCCACGCACAGGATGCCTCGCATAGGTCATTTCCAACAAAATAATTCTTTCAAAATGAAATGTGCGTATTTACAAATGTCGACACTTTTCATCCTTTAACATCCAAACAGAATATTCATCCATTTCCCCACCAGTGCTGTCAGGAATGTTGGAAGGTGTCGAGCTCATTCTGAGAGATACAAGTTCTTACATTCTCATTTTTGCTAGAGAGTTCAGGTTTCATCCTGGGCCACTAGCACTGTCAATCCGTTTTCTGTGTAGTTTTTAAAGAAAAAATCTACCAGATACCCAGACTGGATCACTGTAGTTAGTCTGTGTGTGGCAAAGTCGTTCTTTCAGGTTAAAATTTTGTTCCACCAAAAAAAGGGACTAGTTCAGCTGGCACCTCCGAAGGACTGCAGTGTACCTCCCTGAGAGGCACCCACCAGCTCTCAGTCCCCACAGGTCTTCACACACACCTCCTGGGTCAGCACTCAGAAGACTAAGGACACATGTGCTCTGGGGCTGAAATCTCGAAAATAAGGAGTAGCTGCTTTTGGTTTATTAGGGACATTTTTAAGTGAGAGTATTTGTTTGTCCTTAGCAGGACAGCGAATAATACTCTCATGCCTACTAGTACCCTGTGGAACCACTGCCTGATTCACACTTAGGCACCGAACTCTTACCCCATCCCTTCTGCACCATCAAAACAGATTTCTAAGCAGTATGGAGATTCCTTAGAAAACTTAATGGAACCCCCATTTGACCCAGTTCTCCCACTCCTAGGTTTATACCCAAAGACTTATAATCAGCATATTACAGTGGCACAGCCACATCAATGTTTATAGCAGCTCAATTCACCATAGCTGAACTATGGAACTAACCTAAGTATCCTGCAACAGATGAATGGATAAAGAAATTGTGGTACATATACACAATGGAATATTATTCAGCCTTAAAGAAGAATGAAATTATGGCATTTGCTGGTAAATGGATGGAACTGGAGAATATTATACTAAGCAAAATAAGCCAAACCCAAAGAACCAAAGGCCAAATGTTTGATATTGAAGATGCTGATTCACAAGGAGCGGGGATCTACTTTGGATCAGACGGAGAGGTCTGAAGTGAGGGGAGGTGGCTTGGGGTAGGAATGGTAGTAGAGGGAATCAGACATTAATTATTACCCTATGTGCATATGTGATCGCATAAACCACGTATAACCAGAACAATGAGAGTTATGCTCCATTTATGTAAGATATGTCAAAATATATTCTACTGTCATGTATAACTAATTAGAACAAATAAACCAGATTTCTACACAGTGATACAAAGGCAATAATGCCTTAGGATTATTTTGAAAATTGCACTGAATTCCTGATAGACTGTCAGGGGTCATATAATAAGGATTACTAAGCTAAATTAAGGAAAAACTCAGTTGGTTATGTTTAAAAAAATAAACTTTAGTATGCCTGACTAACTTAAAGAATCATAATATCATTATAAAATATTAATTTTAGATGGGTCCAGTAGTGCACGTCCGTAATCCCAGCAACTGGTGAGACTGCGGGGGAGGATCACAAGTTCAAAGCCAGTTTCAGTAACTTAATGAGACCTTCAGCAACTTAGTGAGACCCTGTCTCAAAATAAAAACTGAGACGGGCTAGGGGCTCAGTGATAAAGTGCCTCTGGATTCAATTTCCAATACAAAAAAAAAGGACTAAATTTATGAATACATGTATCATTAGAAACTAGAACATGTTGGGAAAACTTGATTGGAACCAAAATTTGCTTTATTTTGTCCATCATCATAAGAGTCTTAATTCTTTAAAAAAGCAGAGATAAAATGGAGTATGTTGATTACATTATCTGTATTTAAAGCAAGTAGAATTTAAGCTGTCAGATTTTCAAAGCCTTGTGCATTTTTCTGAAGGTCTGGTTTTGAGATGCCAGGCAGATGGTTTATGCATTTCGGTTTAGCTTCAAGATCTTGCTAACTGCTTTTGGTACCTCTATGAATACATCAGCAAACCATCCTTCTCCAGACAGCCAAAGGTAACCTCCGGATTCGAGGCAGTGAGAATCAATATACTAAGATATTTTTAGGGACTATTGATGGATTGCTGTGTTTTGAGCTTAACTCAAGTGCCAGATGCCCCAGAGCTGACGAAGATGAACTCCCCATTTACTGAGAACTGAATAGGCCATCACGCACAGAGGGCTGCAGGACCGCCGGTGGTGGTGTGTAGTTGGGGAGAGTCTCCTGTGTCTTTCTGGGGGTCTCGTTACCGAATGTCGATGAGGACTTTGCACCGCTCCGCTCGCTGAGGCGCCCGTTACCCAGTGGATAACCTCCCAGTCCTGGGAACACACAACTGCGAATTTCTAGGACAACACTGTACAGAAGCGAATCAATTAATTCTCCGTATCAGGAGTGATCTGGTACACGGAGGCGCTAATGGCCCCACATCCTTCTCCTATGGCAGCTCCGCAGAAGGCGGGAGCCGCGTTAAGCTGTGCTTCTGTCAGCAAGCTGAAAGCTCCGGGTCTCTGACATGGCTCTCAATTGCTAGCAGGTTTCTCTCATTGCACCTCATTTGCATCTGGGACATCAATTAGCATGTTTGTTGAGGCTAATTGAATGAAACTCAATCATAGCTCTTAATTGCTTGACTATGTGAAAAGAAATCACATTAATGCAGCTAATTAAGTGTACGGCAATAGATGCAACATAATTAGGAGCGAAATGTAAAAAACAAGGAATGGCAAAGGTGCGGGGGCAGGGTGCAGGGGACGGCAGGCACCGTTACGGAGCTGTTGGCACGCTCAGAACGGGTCCCTTTGCTCAGGCGCCTGCTTGGAAAAAATAATCCACATGATGAGCATGGACAACTTGAGAAGAAAAATGCAAATAGGTTTGCAATTACTACTTTTTCAAGCTGTTGAGGGGCAGGAGATGGCACCTCTGGGGGGCCTGGCTCTTGAGTGGGCCCCAGGGACTTGTTAAGTGCTGTTTAAAAGTACTTGGCTTTGAATTACCCTCATGCCTTGTTAAAGGGATCTTTCCCCTTTTATCTTCGATCAGCATTTTCTACAAGGAACAGGGTTAGTTGCACAGGGTAGTATCTGTGACATTTGCATATCAAAATCAAGCTTGCCATCTTTATTTGACCCGGCGAGTTCCCTACCCTAGACCTAGGAAGGCGCTCTGTGTCCTGCCTCTGAGGATACAACATTGTTTAGTGGCTGCAGCTCCTGTTGCTCAAGGGCCACGCTGGGGAAAGATGAACAGGGTGAGTTCTTTCCAAAGTAGAAAACTGAGTGTGCTTTCTCTTGGGAGAATCTAGAAGCCACAGACCCCAGTGTCCTGGCATTCCCACTGTTTATGAAGCACCAGCTTGGAGGACTTCGGGGGAGTTGTACTTGGTAAACACTTAGCATATTTTTTAGTGGCTTGAAATAAAGTAGTTGTCAAATTGACATTCTGATATTCTAGAGCCAGTCCGTCTGAAGTTTCAGCGCCTAACTCAGGCGAGAACGCAGACCCTAGCCCATGCTGAGCTGAAGATAAATGTCTTCCCTTGCCACGTTCAAATCCAGAGAGCAGACACTCAGTACATTTCTATAATAATTTTAAATAAAATATCCTGGTTATTGTATGTTAAAACATGCCTATTAAAAGAGCCCACGCTGAGGCTTAGTCACTCTCTGATTAGCCTCATTTTAGAGCTCATAAGCAATAAATGCTCAATTACACTCCTGTTATTGTATTTTAATTTGTTAAGAATTGGCATTAAAAGAGAAAGTTATAGCAAGTTGATATTTTTAAAGGAGTAACTATGCAAGAAGGAATTCCATTATTTACAAGCATTAACTTTGGTTTTCAAACTTGGAGTTGTGTATTTGGGGCGGATGTTAAAGGAAGTCAGTTAAGATGTGTGGGAACAACCATTCTTTTAAATGACCTGCGCCAACCAAGGCTCACCCTCTCCTCCGACGGGCGTTTCCTAGGCCCTCCTGCACGCTGAGCTCTGTCAGCATTTCTGAGCCCCTGCATTTCTCCCAGCCTTCCTTGGCTGTCAATCTGATTGAACAGTAACAACATTTTCCCCCGTCTTTCCACATCCTTTCCTAACCACATCTTTTCTCGTAGTCAATTACATTTGGGGGAGTCTGGCTTCTTGTCTTTGATGTGGGGTCTTCTCTCGGTGGCTTGTGATTCCCAGCCTGGAGACAACCTTCTGCTTTCCCTCCTCCACCTCCCCTCTCCAGGGGGGCAGTTGTGGACCCCTGCTGGCCGGCCCTGAGGACATCAGGTGGCCCCTGCCTCTGCTGCTGGCCCCACCTGGGCTGGTGTCAGAGGTGTGCACTCAGCACCTTCTCTGGTATCGGACCCTGTGCTGAGGAAGGCCGGCCTCACTGGGGACAGCTTCTGACCCCTCCCCATGGTCCGCAGTCACGTTGGTCCTCCTGTTCCTGGCCTCAGTTTTGGAGCTTGTGTCCTGGACTGAGAGTCGGCCGTTGGTGGTCTGTCTGCGGGAAGTCGCCGGGGCCCTGCAGGTCTGCTACCTGAGCACCTGCAGAATCTGTACCTCACTCATGGGGTTCCCACCCTCCTCCTTGGGGAATCCATCACCTTTTCCTGGAGTCTGTTTTGTCCCCACTCAATTGCAGAAAGGTCTGCGCTGGTGACTCCCCAGCCACCCCTCCCGCTCGCTGTTGGGTGGTGAGAGGGCAGCTCTGCTCACCTGCGTCCTGGACCCGTGGTTACATGCCTGTCCCCCAGGCTGGAATCTTGGCCTCTTGGTCACTGTCACACCATCCCTCCAGCGAGCAAGCTTCCTGCATGTCGACAAACCAGGGGCTCCTCCACCCCTCCACCTGCTGGCCATGGACATCATTCTGCAGCTGAGTTAGAAGTCACTGGCCTCTTTCCCTGAAGCCAAGGAGCCTTCTCTTGGCTCCCTGCCTCGATTGGTGTCCCCGTGTCCACCTGACTCCCCTGGACTGGCCCTGGCCTCCTCCCCGGTGCTCTGCTGCTATCTGGTTTTCTTCCACGTCGGTCAGCTACGTGTGGGAAGCTACGGGCCATCAGCTCGCTTTCCCAGCCTGCCTGGGCCCCTTGCAGCCAGACTCAGGATTGTCTGGCAGTTCTAAAGTTACACTCGCCGGACCTTAGTCACAGATAATGAATACGAATCTAAAAGTAATCCTCCAAGAATCTGCCAGAGAAAGATGTTTACTCCTCCTTCCGGCTTAGTCTAAAAACACTTGAAGTATCACTTATCTAATAATAAGTTTTATCTAAGGACGACTTAGTCTGTGTCGTTTCATAATGTGTGATTCAGTTACTGTGGTCCAGAGTGCTTAAACTATTCTGTCCACCAGGAAGCTCAGCTCATTCCCATATCAAAAATAATAATGATAATAGTGCCTCGTTGACAATAGTGAACCCTGATTCACCAGCAGACCCTCCACCCTGCCTCTTGGTTGCTGCTTTAGTCAGCTTTCCCTTACTCTGACAAAGTACACCTGAGATAGTCGACTGACAAGAAGAGAAGGTCATTCTGGCTCATGGTTTCAGGGCATGACCCGTGGTTGCTTGGTCCTGTTAGAACAGCATGGCACAAGTGTGTGGCAGAGGGTGCCTGCTCACCTCGTGGAAACAAAGGGCGGGACAGGAGGGGTCCTGGGTGTGTCCCCTCTGAGGACACACCCCCACTGACCTAACTGCCTCCCGCTAGGCCCTACCTCCTAAAGTCTCCCCGTTTCCCAGTAGTACCACACATTGGGGACCAACCTTTATGACATGTCAGTCTTTGGGGGACAGTTACCAAACCATAGCAGTTGCCTTTCTGCCTTCTGCCTCCCCACCCGTCACCTGCTTCTCCGGGGTGTTCTGCTCCACAGTGAGGTGTTAAGTGACTGCACAGCGAGCTCCCCGTTTAGCTAGGCTCCTCTCTGATGGCTGTAGGTCTCTTGCCTCCACCGTCCAGAGGGCAGAAGCCTTTCTGAGTATGACAGGTGGACTTCTGAGAGAAGCCCAGAAATCAGGGACCAAGTGATGCACATGCTCTGAACATCAGATTCCTCCTGTCCTTCCACGAACCCACTAATCCTTCAACTCCTGCCTCCCTGCCTCTGATTGAGCCCTCCAGCTCTGCACGCAGCTTTCCTGGATTCCCACCATGCAGCCAGTCTCCCTGGAAGTTGAACAGTATTCTCAGCTGAGGCAGAAAGGATCAGGAAATAACTGCCAGAGTCCAGAAAATATTTCCTAGAATTTATAGGATGAATCCAGGTCCCTAATAATAAGTTTTAAAAATAGGAGTTTGTGTGTATACTTCCAACATGAGGGAAGCATCTACCAAGTCACTCTGTGTTTCTGGTGCTGGGTGAGCTCAGGACATAGATGCAAAACCTGGATTGAAAGGGGATGGCGGTGCGCCCACACCAGACAGATAAAAACCTCATTATTTTGAAAATGCTTTCCACAGTGGCAGGGTCACGGGATTATAGCTCCTGACGTCTGATAGAACCTCATGTCCTAGATTGTAGAGGTCCTCTTTTTAATCTCTCTTGGGTGTTTAACATTTTGAACAGGATTACATGCAGAATGTTCACGGTAAAGAGATTGATCTTCTGAGAACCACTGTGAAAGTCCCAGGGAAGAGGCCACCCCGAGCCACGTCGGCCTGCGCGCCCATCTCCAGCCCCAAAACCAATGGCCTGTCCAAGGACATGAGCAGTTTACACATCTCACCAAATTCAGGTAAGCTCAACGCAGACACCTGAGAAACCACGAGGGACAGCGATGACAGATGGTGTGGCTGGTGGGCAGGTTGGGCTTCTGAGACCCAGTGGAGTCGTTAGCCCTAGGTGTGGACAGGGGCTGATCACTGTCCCTGTGCCCCTGGGCTCCGAATGCCGCAGTGTCCGCGGCACAAACCAAGCATCCGGTGATCGGAATTGGTACCTAAGGGCTGTCCTTCAAAGGAACAGAACTAATCAATAAAGTATCAAGGATCAACCAGCCTGGTAACTCTGTGGACAAAAGCAGAAAAACTTCTGGGGCAATGTTTAAGGAAACACTGGGCCTACCTAGATTTCAGTCCTCTCCAGTTTGTTTTACCTACCATTGGTCATTCTCTACTGCCACATGCCTTCTCCTGATTCTCTTTTAAAGGGGAATGTTCCTTTTTCATTGAGTATTATAGAGAATTGGTGTTTTCTCAAAATCCAGTGTGTTTGCCTGTTCCTGGCCTCGGGGAGCTGGTGCGAACCCTCCGTGCCGTTGTTGGTTTTATGTCGGAATCTGTGCCAACGACCGCATGGTGGCCTCCACCTTCCTGTCACTGCTGATGACCAGAAGGGATGAGGGCCCCTGAGCCCTCCAAGGACGCACTCAGGCACCTTCAGCACATGGAACCTCATTGTTTTCTCCCCCACCTCCAGCCAGTTCTTCCCCAAACAAACAGCAGTTTCCAGCCTAGGGCTGGCTCTGTAAGGATGCCGCGTTGCCCGTCCGAGACACTCGGTGCTCCTAGGGAGGGATGGTGCCGACTGCAGGGTGTGTGAACGACCTGGGTGGTTGAAGGGGATGGTAAGCAGGAATCAGAATTGGGGGCAGCCCACCTGGGCTCCGCCTCACAGTGCCAGTGGCCTTGTGCAGGTCACTGAGGGGCAGAGAGCAATGCCAGGCCAGGGAGCACCTGGGGAGGCACAGGGCGAGGGACAACGGGAAGACGCTCTTGCTGCGCATCAGGCTGAAAGCTGACTTCCTCCAGAAAGGCCAGGAGGTGGTTCACGTGGCTTCCTGTGACCTGCTGACCTTTCTCCCAAAATGTCTGTGAGAGTTCCCTTGTTGGGGTGGTGCGTGACTGGGTGGGAAGAGAGGGGAGAAGGGCAGGGAGGAAAAAGGTTGTACAGCGAGTAGAGCACCCCGCCACTCCCCACATCGTAGAGATGTCCACCTGCCAGGAGTGCCCTCGAGCATCAGCGCCGGGCAGGAGCTGTCGTGCTGTGGGGAGAGCCCTGGCCCCCGTGTGGCCAGCCATTTCGCCTCCCATCTGACCACGTGACATCTATCCATGTATTTATTCAAGTCAACAGATGTCAATCAAGTCTCCTCTATTAAAAAAAAAAAAAATTATGGGAAGTTTTCTGACAAAGTGCAGAAACACCTGCTAGATGAATTGTGACCTGTCATGTTCTGTTCTTTCTTAATGAGCAAAACTTGCGTGTGTTAGTGACATGTGGCTTGGTATCTGGAAGTGTGTTCACATTGCAGATGGCCAGGTAGAGCCACTTATCCAGCTGCTGATGGGTCCCTGCCGCTGTCCCCCGCCCCAGTGGCACAGTCAATAAGACATGATCCCCACCCTAGAGATCCTCACCCTCATATGGGGGAGAGACAAAAAAAAATAGATGCAGCCCTGCACAGCAGGCCACGGGGACCCAAGGAAGGGGGTCCACCATGGCAGGGTGCGCCCCATCCAGGAGGTGAGCCAGGGCCTCCTGCTCAGGACGTCTGTGTTGGAGTGGGGCCAGGGACAGGAATCTGGGTACACAGGACAAGGGAGCAGCCCTGAGGAATGGAGAGGTGTGGAGTGGGTAAGATGGGGACCTTGAGTGTCTCAGGCTTGAGACTGGAGCACCTTGTGCTGAAATCCACTGTCCTAAGGAAAATTAAATGTTTTCATCATAAATAAAAATGCAAACGGCCACATGCACCATACCACCTCCATGGGGTGGGTGATGTCACCCTCCTTCACAGGTAGGAGGTGTTTCCAGAAGGCATTCCCAAGGCCCAGGCTCATTCTCCATGAGACCCTGGTGTCGGGCAAGTGCAAGGGTCTAGGCAGGATGAGGATCCCTCCTCTGGCCACACCCCTCAGCCTGGGGTGGCATCAGCCCTCCTGGAGGAGGCAGGGACTTCATTAAAACGTTGTGGCATTTTAATTTACATCGACCTCCTAAACTGAATCTTAATCTGCAAAACGATACCTTCTTTCTTGCTTAAGAAATTAAAGCATTACGATTTGAGGTTTCACATACTTAAATCACTCTTGGAAAATGAGCTTCCTGTATCTGAACTCATTCATAACACGCTCATGCTCTCTGCGTGGGGATTCCAGCACAGCAAGTTGAATCTGCAGTAAAGCGGCCCAGCACTGAGGTGGCGCAGCTCTCGTCCAGCGTGGGCCTGGAGCCCTTCGTCCCGGCCTTCCTGGGTCACTCCTGTCACCCTCCGCCCTCCACTCCTTGGAATGCTGCTGCTTGGCTCTTTGGGGCTTCTGGGTCAGCTGGAGAGGCCGGCCACCCTTTGTGCTCCTGTGCTTTTCCCCCTGCTGTCTGATCTTGGTGTTGCTGACCTGGACCAGTGTCGTGTGCCTTCCCTTCTGGTGACGGCGGCACCCTCGTGGGCCTGGCATGCACAGACCTGCTGAATCTTAATCTGCAAAATGATACCTGACACTTGTTATTGCTGGAGAGCAAACGCCGTGAGTGACCCCATCAGTGGGCAGCACCACTCACATGGTTTCACGTGAACCTCCAGAAAGAGTCACACACAGTGCCGTCCATCCAACGGCCAGCGCCATGCCACCTCGCTTACTGGCTGGTGCTCCTGTTGGGCATCATACATCATCTAGGCTGATCCAATCACAGTAGCTCCTGCTGTCTCCGGATTGCTTGGGTGGGAGTGAGGCTGAGCCTCTTGTATGCTCCATGGCCACCCGTGTTTCCTGCAGCCATTTAAATTTGTCCTTTGCCATTTTTTCACTAGGTACCTGACTTTTTCTTACTGATGTGTCAGACTCTTTTTATATTTAGGATATGAATAGTTTATATTTTTCAAATAGCTCCCCAGTTTATTATTTGCTTTGTAAATGTTATGGTCTTATTTTCATATAGAGATTTTCCCCCCTTTTTTTCTATATAACGAAATCATAAGTCTTATACTTGTAGGTTTCCATTTTAAACTGTATAGAAAGCTTCAATAAGTCTGAAATCATTTCACAGTTGATAGATGTGCACATCCAAGTTTACAGTTTTATTATTGTTTTGTTCCCTTGTTCCAAAACATGATTAGTCTCCAGTCTACCTTTGACTTGTGTGGATCCATGTGTGTGACAGGAAGTAGCAGTAGGTTGCCAGTCGTCCCCTCTCTCTGATGAGCCTGCGTGTCCTCATTGCGCAGCTGAACCTTTGCTAATACCCGCTTCTGGCCCCTGGAGTCCACTCCGCAGGACCCATGGTTGCAGGTTGCCTTGCCTTGGCTTCGTTTGCCAGATTGTCTTGGCTTCATGGCTACATTCCCATCTGGTAGAGTTACAGCTTCTCCTTTACCCCCGAGTTTTTCTTGGCCACTGTTACCTATTTGTTTATTTATTTTTTAATGAACTTCAAACCTCTCTCCCGCCACCAAATCCCCCGGGCCAATCTTAGTTGGCGTTGCTGTTGGGCTGTCAGTTAGGTGCAGAGGGACGCATCTTCCCTATGCTGAGTTTCTTATCATGGAGCACAGTTCTTACCTGGTCCACTCAAATTTGTTTCTCACTCCCCAGTAAAATTTGGTGTTTTCCTTCATTTAGATCTTGTCTGGTCTCGTTAATCCATTCTGTTCATTTATCACTTCTGGTGCATTGCGAGGGGGAAGTCTATTATATCATCTAATTGGTGAGATATAAGGGAGCTGCTACTTTTTGCATTTTGTGAATCCGGCCACCTTACCAAACTCCTGTTAGTTGGAATATCTGTTTGGATGCTTCTCTTGATTTTGCAGAATAGTTATATTACAATGAAGCATTCCCAATTCAAATGTTACAATTCCTAACTATGTATCAACGTTGACCTCAAGTTCTACCAACCTGTTTAATGATCTGGATATCTTTTTGCTTTGCCTCTTGTGTCTTTGATTTTCCATTATTATTGAGTTTGCTGCATGGTCAACCCTCATTAATGCTCTGGACGTTGTGGGGAGGGGGCAGGACAAGCCTGTCCCCCTGGGAACCTACCACCCCGTGGGGGTGGCAGAGTCAGAAGAGAAGCACACGGTGAGATGGTGAGAGCCGGCATCGATGCCGTGGTTGGACAGGAGACTGCTGGTGGGGAGGCGTGTTGTGTTATACCTGTTTCACTGGAAAATAGTTTGCTAGTTCTGAAATAGCAACTGCATTTCACACATCGAAATGCAGGAAAAGGGGTGGTCTTCCTTTCAGTTTTTGCCTTGGGCTTGGAACAAAGGGGGGAAACTCGCTGTGGAAACAGCTAGTTTAGTGCTGATCCTTGAGCCCAGAGCTCACTCTGGGGCCCCGCAGAGGCACCGCAGAGAGACCACAGTGAGGCAGGGAGCCCCTGGCTCTCTGTGGCAAGTGTGGAGGACAAGATTGGGCAGTGGCACCATGGCCCACGGTCGATCGCAAGAAGAGCCAGCCAGTGTCATCCCTGCCACCAGCCCCACTGAGGGAGCAGCATCTGCACTGGGGAGAACACCTGGGTAGATTGGCACCTCTGACCAGGGCTAATGCTTGAAAGGCAGGAAAACAGACCTTGGCACATTCACCAAGAAAAACAGATAAATAGCAAGGCAAGGCAGCTCCGAGCAGAAGCCACATGCTAAACTCTGCCAGCCTACCCAGAGTCCACTCTGTCAGTCTAAGCTGAAACGCCCCAGTCCTGTGGGCCACTCGCCTGCTCTGAGTCCACAGCCAGTCTTCGCCTTCAGGAACAAGTTGCTCAAGGCTGCAGAGATCTGCCACCGCAGCCCCCTGCTCTTATTCATGCATGAGAGTGGACCACCACCATGTTCATGGGAACAACGCGTTGTGTAAGACCAAGGGGACAGCTGATCCTGGAAGACGAAGACGAGAATTTGGAGGAAGCAAATTTCAAAGGAAGTCATAGTCAGTATCATCAGAAAGATTTAAGAGGATGGTTCTGTATACCTACCCTATTTCACTGGATAACTGTCACAGACTTTATGCCAAGTTTTTTTTTTTTGCAACAAAGTGGAGTGCAATCATTATGAGAAGCTTTTTTTTTTTTAACTGTACTAGCATTACTTAAAAACCACTTATTACTAAGCTATCCTTAGTGTAAGATTAGGATGCACAGAATACTTGTGAATATACTTTAAAAATGAATGATCCAAATCAGTGCACACCATTCTTCACAATAGTTTAGCAAACTTTTTTCCAGTCTGGGGAAAAAACAAAAATAAAAAACAAGTTAACACATTGGTTGTCGTTGGTTTGTGCATTATAGTCTAAATGCAACGCCTGAGAAAATTGACTGCAGGGTTGCAAAGTATGGGCTTACAAAACTGGACCCTCTGAGTCCTAAGATTCTGGGCCACTGTCGCTGGTTTTGCTGTTTGATGTGGTGTCCTGAGCACCAGGTAGCCCTGCAGCCCTCTAAACAGACCACACAAGGTGGCATTTAGAATTGTAGCACAGTGCGCATGTGCTGAGAATCCTAGGCAGCAGCTTGCCGTGGCAGGACAAGGTGACGAATGTGCATCCATACGCTTCTGATGAACAAGTTGCTGCTCTGTTTACTCTTAAGCAGCACGCTGAACAGAATTACACCATGAGAGATTATAAACCAGTTTTGGGATTGAAAAAAACAGGTGCCACAATTATGCAGTGATGACAGTGTTGCAGGTGAGATAAAGCAAACCAGGAGAAGACTGATGGAGAGACAGGAGGAAATTAAAGAGAAAACAATTACAAAAAAATTTCTCAAAATCATCCAGTTTAAATAATATAAAGCATGGGGCTAAAGACAACGTTGGCAATACCAACATATAGTAGAAGGAAATATGCTAGAGATAAGCCAGGACATCTAAAGAGACAAACATCAAGTTGGAAGAGAGTGGAAGCACCGTAAAATCCTACAAAACATCCAAGAGAGGAGACCGGTGTTATCTACAAAGTAAGAAATCTGACAGACCAGAGAGAGAATGCAGGTCTTCCCTTCCAAGGACAAGTGATCTTGAACGTAGAAACCTGCGCCAAGACTAAACACTACCATTCAAATGAAGGTAGGAAAAAGACTTCATTCGACAACACAGAGGGGCTCAGGACTTTTCCTTCTTAAGGTTTTTGAAAACATGACTTCAGGATCTACTCCAGGAAAAAAAAAAATAAGAAAGAAAGAAAAGAAATGATAATAGTAGAAGAATCCAAAAGATACTTATTTGTTGAGGTGAGACCTGGCTAAACTCCCTTATGCCATCACATCTTTCCCCTCCTCCAAGGCTCTCCTGCGTCAGGATGTCCATGGTGCTCCGTTGTCTTTCCTGTGGCATCTGCCTTCCCTTGCCTTGGTTGCCCTTCCAGTGGAACTCGCCGTAAGCCTCCCAACTTTAATTTCAGCTGTCCTTGCAGAGAAGGTGGTAAAGTGCCCAGAGTGTTTTCTGGTCTGTTTCTGGCCAGGCTGGTTTGGTGACACTGTCCACATGTGACAGCATGCAGAGTGGCCGTAGCCGACAGTTATGGTGATGCTGGAGGCAGTGCTGATCCCAGTCCCACCTCGGGCCTCTTGCAGGTGTCTCTGAGATGGGAACGTGACATCTGACTCCGTTTTCGTGGGATACGCACCACATACCTTCCCGAGCTCGGCCCAGGTTTCCAGAATCCTGTCCCTAATTCATCATAGTAGTTACGCTAATAGGAAGGAAGAGGGAGCAATGATGTTTTTTAATGAATTTTTCAAACACCATGAAGTGTTTAGGTAGCTTTTGAGTAGAGATGGTGGGCACGTGGGTCGGACTGAACAGACCTTGTTCCCCACTGACAAGACCCCTCCGCTGGCACTGAGGGGCAGCCCAGGAAAGCTCTTCCGGCTTCCCTGGGTCTCAGGGAGTGTCACCACAGTTCTGTCTCATGGTCGCCCTTCTCCGTGACTCCCTGTGGTGACGTTTCTTCTAGGACCACAGTTACCTTCCGGACTCCAGCGTGCGTCTTTGTTTTGTTCTGTAGTTATGGGTGATTGCATCCTCACCAGATTGGTGCCCAGACCTCTGTAAAGGAAACCCTGCCCCCCTCCTCCGCCTCCCCCACTTTGGCCCCCAGTGGTTGGAATGGTCCAGTCATCCAGAGGGTTGGCGCTGATTTTCCCGGGGGTGGGGAGGCGGGGACAGCAAATGTGTTTTGAGGATTGAACTGCCGTTGACATCTGAAGTCTCAACCATGCTGTTTTCTCCACACTTCAGCAATCAGGACATCCAGCAAACCCATAAAAAACCAAACTAATAGCATGAATATTCAGTGACCTAGAATACTAATTATTGTCATGAATATTAATGTGATCGGACTTGCTCTCTCCTCTCCTCTTTCTCTCGTCCTCTTCCTCCCTCTCTCCCTCTCTCTTTTTTTCCACTTAGCCGGCTCTAAAGATGGGTCATAATGAGAGCATTTAAGAGGGAGCGCTCTCTGCCGTGACAGGGACCGGGGCAATAAGGAGAGCTTGATTAACGCCAGCACTTGGGGGGAGATGAGAGGCTTCACGTGGGCCTGCTCGGGGGAGGCGCAGAGCCGCCGCCGCTCTGTTGCTGCTCCCGGAGATTAATGAGGCCTAAGAGTGCATTAGGAACAGTGACAAAGGTTTGATCTAATGGGCTCAGTCATTTTTCCTTTGAGTGACAGACGCACAGAAGTAATTGGCTGTGCAGAATGGCAGCTCATTGGCGGTACTTAAGGATACATTATCCCCGTTGTGTGGCCCGCAGAGGCTGTTTATCAAAACTGCTCACACTGCAGACGCGAGTCGCTAAGCTGCTGTTACAGTGGTAATAGCTATTAAAAAAAAAAAAATAACGCAGCATCAAAATGAGATCCGCTGTTGTCTCAGAGAAACAAAGTTTTTCTTTGTTTAGTTTCAAATGGTCTAGAAAACATTTTAATAACTCCAGAGTCTGCTGTGGCGGAGGTGAGCTGTGCCAGTCTACGTGTGTCCCCTGTCTGGAGCCGAGCCTTGCTGCTCACAGGGAATTTTCCACACTTTGGACCTTGGTTAAAAGCGCCCCCCTCTGAGGCACAAAGTGTGTGCTTCTGCTGAACACCCTTCTGCCAACCTGGAAGAGTCCTTGCAGTCGGAAGGCTTCTTGGTGGAGAATTATTTTTCCAAAAAAAAAACGAATCTAACACTATCATGTGACATCTTCTTCCATAAGCCAGGTTTGATTGGAGTAGGTTTGGACAGCAATTTAATAATTCATTAATTTTACCCAAAAAGTAATGTTTGTGAGGGTTCTCTTAAACTGAAATTTTAGTTGAATCTGAAATCAAAAGGCACTAAAGTTAATACTTCATTCTTGCCAAGAGCTGTGGCGTCCCAGCCGGGCTGAGCGCGTTCTTGCTGTTGGCTGCTCTGTCTCCACATGGCTCCCCGGAGCCTCAGCGGGTCTGTGCTATGTTGTGCCTGTCATTCAGCTGGAGAATCTTGGAGTTGTAGACCGTTATTTCTTTCTGTTTGTGATCCTCTCAGTTTCATCACCTACCATTTATTTTTTCATTAAGTAAATATTACTGAGTGTCACCCATCACGTGACATGCAGGAGGTAAACACTGAGGCTAAGTATTGTTTGGTTTCTTTCATATAATGTAGCAACCTGTGGCCAAGGCCCTTAGGGTACAGTTAAAAAAAAATGAGAATCATACTTCCAATTTAAGGAAAGCTACCTCAATTATTTGAACTATAAATGGAGTGTTCTTCTCTGTGAGAACGGACAAAAGCAACTCGATCCTGGATGATTTCCGTTAAAGACCTAAGAGGGCTGTTAGAGACGTGGCTGTACGTCACTATGGTAACCGACGGACCTATAAGTAAATAAGAGTTGCTTTAGGAACTTTTTTTCATCTCAAAAGTGTGGGGTTGGTGAGGAATTATGCTTCTGCTGTGGAAATGTTGCTTTCAAGACCAGGGGGTGGTCAGCAAGGGAAGAGCACAGGAGGGCAGGGCTCTGGGAAGGCCTCAGCTGTCCCCGCAGCCTTCAGGAGAGCTGTCTTGGCAGACACTCGGCCCTCATGGGCTAGAGTTGAATCTTCATTTGCCCACGATGGGTGCTTCTCTTTCCCACGTTGGCAGAGAACTTTCCCAGGCGTCTCTAAGCCTTCTGGCCCGTTGTTCTGTAGTCACCAGTCACCTGGAGAGAGATGTCTGGTGAGTGGGAAAGCCAGAAGCAGCCCAGCCTACAAACCCGGGGCCCGCTCCGTGGCCTCATTCTGAACGCAGTGTTCCTTGGTGCTCTGCGGTCCCTGCGTGATCACTCTGTCCAGCTGTGAGAGATGTTTCGCAGGAACCAGTGAACTGCAAGAGAAGAGAAGAGTACAGGTGAGTCTCTGAGAACAGAGCCATGTGGCCCCCTGGCCTCATGTCTGGGAGGGACGGTAGCCAGAGAAAGCTCCCCAGCACGTGCTGACTGATGGCAGTGGGTGTTATGCACAGCACAGCTCCTGTGCTCCTCTAGGAAGGAGGAGACTGCCTTGAAGATAGTAGGCCCCGTCGAGCCCCAACTTTCCGTTTATTGGGATTTGAACCAAATGAGAGCGAAGAGGACAGATCTGGATATCTGGGCTTTCTGTTTTATAAAACGATTATCTAAACGTTCTAACCATATTTTGTTCCTTTACACAAAAAACTTGAGTTTTATTCTCCATACTTACAATGTTGCCCGCCTCTCTTACTGGACTACATGTAAACCTGTCATGCCGCTCACTCCCAGGAGAGGATAGTGCTCGGCAGGCACTGGATGTGCACCTCCACAGCAAGTGTTCCTCAGCAAATGAACATGGGAAGTGAGAAAGGCAGGTGCCCTGTGCACTCATGGATTATCTTTTGAATGAATATTTAAGCTAAATTCTAAGTGAGAACTTACCTTCTGATGTGCTTGATGCTTCCTCCTGGATTCTGCCAAATGCCATGTAATATCCAACCATAGGGAGGAGCAGAAGCCCAGCACCAGGCCACCCGCAGCCTTGCTGGCTCCCCAGATGGCCTGCCCCTCCCTCGGGTGACGCTCTTCCTCTTCCTCTCTCTTCCCATTCCAAGTGCCTGGTTTCTTTTCCTTCCCGTTTTCTCATGTGCCTCTGGCCATGCTGACATAACCAAGCACCAGAACTTTGGGATCTGGTGTCCCTGAATTGTCCCTGGCACTAAGCACCATGATGTTGATGGTGGATGTTCTTAAGTGGTCACCAGGTGAGCAAGCGAGCCTACCCAGAGTGATGCCAGCCAAGCCAGCACCGGGGCAGACAGAGCAGGCGCCACAGGAGGCCACTCCCAAGAGAGACCAAGGGAGACTTTCAGACTCTGTAGATTTAGAGACAGAATTCACTCTATCACCACTTTAAGCTTTTGCTAGAAAATAAACTAGAGAGAAAAGGAAAACCCACTGTTGGTGAAATTGATAGCAAATATCTACAGAGGCTTTGCAGTTCCTGGAGCACTTTACATAATTTGGTCATTATATTAACCACATGGGGCATATTATGATCATCATCGTGATTACTATTTATTATTATTATCTATTCTGCAAATTACAGACTGGGTTGTTTTAATGATGCCCAGGTTCCATTTCCTTTTAGCCACTGGTCATTAAGAAAATTCATCAACATGTTTCATGAGTCAGAAATACACATGCTGTTTGTCCTGCTAATAACTCTTCCGAATCCTTACCCTAAGGAAAATGTAGGCATAGAAGATGTTCTTCTCAGTATTGTTTACAGTCATGAGAAATTCAGAAACGACCAGAGCTATCTGGAAGCAGGAATGCGGCAGTAAGGATATTCTCCATGAAATCATAAGGTGGTGTTACACATCCGAGTTTGTCGTGCGGATGACCTAACAACACATGGGACAGCGGTGCATATGTCATTAAAAAAGTTCAGCATGAAATTATGTGTTTTCTTTGGTCATGACTATAAAAATACGAGTATGTTCAATACAGAGATGATCTGTTAGGATTCTGGTGGAAACAATTTACATTATTTGTACATCTGAATAATTTTGCAAAATAAGTTGTAAGAAATGTATATAACAAAATAGACTTCTATCATTTTTTTATTTAGCATCATAATTAAAGACAATAAAATCAGCTATGCTCACATTTTAAGAAATAGCCGTGAACCATCTAATTCCAGGATTTTATATTCCGAACACAGTCACTTTGCTGTATTGAGCTGACATTAAGTGTGTCATTGCAGCTGGTTCTGGATGCTAGACATTCTTTTGCTCTAGTAAACATAATATGGAAAATATAATAGCCAAAAAATGGTACAGTAGTCTGAGGAACTCCAGGTTCGTGTCTCAGTTGTAGATATGTTAGATTGCACTGCCTACAAAGCAAGAATCACAGCATGCAGAGCCCATGTTGCCTGCATCTTTAAGATACCAAATGTGTCCTTGGAAAAAATCCTCTTAGCCTGAAATTCTGGTTGCCAAAAGAAGGGCAGATTTCCAATGCAAATACTGGAGCGAATGGGCCCGGCTCACAGGCACTTAAATCATTTGTATCTCACTTTTTATGGTAGTGTTGTGAATTACATTCTTTTCGGGTTTATAATTAGAGGACAGAGCAGATGGCGAAGGCTTCGTTGGAAGAGATGTGACCATTAGGATAGCCTCCTTGTCCAGTGGTGATTCCTGGCTTTCCGGGGCCTGCGCACAGTGGGTGTGGTGCAGCTGGGGGTCTGCAGAGTAGCTGCACGCTTGCGTTTTGTAACCCTTGAAACTGCACAGGAAGCAGACAGGACCCAAAGAGCAGCCCTGGGTATTTCCAGGGCTGAGGCCTCCAGAAGGGGAGTTACTTGGAATCATATTCCCGTCATTAGGGATTTTTAACAAGTTATCCACCCCACAGCCCCACAGTGGGGATAAATGTCCCTTTGCCATGTGGTGCTGGTAGAATCCTGTGTGGGCGGCGGCCCTCTCAGTGTGCTTGAAAATTCAGTTTTGCTTCTCTCCTATTGCTGCTCCTTTTTTCAGGCTTATTTAACCAATAAGTAAGTCTCCTTTTCCTAAACCGGTTGGTAAAGTGAAGTCACGTTTGTGAAGATAGACCAGAAGTACAAGGTGCCGTGAGTGAAGTCTTGTATCCCAGAGGAAATGGCTGTTGATGAATCTTGGCTTGAATGCCATGAAAAGCCATCATTTCAGAGGATATTTTTAAAAATCCGAGCAGGCTATTTTTAATGTAATAAGCCTATAGCTTAAAAGAGGAACTCTGTCTTTGATGTCATTTGGTGGATGAAAACATTCTTGTTCAATAGAAAACCAGCATCTTTTTCATGCTCATTGGAGATCAGTTCAGGCAACATACTGATATTCATTCAGATATAAATGCCGTATTCACTTTGAAATGCAAATTGTTTAAAGAAAAATAGCATATGGTGGAGGTAAGTACCTTTTCAAATCAACTCTTACACTTTAGGGATGTAAGTACAGCTGAAATTATTCTTTGGAGAGAATCTGGTGCTTTTGACACATGGAAGCGTGCACTAATCAAGGCTGCCCGCTAGCACACACACATATCCATATCAAGGAAGTGGCGCTGGGAGGACATGGATTAGCATGGTAATGCCACCGCCCCCTGCTAATCAGGGAGCCAGCTGATCCAGAGAGGGGCTATTGAGGAGATGGTCTTTCTGAGCTCTGAAGGGACCAGGTAGCCAGCAAATGCTGAGAGGTCCTTTCCCCGCCACCTTCATGTGGAAGGCTGCATCGGGTGCTGTTGGGAGCTGGCCCACCCTTCAGGGCCTGTTACTGGTGATGCTGCCATTTTGTCCAACCCAGTTCTCACGGACACTTCCCGACCTGGCTTCTGCTTTCAGATGACATTTTTTAACTTTTTCGGTAAATTTGAAGGTACAAAATCCTAAATTCTAGCTGGGTGTGCAGGTGACCAGTGCTCACATCAAGAGGCAGCAGGCAGCCAGTCCTAAGGAAGCCCCCGGGCCCCCTGGTACCCTCCACACACACACACACACACACACACACGCCGTCACCTCTTACTTGTCACTCCTCAGGTGACATGTGCTTGTCATCCCTGAGCCGTTGGACAGCAGGGACTGCCCAGCTCTCTTGCTCACCACCTTCGGCTCCATGGTCCGTCTGCAGTTCCTCCCATGGCCACCCTGTGGCCAGCTCCTTTGCTCTTGGTGGCGTGAGGAACTCCACATGTGTATGCCACGTTGTACCATGCTGAGTGGGACACTTTGGTCACTTCCAGTGTGGGACCATGAGGAGTGACGCTGCCCGGGACACCTGGAACATTTTAGTGTAGAGGATTAGAAGGAAGAGGAAGTCTTGTGGGAGAAAGAGATGGACAGGATTTGAGATGCTGTGTGAAAGCCTTGCACTGTGGGTCTGTCAGAGCGCACCTGAGGATGTCCTGGAGAGTGTCAGGTGGTGTCTCTCCCTCCATCTGCCCTTGACCTAACTGGGTCAGACTCCCAAGTCTGAGCTCAAGGCATTGTTCTCAAGTCCTTCCTGGACCTTCCAGCAGGGGGAGCTCCCTGCCCCTTGCACTCTTTGGCTCCTGGGCCACTGGTGGACTTGCCTGATCCCTTCTCATGGACTAGCCTGCAGGTTTCCCAAGGTCAAGGACACGCCCCTTCACTGTGCCCAGCACCGCCCAGGTTCAGTGCAATGAGCCAGGAAGTGCAGAAGGTCAGCCTTAGGACAGGTGCCCCAAGTCCCACTTCTCATAGGGTAACGCCAGCACACTCGGTGGTGCCGAGGAGAGGAACCCCAAGCTGAGACACTGCGGTCTTTAGAGTGGGGTGCAAGCCAGCCTGTCTCCTTTGCCATGGGAATAAATATTTAATATCCCAATCCGTGGACAAAGCCGCCCTCCTCCGGGAAAGACAGTGAGTGTCCCTGTCATCCGAGGCGGTCTCTCTGTAGGCACCCCTGAAGATTATGCAGAATAAGGGGTGCCATGGGAGGCTGCCTGCGGCAGTGGGGTGCAGGGATATGCTAGGCCAGAGAACGGGAAGAGCTGGGGGAGGACAGGAAGTGCGTGTCCTGGAGGCGCTCACCCCGGAGGAGAGGGGCGTGCCCCTGGGCCAGGGGAGCAGAAGCTTCCTTCAAGGCCCCTTGATAGCGACTGGACTTGGGCGTGGTGAGTCAGAACCAATCATTGGTCCCACATCCTCCTCCAGGACATGGGTTCTGACCAGGCTCTTGGACTCCCTCTGAGGGAACAAGGTCCTGCAAAGAAAGCCATGTCCAGCCTCAGAGCCGCGGGTCCTCTGGCTCAGGCTCCAGCTACGTGTCCGTGCCTAGGTGGCCTCATGTGGCTGCCCCTGACCTCCTGCCCAGCAATGGTCTGTCCACTCCTGAGGGCTGGGGCACTCTTCAGCCTGACCTGACAGTGACTGGGACAGTATAGCCACTGTGAGTCTTGGGTGGTCTTAAGGTCAAGGTCCTTACCTCTCAGACGATCGAGTGGTTGGCTTCACAAACAAGAAACTCGAGCCCTTCAGCCTTAATAAATAACTCCTTAACCTGAAACAAATTACCATGCAGTGAGCCAGGTAGCCCTCAAGTACCTAGAGAGGAGAAGACATCCTAAATGTCTCCTTTTACGCTTACGGGCCTGCCCGTGTGGTCTCACCTAGGCAGATTCTGGTAGGTGCTGACATGCAGAAATTGCCTAGGTGGTATCATGTGGCCAATTAATTAATGACTTTCAATCAAGAACAGAAATGAAGTTCCACGATTGAGTTTGTTAGCGTATGTGTGTGTAAAAATGAGTATTACAGATTATTGGAATTAGTTTAGAATATTTGACGTTATCAAAAGTATTCGCTAAACATTTAGGGGTTGTTTGTTTCTTCGGCCTATGGTTGATTGTAAGTGGAGCAGTGCCCCAGCGTGTGACCATTGGAACCACAAATACCTGAGGAGATGCATGGCAGCTATGGGTTGCTCCCAGGGTGTCGGGAAGAAGTCTCTGGGCCCTGTGGCTGCCCAAGTCTGGCTGTCAGTCAGCAGTGGGAGGATGGCACCCCGAGGTGCACACCAGCCCTTTCTCAGGCAGCTCCGCCGTCACCTGCTCTTCCTGTCTTGCGGGCAGTCCCCCCTACTGACCTCGTGTGCACGCGAACACTTCTTTCTGGAGTTTGCTTCAGTAGCCAGTGACGGACGCACTAAAATGACTTCCTCTGCCTTCAAGGAAGTGGTCTTGCAAGGCTGATAGCCTGTCTGTCCTGGGAATGGCCTCAGAGTGGGTGAGCAGGGAGAGCACTGACCCCAAGATGGACGGATGGACAGAGTGAATTTCCTTCAGGTCTTTCAGCCATCGGGCCTTGTGTGCCTGAAGCCGGTATTACATAGAGGTTCACACTCCGTGGTGGCCTGTCGGGGTTCCAGTGGGCACTGTAGAGAGAAGACAATCACCTCCCTGATAGTCGGGCCACAGGCAGGGGTCCCGTGGGCAGAGCAGGCTGGGGTGCCTGGCACAGAAGTCTGGGTGACAGCCAGGAGGTGTCACGCCCTGCTCCCAGTGGCTTCTCTCTGTCCTTCCACCACTTTTCCCTCTTTCCCTTTCACCTTCCATAAAAATGTCGGGGGTGTCCTGCTGGGAAGTCATGTGATAGAGGCAGGGTGGGGCCAGGGAGCCCCACGAGCTGCTCTTCAGCAGCGTCTCTTCCCCGAGTCCAGCCCTGATGGGTGATGTGTGGGATCGAGGTCCCTGGGGAAGAGAAGCACAGGGGACAGTGCAGCACCAGCGCTGGCATGGATGGCCCAGGCCACCTGTAGGCCCCAAGGGCCAAGGAGAAGGTGGAGCACCCAAGCACTCCTCCAGCAGAGCTGCGCAGCCAGCCCAAGGTGCCTCTCAGGAGGGGAGCCCAGAACACACGGGGCAGCTCACTGTCCCGCTCTGCCGTCCATTAGCCCAGGAGAGCTAAAGGTATGGGAGCTGACAGATGCAGCCCTTATGGATACCCCAGGACGAGCACAGGATTGTGGTCATAGGCTGACAGAGGTGCCCCAGCCAACCTACCCCCTGCATCAAGCTTTCAGAACACGAGAACTGGGGAGAGCCAGCTCAAGAGCCTGCACCTGGGCAGAGGAGGCAGGACCCGAGGCTTCCACCCGGAGTCTGTGCCCTTCCTGCTCGAGTGCCTTCCAGAGCAGGGGTCTGCAGTGGGGCACCGCGGCTACAGGTGTTTGTCTTACTAGTTAGTTTGTTTGGGGGTTTGTTTTTTAATTAACCTGAGTGCTGCAGCCGGTCCAT
The DNA here is from genome assembly GCF_964194105.1 of Spermophilus citellus. Taxonomy (NCBI): domain Eukaryota; kingdom Metazoa; phylum Chordata; class Mammalia; order Rodentia; family Sciuridae; genus Spermophilus; species Spermophilus citellus. Next base: position 132,416,899 of record NC_138192.1, read on the forward strand.
GCAGACTTAATGTGCCCTGAGTCACCTGGACACCTTACTGGACTTCCAGGGCCAGGGTGCCTGGGACTCTGCGTTCCCGGAGCACTCCCAGGCCATGCCTCTGCGCCGGGCCCTTGGCTGCAAGGTTCTCAGCTTCCTGCGTTACTTCCAGCAGTTTTCTGGACTCAGGTTAGACCAGCTGTGACTAATTTCTTTTATGGTCCCAGTTCAGGCAATGGCATAAAATAGGTATCTAAAGGTAGGAATATATTTTCTAAAGCAAGACCCTTTGTCTCCGTAAGCTCCTGTGTGGTAGGGCCCCACCCTGCCCCTCGGTGAACTAACTTTCCAGGCTGCACATGGTGACATGAGGCCACTTGTTTGGGGAGAGCCCTGGTTCCTCTCCCTGGCCCCTAAATCGCCGGAGTGCTTTTGAAAATGCATATTCCCCAAGCTTATCCCCAGACCTCCTGAATCAAAATCAGAAGCCTGATCTTGAAGCCTCTATTTTTAAAAAGCTCCACGGGAAATTCTGGTAATTGGCCAGATTTAGGAACTGCTAATGGGCTGCACATTTAAAACCCTGTGCTGTGAAAACCCTCCACTGAAACAGTTTAGAACTTAATTGGCTCTGAACTAAAACAATTGAAGAAAAGTTTAAAAAAAAAAAAGAACCAACCAGCCCCTCTAGATCTAACAGACTGATTCAGGAGCTGCAGGTATGATTGGCTGAGCTTTAGAGAAAAGCACTTAATTATGTTTTTGAGTCTACAATTGGTGTGACCAGATAATAATTCATTTTGATGTTGAGCAACTGATTGAAATCATTAAGTGTACAATGGAATCATTTTTCATCACAGCCCACACGCACTATGAAGTCGCTGGGGTTATTTTTCCTCTGCTTAGTCATTTCAAGGTTAAGAGTAAAGTTATCTGGTCCCAGAGTCTGTGTCTCCTCCATGGTCGCGTCTGGGGACTTTGATTTGTGTTGATCATAAAGTACCGCTGCACCGTAGCTTCATCCTCTGGCACCAGACGCATGACTCTGGTGGTTGAGCACGTGTGGCTAGTCTGTGGACAGGTTGGCTGCAGGCGTCTGTAGCCGCCTCCTGCCCTGGCCCCTCTTCTGGGACTGGGGGGCTGCTTTCTGTGCGGCCATCTGAGCTTCAGGGTCCTTCGCGTGGCTCCGTCCAGCAGCAGCAAGATGTGCACCACCCTTATTCCTCACTGCCCTTTGCCGTATGGTGCTTCCATTAGCCATCGCAGGACGACAGTGGCTCTCGGTGGTCAGGTACACTGGGTGCCAGCAAGAGGCCCTGTAGACTTACCTCGTGCTGCCTTCTGTGGTGTGCAGTCCGCCGTGGTGTTCACCTGACTTGTTTATTCCTAGGGAATGTCACTAGTGCGTCTGGGTCTCAGATGGCAAGCGGCGTCAGCCTGGTCTCCTTCAACAGCCGACCCGACGGCATGCACCAGCGCTCCTACTCAGTCTCCAGTGCCGACCAGTGGAGTGAGGCTACGGTCATTGCAAACTCGGCCATCAGCAGTGGTAAGAGGGGGCACACCCCCACAGACCGCGGCCACCTCCTGGTCCTCCATGTAAACCAGGGGCTGGGCAAGATGCCTGAGTTCAATGTGCTCCACATGGAGCACAAAACCCTTGGGTCCCTATGACAGCAGTACCGGTCTCGCCTGTCACCTGTGGAGCGTTTGTTCTTGATAGTCTCTCATCTGCATCATCTCCTCTGTCCCCTCTGCTCAGGGAGTGGATGTTTATCCCCATTGGACAGATTTGGAAACTGGGGCTGCAGACAGGACAAGTGGCTTGCCCAATGTCACGTGACAGGGAGATGCTGGGTGAGACTCAACATCAGCTGTCACATCCCTGATTACACGTGTCACATCCCTGCCCGACACGGCGTGGCCTGCGTCCGCCTCAGCGCACGTCGTACATTATTAGGGTGAATGCAGTCTGTTGTCGGTTTTCTAGGGTTCCTGGTGCCCCTCTAGATTCTGGAGCGTCCCTCTGTAATTCCTCACTTCTTCTGCATTGTTTTAATTTTTGACAAGTGTGGCCTGCTTCCTAGGGGACATATGTGCAAAGGAAACTCTTTTGATGCAGTTGAAACATGAATCATCACATGGGGGGCACCCTTGCTGGCCACAGCAGGCTCCGCCTGTGGCATTTTGTCTGTGGCCTGTTCACTGGTATTTAAGGGAATTCCCACTGTTGTACACAATCTCTCAGACAGGCTTTGAGAATAATCTTAGCATAATTTGTTCTAATTAAAAGATGCAGCATCAGGTCTTCCCTGAGGACCCACCAGCTGCTGCGGCAGGACCCTGCTCTGGGTAAACATCATCCTTACTTCTCGTTACTCCACACTCCCTTGGCGGAGATGGCCACACAGAGGCCTTAAAGGAAAGCATCTCCATGCGAGGAGGCAGTCAAGGTGATTGCAGCGCTGCCGCAGCAGCACAGGCCTGCAAAAGCTCGCTCCTGGGGGCACAGAGATAGCACGCACCCATGTTCAGTCCACGGCTCCCTCCCGACTCCAAAAAAGACGCTTTGGGAGACATGAGCATCTGACACCAGCCCTTGCAGGGACCCTTGGATGCTCTGCCCTTCACCTGAGCCCTGGTGATACCTAGAGAGCCCCAGTGGAATGAGTTAGGGTCATTATAGATGAGCCCCTGCCTTCTCTCCCCTCCCTGACCAGACCCATGTGCCTCAGCCTCCAGCAGATACCGCTCCTCTGTCCTCTCACTGTCCCTCACTGTCCACCACACTCTCTGTCCTTAGGCATGAGCTGCTGCACGTGGCATGTGGACTCTAATACCAACCACTGTTTTCACCCTGGTGACCTTTTTTGGGAGCTAGTTCACACACTGAATCATTTTATTTTCAAGTACTTCACACGGAGCCCAGCTGAGCCTCCCCGAGTCTGATGTTCGTGTGGTGTCACCGAGGCCCCGCCTTCTCATGCAGCAGCTCAGACCGAAAAGCAGCTCCTTTGCGAGAGAATCAGTGAGGCACCAGTCTGAGCAGAGCGGCAGTTCCAAGGTTCTGTTCGCTATGCACATGGGAGTGGTATGGGAGCTCCTGAAAGACAGCGACCCCCACACGCCTTTGCCTCTCTGCACGTAGAACGTGTTTACACAGTATCTGAAGTACCTAAAGTACAAATTAGAACTGACTCACTAGATAGCCTTCCCTCCTGCTAACAGCCACACACACGGGCATTTCCACAAGGACAGATCCTGAGACGTCATTATTTCTAGTCCTTGGTTTGGCTGGAAGTCACTTTCCATGGAGGTTTGTTACACCGAGCTGTACACGCGTGTTTACACACTGCCTGTCACACCACACACGGCTGCAGTCACCTGCATTTGAAGGCTGTTCTTTAAATTGCAAAGTAACTTGTATGTGAGCTGGGTGTCTGGCAGAGACCTGTGTGCTCCCTGGCCATATAGCACTTGAGCCTGTGCCCAGGAAATCGGACACCCAGGCCTGTTTCCTGGGTGTGGGCCTGCCTAGGGAGGTGGAGGCCAGCCAGAGCTGACCCAGTGTGGGAGCTAAGGGCTGACGAGTTCATCAGGGAGAACTGCAGGCCAGGTGGATATTGTACAGAGCGTCAGGAAGTTGTTATAAGCACTGGGGCATTTGGGACAAAGACACAGGGGAGGAAAAGGGAAATGGAACAGCCAAGGAGCCACTCGGAAGTGAAAGGGGTGAGTCATGTTCTGCAAAATGAGGAGAGAAGGGGAAGAGCAGAGTGTTAAGAGGCCAGAGTGGCTGTGGATCCGGGTCTTTAAACAGCAAAGACTAGGAAGAGGGCAGAGTGGTGCAGAGTATGGTTCCTGCGGTTCCCGGGGCCTGCCCGACACCTGTGTTTTCTGCCATGATGGTATGTCATAGCTGATGTGTTTTTGAGGAGGAAACGATAAGAGCTGATATTCATTTCAGGCTTCATGTGGATTATCTCCCTTATTCTCATGGAGCAGATCCTGTTCTTAGCTCCAGTTTCTGTAAGGGGATGGTCCAGAAGTCAGATGGCTTATTCGAGGTCTCACTCTGCCTAAGACCAAGATGCATGCTCAAGCCTGATCGCAGGCCTTGGTCTTCATTCTCCATCAGCTACCCCTTGGACCTACTTGGAAATGCAAACAGTCCGTCCCCATTCCAGACCCACGGAGTCCACAACCCGGGCCACAGGACCCAGTGACCTGTGTGGTTGCAGGCCCTGCCAGGGACAGTGTTGCATGCTGAAGTCTAGATCCTTGCCTGCTTGTGGTCCCTGCACACAGTGGCATCTGACAGCCCCTGGCATCAGCAGCTAGCCATGCAGAAGTCCAGGCTACCCCCACAGCCCTGAACACACCCCTGTCTTCCAGGAGGGCACTGTCCTGGCCGCCCTCCGGCTGGCACCATTTCTGCCTTTACCATGTTGATTATCAGTGGCCAAAGCCCAGCCGTCTTCCGTGAGCACCAGGGTGCAGAATCTGATTGGGGGCACTTCAGTGAGGTGTTTATAAGTCAGTTCCAAGACCTTTGGCATAAGCATTCCCAGGGAACTTGGAAGTTAATCACAAAGGAAACAAACACAAATAAGGGCTTTCTGCCATTCTTTATAAAGTTGCAGTTAAGGCTGGACACACTCCCCCGCTCCTGTTTGAAGGTATTTTACCCCCCACCAGGCCCTCACCATCTCTGGTTTGGATTTCGGAGTCCTTAAACACTGGCAGGGCTGGCCCAAGGAGGTGGGGCTGAGCAGCCTTGGAGCACACCTACCCGTGTGCTGAGCATGCCGCCGCGGTCACCAGCATTACTGTGAAACGCCATAACAACAACAGCCCCAGGATTCATCTCTTCTCTGCCCCCACCCCCGCCCCACACACACACATCCGAAATTAAGACTTTGGCTCCAGAGAACTTTTCAATCTTCCCCTTTGACACCCAGTTCCCCCGGGGCCTCTGCACTCAGGCAGCTGTGAGCAACTCCTAATTAGATAGATGGCTTTGTCGTGGGCCAAACTAGGAAACAGGGGGTGCTGGCTAAATTAAGAGGAGAAGCAGAGAAGAATCCATTCTGTGAAATGGAATGCCCCACTGCTTTATGACTATTACTGTTGTAAGCCTTTACATTTAAGTACCTGAGGTTTAAAATTAAACGTCTAATATAATTTGGCGTTGCTAACATGAGCCCCGCATCTGCCCTTAGAGAAAACCCAGACAGCTCTGTTCAGGGTTTCAAATTGCTGGCTGGCGAGCCGCTTGGAGGATTGGATCCCTCTTCCAACTAAGTACCACATGCTGGTTGGCGTAATTTTTTAAATGCAGAACGTATTCATCTTGAGCTTCTGCATTGAAAAAGGCTGTTCCAGTAGTACATGAAAAATTAATTTTTTTACATTTTTTCTCACTCTCCTAAGTGTTTGACAGAAGTAATTTTTGCAGCAAGAGAGAATAAAAACTGGTGGCTGTAAATTCCTGTCCTGGAACCTCTTGTGTAGATTCTTTATGGACCCAGAATTGATCTACATGTCAGATCCTGTTGTGGTTTAAACTGTTTATCACCGTAATGGCAGTAGTGAGCCCGTGAACACCAACTTATAACCCTGGGTGAAAGAAATTGGTGTTTGCAGTCAATGAAGGGGCAGCTTAGCTTTATTGATAGATTCAGAACAATTATCTCTGCGACAACTATTGGCTGAGGGTTTTCTTGAGTCTTACTGGAAGCCTGTAATTTCCTGTTTTATTAATCATTTTCTCTGCAGGTAATTTTCTCTGGAAGTATCAGCAGGAGTTAGCACTGCAGTGGGGCGCAGGGTGCCCTGGGGGGTCATTTGTAGCATACCTGGTAGTCATAGCTCACTTCAAGGCGAGAGGTGTCTTCAGATGTGTCACACCTGTGCTGAGGGACAGAGCGGACCCCATGCCCCCGTGCATTTGTCAGCCTTCCTTCCCAAGTGCCTGGGCGCTGTCCCCGTCACTGTGTCCTGCGGGTGCCAGCCTTGGCTGGGGGCCTCAGCCATTGTGTGTCTGTGGCAGCCGCGCGCCCCACCTCCTGACTGTGGGTCGTGCTGATGGCTCCGCCCCGTCCCCATGGCTTCAGTCCAACAGTTTATCTTCCCCGCTGTGGCTGGCGTCACTGCTAAAGCTGCATTTATTCACGTGGCTCTCTAGTGCTGCTCCTCAGCCTCCCCCAGGCGGCCTTCTCCAGGCCACCTGCAGCCTGGTCAGCACTGAGCACCTTCTTTCCCTTCTCTGCACAGAAGTTGTGCCCGGTGTGTGCCTGAGTGTGAGCTGGTGTGTACCTATGTCTGTCCCTGCTTTCTTCTAACCACTTGACCGTGTCTTCCCCCAGACTCTATGGTGACTGGACAGTGGATCCTGAATTGGAAGCATTTCAGTTTTGCTGACTTTTAAATATTTTTTCCCTGTTATGCTTGGGTATTGCTCTCCCTTTCTTCTCTTCCCATAGAGCCAACCCATAAAAGGCAGCAGCCTGCATCAGAGACCGCAGAGGTCCCAGCGTGCGAGCCGTAACTGGGTTCAAGAATACGAAACTATCTATTCAGAGGTTTTAATATTTGTAGTTCTAGCACTTTTTCCCTTTGGGTGTTATACTGACAATTTTAGTGCCTGACCAGCGGGTGGTGGTAGTGGGGCACCACCAGACCCACCGGGAGGTGTTATGTGCAGGATTTTCGGGGTTTGGGGGGACATGTGTCTCATCGCCTTCAATCTCATGAGCATCATATCTAGTGTCCATTACCCTGAGAGTCATTATCCCTGTCTGATAATGATTCAAAAATACTGAGAAACAAAGATCACGCACTCCTAATAATTGGCCCAAATTCAAACCGTGGTCTTTCTGATTCCAAAGCTTATATTCTCTTCCTCTGCTGTATTTTTTAAGGAGGGATGAATGCTCAGAAACAGAAACACTGTATCATAAGAATTATTTGTTTTTTCCGTAGTACTTGCCTTTTACGGAAACGCATTATCATCTAGATATACATTTTCTCCTCTCTGGCTGACCTGAACTTCCCTTTATCAATTCCTTCCCAAGCTTGGCTGGCCTTCAGGAGCCATCCCCTGGGGTTCATCATCAGCCTTCTGCGCAGGCTGGTGTTAGAGGACCCCCAGGCTCTCGTCTCTCAAAGCTGGGCACTGCTCTCCGCCGCGGGGGTCTGCTCCGCTCACCAGGCTAGTCGGCCTAATTGAAAGGATGACCCTAGCTCCCTTCTCGGCAGAGCCTGTGTTCCTCTCTCTGCAGGTGGCCGGGGAGAAGCGGAAGCTTCCTAGGGTAACTGGCCACAGGGGGGAAAGGTGGATTTTTTCCCTCCTGATCAGAATGTTGCATCTTTGTACTTTGTCTCCTTAGTTCCTTCCCATCAGCTATTTCCAGCAGCAGCTGCTGACCCAGGAGAAGCAGGACAGTCAGATGCTGTCCCGATTACGAGAAGAGGGAGCGGGAGCCCTCATGTCATTTCCAGGCAAAAACCTGGGAGTGGTTTGAAACACGGTGGAGAAGGAGGCAATTTGTTACAGCACCTGGCCCACAGTCTCTTCCTCTAGGCCATGGTCCTCAACAGGGGTGTTTTTTACCCCCGGGGACTCTGGGTGATACCTAGAGACCTTTATGCTTGTCACAGTGGGGGATGGGGACCATGCTACTGCAGTCTAGCAGGTGGAAGCAGGGTTGCTGGTAACTGTCTCTGAGCACAGGATGGCCCCAGTTATGACATGGCGTGACATTCAATATGTGCCAGGCACAGGACCCATGAGAGGAAGACCAGGAAATGGAGATAGAGGGCAGCGTGCTAACGTGGCAGTATGGTGGCCAGGCTGGACTTGGAGAGGCTGTGTCTTAGTTCCCACTAAGTTGTTATCTGAGCTGTGCTGCTCAGCATGGCTGCTTCGCTGAGCAGGAACAGGAAGGGTGAGGTCCTCAGACACGGGGACACTATGGGGACCGGGAGTCGCCATCTAGATCTCCAGACTGAGAGACTATAGAATGGGTCAAGCTCAGAGAAGTTCTTGAACTCATCTTTAACAAACAACTATACAAATAATAGGCAGGGGCACCGGACGTTGGCGGGGCAGGCCTGGGAGCAGCTGGTCTGTGGAAACACTGCGCGGCCTCTGTCTGTGCAAAGGGTAGGGGTATCCTGCCACCTCATGGCGCTCACTGTGCCCAGGCCACTCCGGGCCTGCTGGGCTCTTGTGGGGTCACACTTAGATAAAGACATTAGCAAATAGGGCCGTATCCAGATCTGTTCCAGGGTGTAGGGAAGGATCTGAAGGCAGTGTTCAAAACGATGGAAAGCCAGGGGGCAGGGCCTCCAGGGAAGCGTTCTCCAACCCCCTGCACGTTCTGCGCTTGGACGTGGTTTTTAAAAATGATGGTCTGGAGGACAAGCCGCTGAAGATCGGATTCGAGTGGCTTGAGATGAAGGCCGGGTACGGGAAGGTTCCCTGGGCATTTTCAGCCAGCGCTCGCTGAGGAGCGCTCGTGTAGGGGTGTGCGCAGTGAGGGGGATGGCGCTCAGGAGCATGGGCGGTTCCCGGGACTGCCCGAGAACTGGACCAGAGTAGTGGAGTGGGAGTTGCAGGAAGGACGTGCTTTTGATACAGAGCAGCCTGCGGTGATAGGACACCCGGTGACACCTGAGAGGGCACTGCTCCACTGCGTCCCCTCCCATCTGTTTCCCCTCCCCTGAAGGGCCTCTTCACACCTCAGGAGAACCGGGGAGCTGCTCACTGCTCTGCCCACGTCCACCCTCTCCCACTTCTGCAGCTACCATATCTTCTCTGTGACCCTCATGCAAGGGACAGGGTGTCCCTTCCACCCTCCAGCCCATCCTTGTTGACTCCCAAGGGCTCCACTGCTGCAGATGCCCACCCCTCTGAGCCTCGCCTCTCCCGCTGCTGGATGGCCCCCGTGGGCAGACAGGCCTGCTCTGGTGTCTCTCCTGTGCCCCCGGCTTTCCTTCTCAGCACTCTCTCGGACACATGTCCATACTCGCTGCCCCCAGCCCCTCGCCCACCTCGTCCCCTCCTCCCACTCCTGCGGCCCTGCATGCCCACACACCCTGGCACATCTCATGGGTGCTTGGAACTCTTGGCTAGTCTACTTCTCGGCGGAGGGGAACCTTCAGATCCACTTTGCTGGAAAGCCTCCCTTCTCTGGGCTTCTAGAAGCGCCCCCGCCATCCCCCAGCTTCCTCTCCCTCCATCTTCCTCTGCAGCAGCCCCTGAGCTCCACCCTCTCCTCACACACTGCCCCGGGGGAGGCCTGGCTGTCTTACTCCAGAGATGCTCAAGTTCACGTCCCCAGCCATGACCACCCTGTGTTCAGAGAAGACCATGGGAAGGCCACAGGCAGCTAGGCCCAGCACATTCAGAGCAGAGCCCAGACTTCGCCTTCAGAGGCTGTTTTTGAGTTCCTTTTCCCGTCTCTTCCTCCTGGTAACTCAGGACACACTCACAAAGTCACTAATACACCCTCCTTGACCCTCAGCTCGTGAAAGCTACTCCACCAGGCTCTGCTGCTCCAGCCCCTGCATCCACCCTGCTCCCCCCCCCAGCCCTGCCCCTCAGGGCAGACTCGCCCACTGGCTTATGTCCTTGCTCCCCAAAGTTTGTCCCCACAGCAGGAAACTCATCTTCAAACAGAAGCCATGTTTGAGCCAGCCTGCGTGTCCCACACAGCCTCCTGGTGGCTTCCCCTGCCTGTGGAACTCACTCCTGGTCCTTGATCGCTGGTTGACAAGCCCCCCACTGGTCTGGCCCTGTTTCTGCATCCATGTCCACCCACCTTTCCCTCTCCAAGCTGCAGCTCCGCCCTGCCAGGCTCAGGGCCCTGCCCAGACCTCAGCTGTCGTGTGCCCAGGGTGCCTCAGTTGCCCTCTCCACACGCCTTTAGCTGGTGTCCCTTACACAGAACGAAGCACGTTGGTCACAGTGTGTTCAGTGTTCAGCAGAAAACATTTTCAGCAGAGAGATCAGCAATAGCAAAATTTTTAAATTAGTAACAGAGTGAGACCTGAGTTTCCTGCCTTCCTTGCTGGTGGCCCGAGCTGAGTCATGAGTGAACTCACAGCCACGTCAGGCAAGGATCTTCTGCACCCAGTGCGTTACACAGCAGTCACTGAATTTGGTAGCCAGCGTTGTTTATCCAACAAGTATTTGTCGACCACTTACTTGCCACCCACTGCCCTGGCCCTGGGGTGCAGCAGGGAGCCAGACAGGGCTGAATCTCTCCAGGACTGATGGGAGAGAGACAGAAAGTCAATGAGTAGACAGATTGAAATGCTCTCTGACAAGTGGGAACAAGTAGAACGGGGTGCTGGTTGCCAGGACACACATTGGCGCTCTGCAGTCAGCTTGCACAAGCAAGTAGAACCCAGCGAGTCTTCTCAGCTGGCACAGAACAGCAGCTTGTTCATCTGTTCGTTCACTCAACAGGTCCAGTCGCCTCTCTGTATTGTTGGGTTTTGCTTCCATGGACTCAATGAACTGCAGATCAGAAATATTTGAGGGAAAAAATTTGCATCTGTACTGAACATGTGCAGATTTTTTTTTTCTTGTTTTTCCCTAAACAGTACATAGCACATGTACAGAGCATTTCCATTGCATTAGGTATTATAAGTTATCTAGAGAGGCTTAAAGAATCCTGGGGACCTGCCTAGCTTAATGCAAGTGCTACCCCATTTTATGAGTGACTTGGGCATCTGCCATCTTGGTATCCAAGGGGATTCTGGAACCAATCACCTTCAGGTGGCAAGGTACAAGTATATGCAGTAAGCGCTTTATCATGTGCAGTGGGGCCCATGGTGGATTGGAAGTGGCCCCCAAGAAGATAGACACATCCATTGGCTTTCAGTACTGCTAGGACCTCAGGATGCTGAAGGCGTGTGGTGTCCATACAGGAAGAGAGCATGGGCCTGTGCAGGGCTCTGTGGGGCTGGCAGCTGCTCAAGGGCAGAGGGGAGGGAGGGGAGGCCCTTGAGCCCAGGCAGGAGAGCACCCTTACATCTTTCAAGGACAGAGTGGCATGGTTTTGAGAGCTCATGGGGTCTGCGAGAGTTAACATCTGGAGTGGGGACAAGTAGAATGGGGGTGCTGGTTTCCAGGACACACATTAGCTCTCTGAAGTCAGCAGACAGACCCCTGGGGGGCAGGGAGTGGGGAGTAGTAAGCCACCCATGCTGACCTCCTTCCAGGGGCTCTGTGCCTCAGTCTCCCTTTTAGCTGTGTGGCCCAGTATTTGGTCAAGTCACTTCTCAGTGGTCTAACACAACAATGTGTATTAACTTAAATCACTAAAACTTCCTAAAATACAGAAATATAAAATCATACAAAATTACTTGACCTTTTTATTTATTTTTTTTTTTGATCCCTACATTTTCAGCTACAAATTTTTCGACTTAACTTTAGAGTGGAGAAAAAGAGAACACATGTATTACCTCAGCCTCACATACAGCTGGGGGAATAGCGTTAAAAGATGGTCAAACGCCCGTGCTGGTTCTCCAGCTGGAAGGAAACTCGGAGTGAGCGCATGTGCTTGCAGCTGCAGGACGTCGGGCCCTGGCGGGGTGTATCTTTAAGCAATGCAGGATTCTCTCTCTCGTGGTTCCAGACCACTCAGATGAGGAAATCACTTTGTATTTCTGAGCTTTGCTCAGAGGCTCAACCGCGGGATCCGGCAGTTGGAGAACTCCAGCCATGCTTCTCCTGGCGACGTTGCCAACTGTCAACTTAATGCTGCTCAAATCTTCTTCAATCCCCCCTTCCTTCCTGTCTTAGAATTTATAGACATATGCAAAAGGGGAAGGACCCAAAGGGCTTTTAAAAAATCAGGGTACCAAGAGGAAAGGCCCAGAGGTGAGCACTGGGGAAGAGTGGCAGACAAGTCCTTATGAGAAGGCTGGGAGGAAAGACAGATGACTGATCAGGGTCAGCCTCAAACCTGCGGCACGTTGTGTATCTTACTCTGGTTTTGCATCCTTAAATTTCTTTCAGTGAACATCTTTTGTTACATTTTTGTTTTATTATCTGACAGATGAGATTATTAACAGAAAGTGATATTAATATTAATTACACAATGATACTAAAAATTTTATATCACATAGAAGCAGATGGTTATTTAAATGACTTAAAATTTTACCCTTTTATATGAAGAAGCATTTTAAGCATATTTAGTTATAAATGCTGTTTTAATTGCTACATTATTTCTGCAGTGGGATTTTTAAAATCTTAGTACATTTGCAGGGAAGTGTTTCTATTTATATTTCAGAGCCTCTTAGAATGTACCCTTATTTGCAGAAAAGCAATTACATTTAAAGTACAGGATTGTGGGGAGCTTAACATTATCAATAAACACATCATACAATGTTCACCCCTGATCTTTTCATCTAGTTATAGTTCAAGAATTCAGCCTCAGTGTGAGAGCCGCCGTCTAAGACATCTGTCAAGTTAACAGTCTTACCAGTTATCTTTTTAGGTGGACACACTATTTTTCATGATGTTTATAAATAAATGGTCCTCTGGAGTCTGCAGTTATAACTGAGATAACTCTGCAGTTATAACTGAGCTGCTTTAGCACTATTTCTTATATACGACGGAATTAAAGGACAGGATTACTTTATGTGCCTCAAAATTTTAAGCTTCATTCTTCAAAACTGGAAGCTCAACTTTAAGCCGGCTGTTGACCCTTTCTTCATTTTATATCAAGCTTTTCATTAATGCAAAAGTAAAATAAGCACCTCCACACCCCCAGAATGACAACTGCCAAGCTACTGCCAAGTGCTGCGTCCTTGCACACCCACACGCCCTGGGGCTGTGTCCGGAAGCACCACTTAAGCATCTCTGTGCACACGGCCTTTATGGTGTTGGCACCAAGGGAATTGAAGTCTGGGGGCACGTCAGGCCCCCATCAATCAGGAAGCTGTGGTAGCGACAGCGAGAGGCCGTCAGGCCCCCAGATGAGATTTGTAAGGCTGCAGCATCCACTCGGGCAGGGCGTTCTGGAAAAATTATCACCACACGCTGCCATCGAAAGCAGCCAAGCCTTGGGCTGTCACCGAGGCCAGCGCCTGTTCTTACAGTCACCTTTATTCTGGGGCCACTGGCAGCATCCTGAACCAAGGCATTAGCTGTCAAATGCTTCCAGTCCACATTCCTGAACAAGTGACTTGTTTTAAAAGAAACTATTTGTCCTTTTAACTAATTTTCCTTAAAATTGCACTAAGCATGCTACACTTTCCATTTGATCCTTCCTATTTTAGAAGCATGAATGGTACACACACTGGTATCCCACGACATCCCGTGCCTGGGTCCAGTGCCTTGGTGTCATCGTGCATATTCCAATTTGGTGGCAGGTGTGGTTACTTCTGTTGTCCTTTGCTAGTCTTGACAATATCTGTGCATTTTCCCCCATAACAAAACACTGCATTTTAGAAAAATTAAAAATAAAGATAAGCTTTTTTGGTTTAAGAGAGAGAGAGAGAAAAAAAAATTCTTGCTGGACACCATGGCTCACACGGTAATCTCAAACTCAGGAGGCTGAGGCAGGGAGATGGCAGGTTCAAGGTCAGCCTGGGCAGCTTAGTTAGCCAGTCCTACCTAAGCAACTTAGCCAGACCCTGTTTCAAAATGAAAAATAAAAAGGGCTGGGAATGTGGCTCAGGGGTAAGGAGCCCCTGGGTTACAGCCCCAGTCCCAAAAAGAAAAGCTCAGATGTGAGGCTGTGTACCATCCCAGTTTGTGTGTGTGGTTTTTTCATTTCCAATAATAAGACTGCCTCGTTCCAGGCTTTTTCCACTTCAAATTAATACATTAAAATTTTCCATGTCATAGAATATTATTCCCACGTACTTAATGTTACTTCAAAGGGAATAGCTACCAGTGCATCCAGTTCCCACAGGGTCTGAAACAGTGCAGGAATGAAACAAACTCTGTCACCAGTAGTGGGGCATTGGAAGGTCCCTCCAGGGGACATTGTGTACCATTATAATGTTACTTCCTAAGTCGTACCTTGGAAAGACAGCTATGTCAAACAGTGCGTGTGCGGTGTGCGTCCTGTGGGTAAGCCCAGCACAGTGCTGTGAGGTCCTGCGCCTCGACGTGGCCCTGCATGAGCTTCTCACCCCAGAGCCTTTCCATGGGCCATGCTTGGGAACATCGCTGTTAGTCCACTTTCTGTCTCTGTGACAAAATACCTGAAAAAATCACTGGTAAGAAGGAAAGGTTTGTTTTGGCTTGAGGTCTTGAGAGGTTTCAGTCCCTCGTCTCTTGGCCCTGTCACTTGGGACCTGTGGAAAGGCACAGCATTGTGGCAGAAGAACCTGCTCACCTCGTGGAAGCTAGGAAGCAAAGAGAGAGAGGAAGGGGCCAGGGACCCATGTCCTGTGGAGGGGTGTGCCTGTGACTTCCTCCAGTTAGACCCACTCCCCAGCTCTCAGCACCTCTGTAGAGCCACAGGCTGTGGTGACCACGCTCAGTGTGTGGCCCTTGGCGAGCGTGGTACTCTGCCGCATGTCCTTGGGGTGCCACCTTCTCAGTGAAGCTGTGCCCACCGACTTAAACTTGGCCACAGGGATAAAGATATGGATTGGGGACTGGTGCTTTCACAGCCCTGGTCCTGTCCCCAGTACTGGAAGGTGAATAAGAGACTGTCCATTCCGCTTCCCTGGTCACTTACCCACACCACTCCCCATGCCAGGAACTTTCGCAGCGTACTCGTTATCCTGTTACCTGTCACGTGTTCCCCCCCCCCCTCCAGTTTCATCCTCCTTGAGGCTGGGGATCTGTCTTGTCACCGCTGTTCCCAGGCCAAGCGCAGTGTCTGCGTCAGTAGGGGAACAGTCACTGACTGTCAATCAAGCAGAGTTTCTGGACATCATGAGACGGTGTGAACAGCTTAAACTGACCACGGTCCACATGCTCAGCCCCCGACTGCGTGCTTCGTGCGTGTCACCTGCTAAATCTGCGGCTCTGTGAAAGGGTACTGCTGTCTTCATCTTTAAGGAAGAAAACAGTCTTGGTGAATTTAGATGTCTTGCCGAGGTCATGCAGCTGATGAGGATTGGGGGTGCCATGTGTGGACGGGAGCCCAGCTGTGGGCCAGGTGGACTCCCCACAGTGCACAGGCTCCCGTGGACGTCAGCTGGAGAGGGCAGGGGACCCAGGGCCGTCTGACCTGTATTCCCACCCTGTGTGTTCAGCTCTTAGCAATAAGTATACTGTTATTGAAAAGGTTTCAAGTAGAATTATTTTCAAACATGAATCGTGGAGCTGGAACACAAATGAGGAGGAGTCGAGGGTTTGCACTTCACTTCAGCTGCAGAGAGTCAGTTTCCAACTTTACTTTCTGAAAGCACAAGTGCAATGAGTCCTCCTTGGTGATAATGGACAGTGGCCCTTGACTGGCAGTGGCAGAGCCGGGCAGTGGTGGCAGGACCCATGTCTTACCAGGGCCCAGACTCCTGGGTCCCACAACCTGGTGGAATCCCAGTGCTGCTCTGTGGAGCTGCTCCATCCACAGGGAGACAGGCGGCTGCGAGACTTAAGCAGTTATTTATGGACATAAAGTGGCCACAGTAGCATGGGTCACAACTTAAGAGTTTCATCAGGTTGAGCACATGAGACTTTTTCATAGTCAGAAATTGTTCCCGTCTGCCCTGGGCCCTTCTCCCGTGGTATAGAAACTCAGATTTGTTTCTGCCAAGTACCAGGTGTGCTGTCAAACGTAGGCAGGCCCCTACCCTCATAGAATGTCACTGATGAGGGGCTGGGGTTGTGACTCCGTGGTAGAGCGCTGGCCTAGCACATGTAAGGCACTGGGTTTGATCCTCAGCACCACATAAAAATAAATAAATAACGGTATCTAAAAGATGTCACTGATGTTTTCTGGAAGCATACACTACCGAGTGTTCTGTGAGACGTGTAGCCGTGGCACGTCAAGAGTGTGGGGTAGGCCCATGCTCCGCCAGAGAGGTCAGACGTGGTGTGAAACTCCGGATCTGCCTCGTCCCAGTCCCTTCTCTGGATGTCACCTAGCCTCTGCTTACTCTTGTGCTTCACAGTTGAGCAGATCTGCCTGGATCTCCAGGAACCCAAGGCTCTGCAGACCCACCACTCCAAGCTTGCTTGGTGGGCTCCATTGGTGTGCCCACTTCACCTGTTAAGCCTTGAGCGCCGCACTCTCGTCACCTGTCAGCGCCTTGTCCATTTCCGTGGTCCTCAGACAATGAGAGCAGAATGCACTTGGTTGCTCCAGCTGCGTTCACCCCCGGCAGAACTCAGCCGAACTCGCCCCCCGCATCTCCCTTGTTCTGCTTGTCCCTCCAGCCACCAGCCGCCTGTTCATACAGAATGGACAGTTTCCCAGCGAGGATAGAGACCTTGGCCTAGGAAGAAGTGTCCTTAGATGTAGAATTAGAAAACGCAGCTTGAATGTTGCCGAAGAAAATACACCTGTGCTCCTTTCCTGGAGCCAGGTAAGAGCAAGGGGGAGGACGTGAAGCCCAGTGGTGGTGACGGGAGCTGGAGAGGGAGGGGCTTGCTGGCCCAGCCCATCGGGCGGGGTCAAGCTCTGGGCTATGGCTGGACAGCTCTGCGGTAGGAAGCTGGTCCCAGTCTCAGGTGCTGAATTCCTAGGAATGCCCCCTCCCCTGACCTTGACTCCAGGGTTCCTTCAGCCCAGCCAGGGCACTGGAGCTGGCAGGATAGGACCCCAAGGACGAGCAGGAGGGCCATGCTGTGGACATCACAGGGACCAGCAGGGACAAGTGGCAAGAGCAACGAAAAAGGAAATCAGAGGTGCTCAGCAGCTGGCGCAGCCAGGGGGAGAAAGAAGGAATGGCCTGGCTGCCGAGGAAGGGGCTGGCCGTCCACAGGCAGGGAGGAGGCCCTGCTGGGGAGGCTAGTGGGCAGTGGCTGCTTTTAACCTCACCCCAGGGGATGAAAGGCGGCAGTGGGGGAGAGGAAGGAGAATGGGCTGTTCTTTGACGGAGAGCGATTGCAGAGCCCCATCTGCAGCACCCACTCCTGACCCTTCCATCAGCCACAGGGGGCTGGGGCGTCTGCTTCAGGAAAAAGAGAAAAACGTCAGTCATGATGTTTTGGAACACAGTCTTATCTTTCATTTTATTTTAAAGCAATTTTCCCCAAAGATCAACCATAGTATCTGACTGAACCGTATCGACGAGATCTGAGCCAGGACAAAGAAGGTGCTTCAAACCTCAAGCAAATTCCAACCCAAGATCTCAGAATGCTTTTTTTAAAAAAACTCTAAAAATTCACTTTATTTATGTATTTGTTTTTTTTTGTTTGTTTGTTTTCCAGTCAGGAGACAGCGGTTAAAATAATATGAACTTCAATGGAACAGATGAAGTCAGTCCTTTAAAAAAAAAAAAAAAAAGTTCCGATATTAGTGCTGAATTTTTCATTGTTTCTTTGCCAGAAATGAGTTTGCCCCCATTTTAATTTACTTACTTCTCTTTTGGTGCTGGGGTAGAGCCCAGGGCTTTGTGCTTACAAGGTAAGCCCTCCACCAGGAAGCTGTACCCCCAGCCCCACCCCCATTATGAACATCACACCTAATTCCAGACATTATACTCTAATTTCTCACTTTTTTGTGAAAAAAAGACAAAATAGGAAAGACACACCTAGCTTATATTATTTAACTATTTTAAAATCATGTGCTTTGAACAGCACTTCAGAAAATAAAGTGGCCCGTGGCCTGCAGTTTGGGATGGGGGCATGTTCACGGCATCTTTGTGGTTCTGTTAGTGGACACAGTCATCCCAAGTCCAGTACTGGACAGATTTCCAGGCAGGTTAAAATTATCCGTGCTGTTACAAGCTGCCCCAGCCTTCACCAGACCCAGGTATGTTTCCCAATGGTGCCTTAGATTATCATGAGATTCAGGGACATTGAGATATTGAGGGCAGGTCTCAGGGGGCCACTTCATGTTTTAATAGAACCTCTTACTTGTCCAAAGCTTGAAACCTGTCACACCGTTGTTTGTTCCACTCCTATTTCCCCAGGCCTAGAACGGCGCCCCACTGAGCGGCCCAGGGTTTCATACCTGCAGCCCCCGCGGTTCCGTGGGGCGGAGAGGTCCTCTTCACCTGCCCTGGGCTGCCCTGGCTCAATGATCAGGGTCACGATGGAAGAATTCCCAGTGGAACCCAAGCTCTCAAAGGGTCCCCTTGAGCCAGTAGCCTGAGAGACAGGGGTGACTGCTCTGTCACCTGCAGCCCTTTGACTGGGGCCATTGTCAGAGCCCAGGTGTGGGGGACAGACGCAGGGCCTGTCTTTCAAGTGCCTGGGCCTTCCCTTTGTGGCACCGACACCACGATGCTATCGCGGTCACCTGTGCTGCGTGCCACCCACCCTCAGAAAATGCTGGGAACCACAGATCCCTTTTCATGATCAACCCTCCTACCTACGGGGGTCTAGGAGAGGGGCGTGGACTCACACAGAACAGAAGTTTTCCAAATACCATTTTAGACGTTTACAAATATTATTTCTGTGAGGTAAGCACAGGCAAAAAAAGGGGGAATGGACTTTGCAAATTTGGCATGATTTCATTCCCCAACCCCCACCAAAAAAAAAAAAATACCCTTGTGTTTTCTACAGTTGGCTTGAAACAGCAAAAGGTTGCACGTGATGCCCCAGGGAGAAGAAGGTATGATTTATCCTCGTAATGTGTTGATGATTCATTCTCCAAAGTACTCAGACTATACGGAAATATAGGCAAATTCTTCAGCGGGTAGTGCAGTCACACTTGAAGTCCTTAAGTTGCTCACGTATGGTGGTAGGAGGACTGGACTTCTTTTTTCTCCTGCATTCAAAGACTTGACTGGGATTTAGTCTTTGTGCTGCAGTGGTCTTCCTTGACATTTTCTTTTTTTGATGACTTGTTAATGAGCGCCTATTCTGTGCTTGGTGCCTTCTGTCCACTGAGCTCACCTAAAGAAGTTTAAACAGGCCAGGGACGTAGGAAACATCCATAGAACCAGATTAGCTCACAAAAGGCCAGGAAAGGGGTGCTGCGTCTGGCAGGAGCTGAGGGACTAGCCCCAGCCCCCAGCACTGTAAGGACTGCAAGCCATGTGTACCCTCGTCCCCCTCTGGGAAGGCGGATCCCACCCCTCCAGCTGCTGGGGTAGGAGCATTGCTTTGCTTGCTGCTCATCTGCAGCCTCTTTTCCAGCCTGACAGGTAAGCGAGGGAGTCCCTCTGGCTGGCCAGACAGCTGCCCACCTGGCAGCACAGCGAGCACATGGCAGAGGGCCCAGGAGGCCCTGTATCCTTTGCTGCTGGCCAAGGAGAAGAGAGCAGGTGCTCAGGGTGCTGTGTGTCCTCATCAACATGTGAAGAAGCTGAGGGTAAAACAGATGATGGACATGGCCAGAGGCCAGGCTGGGTGTTGAACTGCCTTCCGATTCCATGCTCCTCGCGGCTGGCAGCTGAGGAACTGTGGTGTGAACGTCTCCACATCTGGGCGGGAGAAGTGTGGAACTTCTAGAAGCAGTTCCTTGGCAGGAACCCAGAGCCCCACAAGTACTGCCCTGAATGTTGAAGATATGCAGAAATGTTGATTCCTGGTCAAAAAATTGAAATCTATATAAGCAGTAGGGAAATGATGAAGCAAGCCAAGGCACATTCTGCTCTTCCTACTGCGAAGAAAGAAAAGGAAGGAAGGAAAGAGGGGAGTGGATCACATCACCTGCCAGAGCCCCGCCTTGGCACGCTGGCTGCAAAGCTGAGCTCCCGTGATCAGCAGACTGAGAGCTGGGGCCCCCAAGCAGCAGCCAGCTTGGTGTATTTCCATGCTGTGTGCAGAGTGGATGACCAGACGTCTTCAAGACCCTGGACTCGGCCTTTCCATGGACCGGCTAAGGCCAGCCTCACTGCCCTGGTTGGGACACCGGCTCATGCTGCCGTTGGTCATTTGACTCTGTGCGTCTTTCCACAGAAACAGCCCAGTTTCCTAAGACGGGACCTTTCTGGTATCCACGAGTGGTCATACCTCTAATTAATTTCTTGACTTAATTGGGTTGTCCGATGGGGCACTAGTTTTGCCCCATCCCTCCCCAACCCACTCAGCCCTCCACGTGAAGCAGAATCTCTTTGCAGTTTAGCAGCTGTAAGCACCAAACTTGATAAATGGCTGTGGCTGGTTATGTAAAACGAGGTGAGGCTGGAGAGAATTGGGAATTTCTTGCCTTGATTTCATTCCCCTTAACAGTCCTACACAGCCTGCCCGCACATTTTTCAGAGTGCACCAGATAAATTTAAACTTCACGCAGCTTGCATTCTGCTAAAACTCAACTGGAGAACCATTTGATTTTGACCCTCAAGTATCAAGGCCTCTCGGGCATCCCAAGTGCATTCCCCCTACAGGCCCAGCACCAGCTTCCTCGGGCTCTCTGCTTCCCTGAGCCTCTCCCTGTTCTTCCCAGCACCCCCTAAAGTCAGAGGGGTGTTCAGTGCTGGCTGCCATTCGGGGTGTCTCCACCAAGGGGATTGGGGTTCCTCTGCAAAGCCTGGGGGCATGGAGAGACCTGGAAACCCACGTGGTGTGAAGGAACCGTGGAATCCCAGAGGAGTGTGACTGGGAGGCTGGACCCGAGGGGAGAATGGGCTGCTCCCTCAGGCATGCACTTTGTCCCACGGGAAGAGGCAGGGAGTCCTCCCTGCCTGCTGCCAGAGCGGGCAGGACCCAGGGTCAGGATGAGCCTCCTTGGTGTGTAGACCAGATGCCAGCAGGGCGGGGGCCGGGCAGCTACTTCGGTGTCCCACCTACCCCTACCCCAGCTCCGTGCCCCAAATCTCGTGGTGGCCTTTGGCTGCGGTTTCTGAGTTCCGGGCCCTCTCCTGACGCCGGCTCCCAACCTTCCCCAGCTCCCTAGGCTGCCAGGGGGCTTTTCTCCCTACCTTATCTTGCGGCTGTGTAGCATTTAACACAATAACCTTCCCTTTCTTAAGAGCAGCTGCACTGGATGGATTCACACGGCGTGCCCTTCGCCTATTTAAAACATGCGCCTCAGTAGTCATTAGTGTGCACTCGGATCTGCGCAGCCATCCCCACAGTCAATTTTAGGACACATTTTCACCTCGAAAAAAAAAGAAAGAACGAAAGAAACCCTGCACCCTAGCTGGGGACCAGAATCTGTGCTTTTTAACAAGACTTTATAAACATGTTTGCGTACCCCAGGTCTCATCTAAATGGAGATCAGACTTCCTACATTCTAACTTGTTTGGCTTAATCTGTAGAGATTCTTGGTGTGCTTGAAAATGGCCCAAGAAGGAAATTGTTCTCCTTGCTTTCCCTCGGTTGGGGCCCCTCCTGTTGTACGCCTTTCCTCCCCATTTCTATAACTCGGTCCAACACTCTGTTGTCTTTTCCTTCCCCCCAACACCTGTCATCTTCCTTGGCCCCCCGCCGTGTCCCCGCTGCCCCTTCTGACATTGTGTACCTCTGTGCAAGCGGCAAAGGGAAGCTCACAATAATGCCAGTCTCTGAAACATCTTCAGAGATGGGAATCGAGTCGGCCTCCTCCTGCCGAAGCTCCCTCAGAAGCTCCATGAGAAGGGGCAGGGTTTGAACTTCACTCCACACTCACCTTTCAACAGGGACCCGGGATGTTGTGATTTCCTTGGATGGCAAAGGTGGCCTGTTCTTTATTTACCCGCCTCCACATCTCTCTGAGCTTCAGAGAGAGCAGAGCCCTTATTAAAGATCCAAATTAGCTGCCTATTGTTGGCCTTGGATCAAAGCAAGTGTTCTTTAATTTACTAGTCTCCACAATGACTTCCTCTTGAGTTTACAGAAGGCCTTACCCCTCAGCTCATCCCCCTGCACTGACAAATGGCTCTGTCTTTGATAATGCACAATTCTCTTAATATCAAAAAAAGAAAGAAAGAAAGAAAGAAAGACTTTAGTAATGTATTGTGCCTACACCGGCACAGAGGTCCATGAAGGAATGTGGGAGCCAGGGAGACCAGCGACGTGCGAGAGCCGGGCGTTTCTTGTCCTCTCCTTTGTCTTTCTTTTCTTCTCTCCCCCTTTCTCTTCGTATAGATGTGCGCCTCTCAGGAACACCTGATTGAAAGCATTTCGTGTCTTTAATGGACACATAGAATCGGCAGCCACCAGTCCTTGGGGAACCATGGGCAGCTCCTCCAGAGTGTGGTGGCTCCTGAGAGCAGGTTCTCAGTTCCCCTCTCCAGGCCACACTCTCCGAGAAGACAGGCTGGAGGTGCCCCTCCGGGGCCCACCACTCCCTGAAATGCACCTCCAGACCCGGAGGAGGCGGTGACCCAGGTGGGGCCAGGGATGCCTTCACTGGGAGGGTGATGTAGGGGTAGGAGTGGTCATGGCAGGGGTCCCTACAGAGTGCAGGGCTGCCCTCCACTGTGCCTCCCAGCGGACACATCCGGAGCCCCGGGGAGCAGCGGGGACTTGGGAATCACGAGCTCAAGCCCAGTGTATGCATACACACCAGATATCAAAGACCTCTCGGCACACCTGGCCATGGTCTCACCAAGGCGAGCTGCCTGTAACAGTTCATCAGAAACGGCCCAGCTAATGATCGGCTGGGCAGATAATCGGAGCAGAGTTAATTGTAAGGTCCGATATGGCATCTTGTCAGCAGAGGTAAGTTGTCACGTTTTCCACTTGAGCTGAAACTAAATGATTGTAAAATAAGTTATGAGTGTCCTTGGGCCTGTCTGCCGGAATGATAGCTGAGAATACATCCCTGGCCCATCAGTCTCAAGCAGGCCGCTTGATATTTATGCGCACGGAATGTTATTTTATTCTCCCTCTAGTCACGCTTGTCAGCTCTCCGAGTGAAAAGTGAAGCCGCCGCTCTGACTCATGCTTCACGTGCTGAAGCTCGGAGAGACCGCAGATTGCGATCATTATTGCTCATATTATATATTTTTGGGGGTGTGCGTTGAACATTGATGCCCGATTGGGAAGAACTAACGGCCAGTGCTGAAAGCATGGGATGGCCTGGCCAGGGCCCCACTTTCAGAGCCCCGAGTCCCTGCACCAAAGCCAGTCTAGCTGTGGAGGGACAAGGCTCACCCTGCTTCTCCCCCCTTCCCCCTCCCATATCCAACACTGCCCAGTAGTTGACACACAGTGAAATGCATTCTTCCTACGCAGTCAGGAGGAGCGGGGTGGGGGTTGCCTGTGGGCCAGAGGCTGTTGCTCACTTACAGTGTCTCCAGCGGGCTGAGGGACACCTTGTGGGGCTGGAGCAGCTGCAGAAATGGAAAGCTTGGCACAGGAGCTGCACATTCTGCAATGGCTCCTGTTTTAGACAAGGGGGCTGTTAAGCAGCTCCCAGGGAATCTAGATCCAGGAGCCAGGGCTTAACTGTCCTGCCCGTGAAACCAGAAGCCCACGGCCACGGCACCCCACTCCAGCCCCCCGGCAGCCTCACGATCACCACCGCCCCTCACCTTCTCTGTACCTCCTGTGCAGCTGGCTCTCCTGGGGCCTCAGCCAGGCCCCCCCCCCCCAGGCATGCCACTGGCCCTGTCCCACACCCTGTTCAGGAGTGCTTCCCCCACAGTGGCTGTCCTCGCCCAGTTTCCACCTCTGAGCCATACCCGCTGCCTGCATGCCCCAGCCCCAGCAGGGGCTTTGGTTCCTTAGGTGCTTGTGAGTCCCCCCAGCACCCAGCAAGGACCCAGCCAGGATGCTGGTTCTCACCCTCCAGCAAGACAACTGGGACATTTCCAGAGCCTGGGCCAAGTGTCGGGACATTGATCCAGGAGCAGGTTAAGCCTCTCCTTAGCCTGACCTGGGGAGTCCCATCCTGCCTTGGCCTGTCCCTGAACTGGGATATGGGCAGTCCCACCTTGGGGACATCAGTCCTGGGAGCAGCAGATCAGAGGATGGGTGGGCCGTGCTCCAAGGCCTCGGGGACTGATCTTGCTCCTCCTTGTCTGACAATGGGGGGGGGCATGCAAATGAGATGGAGCTGTGTCTTCCACTACCTGACAGCCTGATGGCACTGGGGCGCAGGCTTCCACCTCTCCTCCGGTGGTCAGGAGCAGCTGGGGCTCTGCTCACCTGTCCCCAGGTTGCTCCTGGACATCTCCTACCCCATCACACCTCCATTCCCAGTTGCTCTTATTCTCTGGGCCCCGCATGCTCCTGGGACCCTGGCAACCCCAGAGGCCTACTCCTTGTCTGTGAGTGAGTAGAGGGTCCTCACCTTGCTTCTCCCTCCTCTGTACATCCCTGCAAGGGACATGTTTGCCTTAGATGGCCCCTTGCTGTCCCCTCCCCCGACCCAAGATAGACCTTTATCCAAGGCATCAAGAAGGAAAATAGATAGGCCTTCTTTTCAGTCCTTGGAAATTGATTCCTGGGACAAGGATTTGCCTGGCAGCCGCTCACAGAGCACGCTCAGTAAGTGAGGGCTGAGCATAAGGGAGATGCTTTCTCTCAGTCTCTGTTCCTGTCCTTCCTTTGGAAACTCACAGGACAGCAGTCTGACACTAAAAAGCATGCTTGTGGTTAGTTTTGAAACAAAGTTGAAGGCTGGGGTTGTGGCTCAGTGGTAGAGCACTTGCTGAGCAAGTAGATTAAATAATAAAGATCCATTAACAACTAAAAAAATATTTTTAGAAAAAACAGTTAAAATGCTTCTCTGTTACACACCAAAAGCAGTTTCTCGCCTGCGTGGCCTCCCACGAAGAGGCCAGCTCTACAAACAGCTCAGCAAGTACCCCTCCCGTCATCCATGCGGAGTGTGCCCCCTTCACAACCTGGTGGAAGGGATACACAAGGCCCTGCGTCCGTGGGGTGGAGAGCAGTGTCCAGTCAACAGGGAAACAGATGCACAGGTGCTATGTTGTTACCTTGTGGATAGAGCCACCAAGCCAGGGAGACAGGCTGGGCAGGCAGTGGCCGAGGCCAGGTGGAGAGAAGGCTCCCCTGGGCTTCCGGGGCTCAGAACCTCGTGGCTCCCTCCCAGCTGCCTGGCCTGGAGCCTCACCGTGGTTCCCTGGGCTGGGAGGGAAGGAGGGCTGTGCGGGCCGAGTGGAGACGTGGTGCCAGCCAGCTGGGGCAGGGGCACTGGTGGCCTCGGCAAGGACCTGCCAGTGGCTGGAGCAAGGACAGCTGTGGGCAGCAGTGAGGAGGCAAAGGCCTTGGGACTCTACTCTAAAGGGAGCAGAATCTAAGAGAAGTGGGCGGGGCCTGGGGTGGAGGGAGGGGGACAGTCCAGCCACCTGGTGCCCTGCGTGGGGACAAATGCTGGAGCCGAGGCCCTGCGTCAGCGAGCAGGCGGGTGCAGCTCGCAGGCCTAGGAGGTCCAGAATGGGGGACTGGGGCTGGCATGGCAGGGCGCTTGCTTCTGGTTGATGCTTTTCTTTGTCTTCGTCGTGAAAAGTGTGGCTGGGGGCAACTGTGGAACAGGGAGTATGAGGAGCGAGGATGTGGCCACGGGAAGGCAGGGGAGGGATTTCCTACAGAGGTGTGGTGAGACTGATGGACAGGCCAGGGCTCCAGAGTGGAGGCCGGTCGGCATGCTCCCCTGGCCCCAGCGTCTGAGGGCTGGGGAAAGTCAGGTGACCTGGTCAGGAAAGATGGAGGGAGAGGGAAACTGAGCTGAGTTTGCGGGGCAGGTTTCAAGTCGTGTGTGGCTCTGACCCCTCTGGGTGTGGGGAGATGGGGTGTCAGGCTGTGAAGACCCCAGGGGTCCTTAGATGAGCCTGGGTGCTAGTGTGGTGGGTGTCCTGCTGCGGGCAGCCCTGGGGGATGACCACAAGTGACGGCAGCTGAGGTCTGGGGAGAAGAGAACTTGACTCTGG
Organism: Spermophilus citellus; assembly: GCF_964194105.1. Classification (NCBI taxonomy): domain Eukaryota; kingdom Metazoa; phylum Chordata; class Mammalia; order Rodentia; family Sciuridae; genus Spermophilus; species Spermophilus citellus. The sequence goes on from NC_138192.1 coordinate 132,442,741, forward strand.
AGGACAGGGGCCACCTAGGAGGACAGAGCTGTTGTCACAGGTGAGGACAGGGTAAGCCCAAGACATGACCTGGGCTCTGTGGGGACCGGCAGAGCAGGCTGAGGGACAGACGCTCATGAGGGACCCGGGGTTGAGGTTGAGGGGAAGGAGGATGGTACGTGGGTGGGATTCACAGTGCCATCACCTGGGAGGCGCGTCCCCGGAAGAGCCAGGCTTTTAGTTGGCACAAGGTGGAGCGGGCCTTCCAAAAAGAGGCCACCAGTGGGTGGTGGTCTGCACTGACGGAGCATCAGCCCAAGGACAGAGTGTGAGAGGGTGGAGACTGGAAGATGAGTCACCGTCCCGGGGTTCTCGTTGCTGACATTGGGCCGGGTGGTTCTTTGTAGGTGGCGGCCTCCTGCCCATGGGGCATTTTTCCACAGCTCAGGGATCAGCCCTTGGCGACTGTAGCACCTCCACTCTGCTCAGTTTGATGACCCAGAATGTCCTCAGCTGCCAGGTGCAGTGATACAGTCACCCAGACTACGATGAAGGCTGAGGCAGGAGAATGGCAGGTTTGAGGCCACCTCAGCAACTTAGCAAAACCTGGTCTGAAAAAACTTTTTTAAGGTTTGGGGGTACAGCTCAGAGGTAGAGCACTCCTGGGTTCAATCCTAGTACTTCAGAAAGAGAGAGAGGGACAGAGTGTTTTCATTCATTGCCAACTGAGAGGGCATTCCTAGCTGAGCACCAGTGGCTCTGGAGCAGTCAGAGCCACTGGGGACAGATCTCAGCTATCGAAGGTGCACCGGAGAAACAGGGAGACAAAGGAAGTGCTGATGGGGCTGGCCCTGGTGGCCTCCTGGTGAGGGGGTGGCATCATCTCCATACAGTCTCTCTCCCGGAAGCCACTTGCTGCCGCCCTCCTGGTGTGCCAGAGTCCCTTCCTGAACTGAGTGTTCCAAGACCCCAAGAAGAAGGAAGACAAGATGGCCAGGTTCTTGTCAATTGCCTTGGTAAAGGCTTTCTGCAGCCCGAAGGAAGGGTACTGCCTGGAAGACACGTTCATCTTGATTCCCAGCCAGGCGAACTCTAAGCCATGACGTGCTAGTGACTTTAAGGTCCCCGCAGAGGCACCCTGAAGGAAGCACTTTGCATGCATGTAGAGAAGGAAACAGTGACTGCTCTGAACAGGGACAGTTCCTCAAAGAGGAGAAATATCAAACAGATGCCCCTTTATTGTTTTTAAATTGTCAAAAATACATATGGGTAGGGTACCCCTCTACCCTTCAGCAAAGGGTTTGTCAAGATTGTCCCTTGCCCGCTATCCCCTGGGTGCAGTCCCCCAGAGAGAGAGGCCAGGTGTCGGGCAGAGTGGAGGGTGTCAGCCTTGGGGCAGGGAGCACTGGGGGATGCTGGGTGCCCAGCTACTGTGCCAGGACCTCCAGGCAGGGATCCTGATATGGTGTCCTCAGGGATGGATCCCATGCATCTAGAAAGTGGCTGGCCAGCAGCTGGTGCTCAGAGTCGAGGCTGAGAGTACTTGAAGTAGGGCAGAGCCTTCTGTCCCTGTGGTTGTTAACCTGCTGAATCATGAATGGAGAATTCTCACGACTCTGAGGGGAAGGTGTCCTATCACCTCCTCCAACTTCTGTACAATTCTATGCTCTTAGCATCACTTTGGACCTTCTCTTTGGTAAAGACAAAGATAGGTAATAAATTAAGAGTTTTGCTGGCAGTGAGTGATCATACGGGCACACTGGCTTTCAAACCTTTATAACTTGCTCCAGTGCATTAAAAACAGATGGGTCTACCTAATGGGTTTTCAAGTGCCATCGCAGGGCACTGGTGGGAGAAAGGGCACACCGATTTTCACCAATTGCAATTGGAGCTACCTTCATATGTAGTGTTGAGGAGAAGAAGGAATCAGGTCCCTCATCCTGCATGCACACAGTCAGTCCCTTAAAGGTGCACTCTCGTGCTTTCCTGGCTGTCTTTGTTTCTTTCTGGTGTGTCAAGGTAATTATGGGAAAAGAGAATCAACTGAAAACCACAAGCTCCCTGCTTCCCTTTTGCAGAGATCATATATTCTGCAAATGAGTTTTCAAGACTCCCGTCATGCAAAGTAGAAAATTTTAAATTCTCCTAGCATGAAGGCGATACAGAAATCGATGCCTGCAGGTGGCCAGGGGACTGTGATCTTCTCCTGCGGAGGCTCTGGGCCTCTGATCTGCAACCTCATAACTGGGCACCATGTGCAGGCCCCTGTGTGGTGCTGGAGGAGCATTGCTTGAGTGTTTTCCCCAAGTCTCCTTTCTCTGTGCTTACCTTTGCATTTTTTTGCCTTTTCCGGTCCGGTGGCAGACACAGGACTGGGTGACTCCGTGTGCTCCAGCCCCAGTATCTCCAGCTCCACCAGCCCCAAGCTCGACCCGCCCCCCTCCCCCCACGCCAACAGAAAGAAGCATCGAAGGAAGAAAAGTACCAGCAACTTCAAAGCTGATGGGCTCTCTGGCACTGCTGAAGGTAAGGTGTCCCGGGACCCCCAGAGTGACTGTCTGCATTTCTGAAAATTCACTTGTGGTTTTCCAGGTTGTGAAATCAGATCCCCTTAGAACACCAGTGCCCAGTCACGCAGGCTCCTGTGTGTGCTTTCTGTTTTCAAGGTGGCACGACAGGGCTCTGGCACCTTCTCACTGTCTGATTGTCTGGCTCAACCCTGGGGCCTTCCTGCAGTTGCCGGTAGACGGCAGCACTGTCTCCATCACAGGCCTGGTCGAGTTCTGTAGCCTGTTCCCACCTGGGCAACCCAGGCACAACAGCCACTCCAGGTGGGTGGGTCTCACCACCTCAGTCAGGTGTCACCTCTGATCCTGGTCTCAGTTGCTATAGATGGCGGCTCACCTTGTGCTCAGCAGCCTGTCCTGCAGCCCCCTCTTCCTCTTCTGTCAGGCACACTGACTCCTTTGCTTTGTGGGTCCCCTTAGTGGTCCAAATGCTGTGGTTTGCCTTGATTCTCCTTTGACTTGCTGAGTCCCCCATCATCTCCATGATGGCAGGGGTGATCTTTCTGATGTGGCTCCTTCCAATAAGTTTACGTTTTTTTATTCTACAGACACAAGTGGAGATGGGTGCATGTGTGTGCCTGGGCACACACGCACGCGCCCCACATCATGGGGGGCAGAACTAGTCCAATCTAAGAGACAAGTTACAGAAATACTTCAGAGGAAAGTTAAAATTCCCAAGCATGGTTCTCATGACACAAATGGCTTTTGTGAGAACAGCAGTTGCAAGTCTGTCTTCAGCAAGGGTCCCCACTCCGGAACGCTCTTCATTACTTAGGTCCTTTTCCTTTCTGCGTCTCCGCCGTGCTGTTCCTGCGTGCTCCACTGGTCTGTGTCCAGAACCACAGGTCAATAGATGCTGGCCCTGCTAGAGAAGGCCGCCTGTCCCTCCTGTGCCTGTGGATTAGCATGAGCCCACAGCACCTAGTAGCAGGGACGAGCAGGTGTTCTGGTGGCATGCATAGCGCCCCCTTCAGTTGTGAGTGGACAGATGATTGAGAGTCAAAGAGCTCAGGGCTGCCCACAAGGTCCGGCAGCCCTTCCCCACCACACTTCTTCCTGTTTGCCTCCCATAAGCATTCTGCTAATAAGGGTAGACAATAAAACCCAGTTTTCTCATGTTGCGATAAACAAGGGTGATTCTGTCAAAATAGCAATGCTGAAAATAATAATGGATCAAAGCACCCATCTAGTGCTGCTGCCTGCCCACTGGAAAGAATCTGGTACAGATGCCTGAGGTTGGCGAGTCTCCTTCACACTCCCAAGCTTCCTTCCAGCAACCGGTCAGCCAAAAGCCATGGCCATAGCCCACCCTGATGCAGCCTTGGGACAGTAGCTGTGCCCCCACCTCCAGGCTCCCCGTGAGGGGGCGTGAGTCGGGGGAGAGGAGCCCCGTCCCTCTCCACAGATAAGTGTGTGATGGGACATGTGGTATTTCCAGCTGGCCTGTGGTTTGTTGACAGAGCACGACGTGGTAGAAACAGATTACCAGATCAGCCTGTAACTACTCGGGTGGTACATTTTAATTGTCCCAAGGATGTGGCTGGCGACTGCTTCGAGGTAGGGTTAGGGTTAGGGTTAGGGTGCGTTTGGCCAGCGGTAAGTTTGAAGGAAGGCTGATAAGTCACCTGAGCTTGTTGGGCCCCTGGTGCATTCCAAGTCCACCTGCTGAGTCCCCGGGAATTTTGGTATGCACCAAGCCACAGTATTTCTCCAGGCGGGGACAGAGAGGACCTGTCCTGGCCAGCTGCAGGCCGCTGTCTTTGAAGGTCTTGTTGCAGAGGGGGTGGTGGAAACAGAAAGACAGCTGCCACGGAAAGACCCACCCTGGAAATCTTAGCAGGGCTCCTGCAGGGGCCAGTAAATGGGTGACACGCATGCAGAAGCACAGGGCCCAGGGGAACCGCCCCTCACTTTCTAGTGACATCTTTCCAATAGAAAATAAGCAGTAAGTTCTTTGTAAAAAGAGTAAGTATCCTTTTCCCTGGGAAAAGTCAGTCTGTGAGACTGAGTTGCTTTTGTGATCCAGTTTGAATTCTTTTATTTCATTTTTGGGGAGGCAGGTGGTGCTGGGGATTGAACTTAGGGATACTCAACCACTGAGCCACACCCCCAGCCCAATTTTGTATTTTATGTAGAGACAGGGTCTCACAAGTTGCTTAGGGCCTCGCTTTTTCGGAGACTGGCTTTGAACTCACTATCCTCCTACCTCAGCCTCCTGAGCTACTGAGATTATTCTGTTATTTCTAAGGCACAATTTCTCTCCATATTTTAGCCTTTATGAGTCAGATTGTGTCCTGCCATTGAAGTCATTTTAGATTAGTGATGTACACTGTTTCTCTTTATTTATTCATTTTGTGTTAGTGGGGGTGCTGGGGCTGAAAGTTGGGGCCTTGAGCATGCTAGGCAAGCGCTCTACCATGGAGCCACATCCCCAGCCCCTTTTAGTGTCTCAAGAGAAGGTCTGGAAGTCTGTCCAGGGAAGGGGTGTGCTGTCCACTGTGGCTCCTGGTGCCATTGTGGCTTCCCACGTGGACCTCAGTGCCGTCCCCAACTACACGAGGTAAGGAGCCTCTGCACAGGCATCCTGGCTCCTGGAGGAGGTACGGCCAGCTGTCTCTTACCTTCTATGTGCCCACTCAGAAAGCGAAGGCTGAGCGTCGTCCCCCCTTGTGCCGCGTCCAGAGAGCCCGTCCACCAGGGCTGCGCGTGGCAGTTGGGAACTGGGGTTCCTTCCAGCGAGGGGCTCATGACACTGGCTCTCACGTAGTCCCCTGGTGTGGCTCGTCTCTGCTGAAGGCTAGGAATTGACTTCCCCAGAGGCCTACTGCGCTCCCCGTAAACAGCCATTTCTGCTGTCTACAATGTTAAGGGAATTGGGTGAGTCTAGAAAACTCCGCGAGCGGAGTCGATGGCTGAAGGACTCCTCATCTTTGTAAGTACTTGGCTGCCACCTTGACCACCGCACAGCTGACCATGAGCAGTGGGTGTGTGGGTGAGCCCCCTTCCCTGGGCTCCTGGGTAACCACGATGGTGTAAGGAGTCCTGCGGTGTGGAGGGGACCTGGCCTGCGGGGAAGGCTCTGGGGGTGAGGACAGAGCTACTTCCTGACTGGGACCCCCTGTGCCCTTTACTACCACAGGCCTCAGAACTATGGGGGCATGCTCAGTGCCCCCCACCCAAGTCCTGAGGCTGCCGGCCTGGGCGGTAAGGGGTGCAGGCACGTAGGGAGCACTGTACAGTTCTCCATGAGGCACGTGCCCCCCGCCCCCCTGCCAGGAGCCTCCCCAAGTTGGGATCGGTTCTTCCGTTCTCTGTAAGCCTGTGAGAGCTTCACAGACACTTTGCTCTATCATGAGGTTGGGCGATTCTGTGATGTTTTTATTCAGGAAAACTAGACCAGAGGTTAACATTCTGTCAGTAGTTCGGCTGCCAAAATCTCAGCAAGAAATAGGGTTTGGTGGTCTCACTTTCAATGAATTCTTCACTGTTTTCCTTTTCAAACATGGAGAATTTTAAAATTGCGTTTATTGAGAGCATCAGGGACAGGGCCCTTTCCCACTGATGGCAAAGTGGGACAGCCCTTTTGGAAGCAGCGTCCGTAGCCTCACCACAAAACCCTGAGGGATAGAGTGATGTCCCCACACAGTCTCTGCGTGTGCCCTTTGTTTGCCCATCTTGAAGACCACCGAGAACACCGGCTTGAATGCCAGGCAGATCCTGGACTTTGAGTTGGATCAGAGGTGGTGGGGATTATTGAGTCCAGTAAAGCAAATGTGGATCATTCAGACCCAGTGATCCTGGGCCAGAGAAGGTGGGTTCAGATGATCCCGGGGAGGGCGGTGATGGGGACCGAGGCTGGTCCCGAGAGACCCTGAGTGGGAGAAGAGAGCAACGAGGGACGAGGGCATGCGGCCTGCCATGTGTGCAGATGACAGAAGTCCCACCAAGCGTGTGAGGCCCAGCCTTGGCTTGTCCTGGGTGGCCCAGCTGGCTTCAGTGGGACCCATGGGCAGAAGCTTCATGGAGATGGATTCGCTGTCCATAATAAAAGAAAACTCAGAGCCCAGCTGTGCTGAGACCCCGGCCCTGCAGCGGACACAGCACTGTCTGCTCACCCTGCAGGAACGGGTGACCCAGGGTGCTTGTGCCGTGGTTCTGGGCCCTGGCTGGCACTGGGCTGAAGTGTGGGTGCTGGGGAAGGCCCTTGGGTGTGGGGATTTTCCAGGTCTTTAAGGGCTTGTTGTCACCAGACACTGCACTTCCTGGGCGTCGTCTTATCCAGGGTCCGGGGTGAGCCTGTCATTGCTGAGATGAAGCCACGGTCTCTGCAGTCGCCTTCCGTGGCCCCAGATCTCGTGGTTCTGTTAGTTTGGTAACATTCATGCAAGTTTGCATCAAGTGCTAATTTCCCTGTTTCCCCAGTGAAAAGGCTGAAGTAGCGAGAGGTTAAGTGGCTTTCTTGTCCAGGGTCAGGTTGCTGGTAGGTGACAGAACTGTCTCTTGATTCTCTGCCTCAAACTCTTTATGCCAGGCAAAAAGCAAGTCTTTGAGGTGTGTGGAGCGGCTTTTGAATCTAGGAGTGGAGCAGACTGAATAGTTTCCTTGATATTTCTCCGATTCCATGTAAAGACACTGGCTTTTATATGGATCCTAACATCTAGAAGTTGGATAGCAGAAAAATCTTTCTTTTTAAATGCAGGGCCCATCTGATTTACCCAATCTTACAGACAAGAGGGTTATGCAGAAATCCTGTTCCCCCACGCTTGGGGTCACCCGGTGCCTTGTGCTAAAGGTCTCAGAAGGGAATTTATTTCATCCTTCTCATCTCGTTCCTTTGGTCGTCCGTTCTGGTCTTTACTGAACCATTCAGTGGTGGATCCCAGATGGATAGTGAAAGATCATCCTGGTCAGGGTAAGCCACAAGCAGGCTCCCTGCATGGTCGGAAGTAAATTCCTCACCGCAGCTGAATTCCTGAACAGTCGAGGGGGGCCCCGAGATATTGACAAATTGCATCAACTCGGACTTAGTTTCGTTTCATTTTTAAACAGGAGACCCTGAAATCACGGATCATTTTGTTCTTTCATCAAATATTAAGCAATCACCACAGGGAAACCATCACACCTCAGTTCCTCTCTCCCCAGGGAACACAGAGCCACCATGTGGAGGTACAGCATGCCCTAGAAACTGCCCCTGGGGAAGGGTGGGGTATTCAGAAGGACAAGAGTTGGGGACGGCTCTCCCATCGCAGAATTGACTCCTTATTCTGTGGGTTTGGTGCGCGTCGGGGCTCTGATCTGATGAACTCCACAGGGGCATCACCTCTTCACTGAGTGCCGATCCCTGTGAGCCGGACACCAGTGGTGGTGGCCTGGGATCAGTCAGGGGAGGGGGTGTTAGTTTTACTCAGATCCTAATTAATAGGTGTTGCTCTTCTTGGTCACTTACCTTTTACCTTAGGGAATTTTTAAATGAACCTGTCAGTGTTTTGAAAGGCACTTTGGAGGAAATTGGAGAACTCAGCATGTGCCGTGTGGGGTTGTGGGTGTCTCCCCTGCACGCTCACCTCCAGCCCAAGGGGCTTGGTCCTCCCCGAACCACTGAGCCATGTCACCTGCTGTGTGCTTGAAGCCATCGTTGGGTGATTTGGGGATTTTGCACATCATGACCCAGGGAGGGGCATTTTCTTATTATTTAGAATGTCACAAACAAGCTCCTAAGTGTTTCATTACCATGATGTTCTCTTCCTCGCTTTTGGGATACGGTCACCATGCATGTGATGCAGTACACGATTGGCAGGTCCTCGTCAACATGCTGTTGGTGGGTTTTCCCCCGTGTACATGGGCTTTCTCATTTAATGCTGTGTTACTTATAAGTGGCTAGAAGGATGGGGGGATTTATAGGAGCTGGCTGCACAAGTCTTACTGCCATTTGTCAGTCTTGGATTTCTTCTTCTCATCCAGCACTGCATGTCTGTTCCTGGTTTTAATTTGGGCAGGTACCCTGAAAGGAAGAGGAATGAGAAGTCTCTGTAGCAACTTCTTAAAAACTCCGTGATCTGCCATGATTTTTCACATTATAAGGTCTTCCTATTGAAACTCCCCTATTATTGAACAGTTGTTAGTGCATCTGAATAGTTGGGTTGAGCAGTTAATTCTGGTGCATGTGAAAAGCCCAGAATCAGAGACGCTCCCCAAAGACAGGCTGAAGAGCATAAGAGGCCAGCCGGCCTCGCTGCCCTGGTGCCGTAGGTTATGGAGGACAGGTGTGTGCTGATGGCCTTGCCCTCTCCCCACAAACCAGGTCAGTTTCCCAAAGAGACTTCTCAGGTTGAAACTCGAGCTGCCCAGAGAGTGGACTTGCTGAAACCGAGTGGACCTGGGTTTACTCTAGACGCTGACATTGTGGATTGGGCACAGTTGACTCAAAAGCCGTCCTGCCGGGTACAGTCTGGCCGCCACAAACACACACAAGCCATAGCGCTCTCAGATGCTTTGTGGAAGTCCGCGGGTCGGAAATAAACAAAGATGAGTCAGTCACGGGGGGGGGGGGGGGGGGGGGGGCAGAACAGAGGATCCCCATCACGATGAGCTAACAGACAAGAGGAGTTTGGGTACTTTTTTTTTTTTTAAGTCCACACAAACTAAACAGGTTAGCTTCAGGGCCGTGAAAGCACATTGAGCACCTACTGCATGCCAGTGTGCCTGACTTGGCATGTGAAGTGGCTGAGAGGTCCCTGCCCTTGGCAGTCACACGGCAGTGGGCAGAGCAGACCTGCAGCAGGCTGGGGTGGGGAGCGCTGCACCCAAGCATCTGCGTTGCCTGGGAGATCCTCAGGAAGGCTCACGGAGGGCCAGGATTTGTGCATCCCATTCTGTAGAGAATGGAATCTCTGCCTTCCCAAGGGTGGCAATCTGAAAAGTGAATATGAGATCAATCTTAGGCTCCCCAGTGGTGTCCCAGAGTCCTCCGGTGCCACAGTGTTCAAGCCCCGTCCCCTGCTCTACAGGACATATACTCACTCTTGCCACGTGCAGGTGGCTGGCATGGCCCTTCTCTCACATGCAGGATGGGATGTGTTTCACCTAGACTCAGAGAGGCCCTTCCGCCTCTGGGCTCTGCCAGCTCCAGTGTCTTTCCACAGAGCTCGCGACAGCACAGTTTCTCCCAGCGCCCAGTGTTCTGCACTTTGGAACTCGGCACAGCTCAGCAGTCCCTGGGTAGACTGGCTTCTAGGAGAGTCAGGTTCCACCTTGAAGTCCTTCTCTTTATGCTCTCAGAATGTTCCCACTTCCTGGGTCGTAACTCAGCCACTTAACTCAGCAACCAAGCTGCGACCCCTGGACCAAGTCCTGGGGCAGAAGAGGCAGAGCCGGTTCTGGCTGCAGCACACTCCCCTCAGATCTTCCATGCCATCAGACCCCTTCTCTGCTCTCCACACTTGACCTGCCCTGGGTGTCTTATCGCCGAGGCACAGGGTTCAGGCTGAAGCACAGAGTTCAGAACATAGGTGGCGAGGCTGGTCTGGATCTGGGAGGGGGTTCATCTCAGCCTCACGCAGCTGTGCCAGGCTCTGTGCTAGACCCGTGTGGCCAGGCCCCTGGAAGTCATTCTCAGCTGTTCTGATGGGATGAGCTCTCTTTCGTCCAGCCTTGGCAATGATGAAACTCAGCGGTGCTCCACCTCGCACACAGCAGAGGCTGCCTCCCTCTTCTAGAGATGGAGAACAGAAGGAGATGCTGACCTCGTCCGTGTAAGAGCAGCTTGGCAGATGGGAGGGACTGAGTAAAAATGCGGGCACCTTTGGTCTTGGCGCAGATGCCACATCAAAACAGCAGGGTGGCTTAGGCAGGGGCTCGGGCCTCTCAGTTGTGGCCTCTGCTCGACTTCCTGGACTGCGGACAGCCACCTCCTCTCCGTGTGTCCTCACATGGCCTTCCATGGGGTGTGCACATGGTGGGGAGGGGGGCAGGCTCTGCCTTTTTGCATACGGCCACCAGTTCCCTAGTGGGGACCCCATCTAATCAACCGACATCACCTCCCACAGACCCAGTCTCCAGTCACCATCTGGTTGAGGTTGGAGCTTTGACACAGGGATTTTAGGAGAGAGAGAGTCAATGAAACCAGGCAGCTCCCTGTTCCTGCGTGGGGGAGTTGGCATTCCTGTGCCCACCTTGCCGTTAAGGGGGCTGCCTGGTGGACTCAGTCTCTTGGGTTGGAACCTAGTACAGTTCATGACTGCCCCAAACCTTCTCCTCCTTCCAGAGTCTGGGACCTGTTAGGATAGGCCATCAAGTACAAAATGACTGAGCCACGCCTGCCCTTGAATATGCGTGGTCTCACTGCACAGCTCAGACACCCCTATGGTGTGGGGGGGTCTCTTCACAGATGAGGAAAGGTTGAATGAAAGTGAAGGTGAGCCCAAGACCAGCAGGTGAGAGGTGGGTACCAGGCCTCTCTCAGGCCTCGGAACTTGTAGCTGAACGTTCTGTGCACACCTGCACCTTCCTCCTGGGGCGGTGAGGAGCCTGTGTAGGCCTGTGGCTCTCGGTCCTACAGCCCCGAAGCTGTCCCCCTCTCTGAGCCCTGCGGCTCTCCGGTGGCTCACACGCCCACCCTCTGCTCCCCACCCTGGCCCGTGAGAACTAAGCAGTTCCCCCTCTGCTGGATCTGATCTTGCGGGGCCTCTTCCCCAGGACTCCTGGTGTGGTGCTGGGTATCGCTTCTTTGCAAACAGCTTTCTTTTTCTCCCATGTGCGTGCGCTCTCAGACACATTCAAACAGAAGACGAGGCCACGGCTTCTGACACTCAGGATTGGATGATGGACTTCGTGACAGGGCACAAGCCTCTTGAAGGTTTAACTTGGATGCATGATCCAGTTTCTGTGTTCCTGCCGAGGAGATGCGCCTTTCCTTTTCTTTTTTTGGATGAGGAGAGTGGGCGTTTTCAGGGCAGTCTGAGTTGGAGGGAGGAGAGTGATGGGCTAAGCCCCCCATCGTGCGCTCAAGGACTCACCGCAGAATGCCTGCCGCCCCTGGCTCCAGGTCCCTTCCTGGTTGCTGCTCCCTCTGGTCTTACTGAGATGTGTTGTGAATGCTGGGGAGAAGGTGCGGCTTGAGGCCAGCTTGTTTATTTACGGATCTTTTCTGATGCCCTCCCACCTTCAAGCTCCACCCCCCTTTTCCATCAGATGAAGAAGTGGCACCAGGTACCAAGGCCTGGGTGCATCACCAATGAAAGAAGTGGGCATGGCGGAAACTTTACCAGGCATTGCCACGTACACACACAACTTGACTAGGGTTTCTTTTGTATGCGGGACATGGAGAAAATTGGCCATTTGTCTGTGGGGTAATGGGCTTTGCTGCGATATGAAAATCTATCAAACGGTTGGATTCAATGACATTCTATCAGAGTTCATGAAAAGCGCCTACTGCACACAGTTTAATTCTATTTAATTTTTTTAAGGGGGAAAAACTGCAAACGGAAAATGTTTTAGTTTCTCTTAAGCTGATTTCTCTCTGCTTTTTCTTAAAAGTGCCTTTCTAGTTGCCACACAGTGATGTGATCATTATCTGCCACCTCGTCGCCCTGCTGCCTCTGCATGCAGTAAAATACAAAAAAAAAAAAAAAAAGAGAGAGAGAGAGAAACCAGGGGAGCTTGTGAAGTATGACTCCCCATCCCAAGACTCATTGCCTGCGATTCGTACCGCTTGACAGTAATGATCTTATTACAGTACTGTGGACCTTGAAGAGATTTCGTGAGGAGAGGGAAAGGACGAACCTCCGTGTAATCAAGTGGTGCTGAATATTCCACGCGTTTTTGATCACACACTGATTGGGCACAGTTTTGGCCCATCTTCTAGTCAATTATGCATGGCCCCTGTGCTCCTCGGATAGTCAGAGCATTGACGGCTGTTGTCTGGGCTTTGGCAGGCAGCCAGGGGTTTGAAGTGGCTTGCACACCGTCATTGGGGTAAGTGCTTTTTAGTTGGGATTGATTACCTTTCTTTGGGTTTTGCTTAATAGCAAAACTGCATTTGGAGAGGGCTTCAGGTGAGAAATGGACGTATTAGGATTTAGAGCCTCCGGACTCCTAGTCAATTTTTAGGCTTCCCTTGTTTCCATCTAATTTCTATTTAATGACATAATGTTTGATAATACTTAAGATATCTCACTGCACTTGCTGCTGCGCATGCACGTTGAGCATGGAGGACAGGTTCAATCACATGGCCACTGCATTCAGGCTCCCAGATTTAATCCCAGGGAGGCTCCCAGCTTTGAGGAGAACGGTGGGTGAGTTTCCGTCTTGGCAAGAAAGCATTAATTACCTAAAGATATTTTCACCTGCAAGAAGGTCAGGAACGCTTTCTTCCACGGTTGATCTGCAGTGACCAGTGCCCAAAAGGGTCTTACCTCATAGCTCAGCCCAGGGTTATTTGAGAGCATGGGCTCTTTTCCCACCACAACAGTGCACAATGCCGCCCGCTGCGAAGGTCACACAGTTGGCACATGATTGTATGAGAGGAGACTTGTGTGCACCAGACTTTTGCTTCTCATGTCGCAGGCTGAATTCTGATTCTTGGCTCATGGATTGTTCTGGAATCACTAGGTAGGAAAATTTCAAAGTTACTTTTAGCATATTTTGTGCCAGATTACAGAAGGGAACTCTGAGCAAGCCCAGAGTAAGTGATCAGTGTAAGATGTTCCAGAAAACATCTTGAAATCCACCGGAGCGAGGTGGCCTGGGGCCCTGTCCCTGAGCTGATGCCCAGCATTTCTCCAGTGAATGTTTCAATAACTCGATTTGACTCTTCCTAATGAAATAAGTAGGCAGCTTTGCTCTTTTACTTGATTCTCGTTTGCGTCTTTGGTGCTTTCTGCAGGTGGGAATAATTTTCCCCTTTAGTTGGCTCCCTGCGGAAGCCGTGAGGCCCTGTAGGTCTAGCACCAGAACAGCCCTGCAAGAACTCACAGCTGACTCAAGCTCGCTTGCTCTCTCTGTCACACACACACACACACACACACACACACACACACACACACACTTACTTCAAAATTCAGATGTGATGATGCCTCTTTAAAAGAGAAAATCAGTCCCCAAAGAGAAAATCCGACTTACCCATCTTCTAGCAGTAATCTTGGAGCCCCCCGCTGACCCTCTGCCGTGCGGCCAGCCCTGTGGTTAAACATGTATGCATCCTCCTCTTGTGACCCTCCCGGGAGCCTGGGGATGGGTGCAGTAATCCCAGTTTTTATAACAGAGGAAACCGAGGGTCGTAAAGTTTAACTCACTTGCTTGAGGCCACAGTGTAGAAGCTGCAGATCAGCCCTGTCCAAGCAGGATGCATGGACGTTCCGCTGCCACCTCTTGCGGTGTCTCTGCAGTGACCGTCCCTCCCTGTGGAAGGTTGGATTTATCTTCGCACTTGCCTTATCTGGGACTTTTCCTGTCAATTAAAAAGGACTTTATAATACTTTATCCAATGGTTGCTTCTTAATTTTAATAAGTTAACATTCAGTCTGTAGGCACTTTTGTCATTTTGCCCATATCTATGTGTCAACAGATAGACAAAGTGGATTTTCATAAACTTGGAAAGTACCAAGTCCATAATTAACAAATGGTCAAAGTTTTAAAGATCGTCATCTTAGAAAGTCGGTGTGTATCACGATGATCTATTTACGACCTGGCAGTTTTACCTGACAGGTGGGTTCTTCTGGCAAACTAGAAGGCATGGTTTCAGTGAACCCAGAGAATTACCCTGTACCGGCCAGTTCATCAAACAGTTGAGATCTCTGTTTCTTTGGAACCCACGCCCCGTCCCCAGGCCTTGCTTTGCTCCCCACCCTTGGGAACATCCCTGGGGAGATTCATCGAGGACGTGGGAGGAGGCAGGTGTGGTGGGTCCTGAGGACCCTGCTGCAGTGTGCTGCTACAGGACAGCTCTCCTGAACCACTCTTAAGCCATGAATGTGCCTGAGCTGTCATCTGCTCAGAGGAGGGCGGGGGCTGGGCTAGGTGGTTGCAGCCTCCCTGCTCTCCCAGGCCCAGAGGCAGGGCACACAGAGGGCCTTTCTGCTGTCCCTCTGCCCTGTGCCCTGCTGAAACCCCCCTCTGATGCTTGATGCTTCCTCTGATGGCCAACCACGGCTTCATCTGCCCAGGAGAGTTCACCTTCCCTTCCCCTCTGCTTGCAGAGCTCTTCTCGGGAACTGACAGCCCGGATTCACGGCCTAGTCCACTTCCTGCCTTCCTTTTCCCAGTCCCTCCCCACTGTCAGGACCCACCCCACGAGTACCTGGTGTGGCCTGTTGGGAACAGTCCATGACCCCCGAGGTCTACTTGGCTTAGAGCTGGCAGGGAGTGTGGGGGAGGCTGGTCTCCTGGATGCTGGGACTGCAATGGGCCCCCCAGGGGCAGCAGGTTGCAGCTGGAGGGAGCCTGGTCACAGCTCCTGCCAGGGCACCCGCACCTGGCCGTCCTCTGCCCACCTTGGGTCTGTCCTGCCCTCTCCCAAGCTGACCTGCCCTCTTTGTTCTGCCTCCGTTTCCCATTTCCCTCCTCTCTCCTCTCCTCCTCTCCTCCTCTCCTCCCCTCCTCTCCTCCTCTCCTCCTGTCTCCTCTCCTCCTCTCCTCTCCTCCTCTCTCCTCCCCTCCTCTCCTCCTCTCTCCTGTCTCCTCTCCTCCTGTCTCCTCTCTCCTCTCCTCCTCTCCTCCTCTCCTCCTCCTCTCCTCTCCTCCTCCTCTCCTCTCCTCTCCTCTCCTCTCCTCCTCTCCTTCTCTCTCCTCTCCTCCTTCTGCTTCTCTCTTGCTTTTCCCTCTCCTCTCCTCCTCTCTCCTCTCCTCTCCTCTCTCCTCTCCTCCTCTCCTCCTCTCCTCCTCTTCCTCCTCCTCCTCTCTCCTCTCCTCCTCTCCTCCTCCTCTCCTCTCCTCCTCTCCTCTCTCCTCTCTCCTCTCCTCCTCTCCTCCTCTCTCCTCTCCTCCTCTCCTCTCTCCTCTCTCCTCTCCTCCTCTCCTCCTCTCTCCTCTCCTCCTCTCTCCTCCTCTCCTCTCCTCCTCTCCTCTCTCCTCTCCTCCTCTCCTCCTCTCCTCCACCTCTCCTCTCCTCCTCTCCTCCTCTCCTCCTCCTCTCCTCTCCTCCTCTCCTCCTCCTCTCCTCTACTCCTCTCCTCTCCTCCTCTCTCCTCTCCTCCTCCTCTCCTCTCCTCCTCTCTTCCTCTCTCCTCTCCTCCTCCTCTCTCCTTCTCTCTCCTCTCCTCCTCTTTCCTCTCCTCCTCCTCTCCTCCTCTCCTCCTCTCCTCCTCTCCTCCTCTCCTCCTCTCTCCTCTCCTCCTCTCTCCTCTCCTCCTCCTCTCTCCTCTCCTCCTCCTCTCTCCTCTCCTCCTCCTCTCTCCTCTCCTCCTCTCTCCTTCTCTCTCCTCTCCTCCTCTCTCCTCTCCTCCTCCTCTCTCCTCTCCTCCTCTCCTCCTCCTCTCCTCCTCTCCTCCTCTCTCCTTCTCTCTCCTCTCCTCCTCTCCTCCTCCCGTTTCTCTCTTGCTTTTCCCTCTCCTCCTCTCCTCTGCCCTCTCTTCCCACCTGTACCTACTATTTTTTTATCCCTTCTTTCTTGTCTTTCTTTCCTCTTTCTTTGGGAGGGGCTTCTGTTCTGTTTTGTTTTTAACTTTTTTACTGTGCCAGAGTGTACGACATAGAAGTCCCCATTTAGGCCCACGGTTCAGTTCACAGTCACTAATTCCACTCACGGCCTCTTCACCGCCCAGATCACCTCGTCACCCCACAGCAGCTCTGCACCCACTGAGCCATGATCCCCCGGCCCCTGGGAATCTGCCTAGTCCTTTACTTCATCTAGAAGGGCGCTTGTCCTTGGTGTCTGGTGCCCGTTTCCAGGCCCCGGTGGGTGTGGGCATGCCCGTCCCCTTCACAGCTGAATGCATGTCCTCGTGGAGACTGGCCACCTTTTGCCTCTTCATCTGCTCATGGAGACTTGGTGGCTTCTGCCTGGCTGTTCTATTGGCACACAGTACCTAAGAGAGTCCCCTTTGTGTAAGTTCTTAGAGTGTCTGCCTAGGAGTAGGGTCGCCATATCATCTGGTAATTCTCATTAGCCTTTTGAAGAACTGCCCAATTCTTTTTCTGGACATCACTCTCTGACGTCCCTCTCTTCCCTCTCCTTCATATGGAACTGCAGAGACTCTGGTAATTGAGTGATCAACTTGTAGGCTCCCTGTTAGTGATTAAAACATATGACAGACATGTTCCTTTTTTTTTTTTTCAAAAAATAATGACAAAAACAGAAATCCTGGTATTTGTAGTTAATGCTTCTTCTCATTGGCCTGTGAGTGAGAGATCCCTGACCTCAGGAATCAGGGGCACCTGCCTAACAGTCAGGATTCCCCTGGGGGTGGCTTCTGAGCTGGGGCAGGTGTTGTCTGGAGACAGGCTCCTTCCCGAGGGGTGGTCTGCTGGGGGGCGGCATTGCTCACGTTTCAGTCTGCAGAGATGAGCTTCCCCCACGTCTCTGGAATACCTGCATCTTTTTCTATAGCTTTCCAGTAATGAGTGGCCCAGCAGTAAAAGGAATCCTAAAGGTAAGAGGGGGTGTGTGTGTGTGTGTGTGTGTGAACTCCTCCTTGGCTGAGTGAAGCTTCAGGTCCGACTTCATGACAGTCCTCGTCCCCTATTCCCACTTCATGACGGTGATTTGGCCCTCGGCCTTTATTCCCGCCCTCTTCACTGTGGTCAGTGTGTGTTTCCCAGAGCGAGTGCCATTGTCACCATTGAATTCCAGAGGTCTGGATGGCTTTCCACTGGGCAGCCTGTCTCAGGCCCCTGTCCCAGGTGGCAGTCTAGTCCCTGTGCATCTTGGCCTGTCCCTGCAGACCCCATGCTGTCCTACTCCCTGGCTAGCGTGCGGCCTTCAGGTTTCCTGCTCTTGGAGGAGTGTCCCTGAGGGCACCCCTTCTGTGGTCTGGCAGAGGTGGGATCGATATCAGGGTATTGAACGACCTCGTGATACAGGCAATGCCCGGTCCTCCAGCCTGTGCCTCCAGTGTTCTTGGTGGTTGTGGGTTGGGGGTTGAAGTACTTTTAATTCAAGCTCAGAACAAGTGTCTCTTGGCTGTTGGCCCCATGGAGGACCCTGCCCTGTGCTGCTAGAGGAGTGGGTGGCCCTGCCCACCGGGAGCTTGCTGTCCAGGGAGGGGCGTGATGCCTCAGAGCAGCCCCCCACCTCAGGCCTCTTGGTGAGCTCGCAGTGTCCTGAATGAAAGCCAGTTCCTAGGAGTGCACCCCAGCAGTAGGTGGAAGGGGAGGAGGGCAGATATCAGGGCGATGGTCCACAGCAGGGTGGGAGGGTCTCTGAGAGAGGTGGTGCCTCACAGTGTCCATGGGGACAGGGAGCTGCCCAAACAGAAGTGAGGATGAGGACATGGCGCTTCTATGGGCTGGTGGAAGGTGGGGAGTCAGGAGTCCATGGGCCAGGGGGCTCTGGAGGAGGCCTGAAGGTGCTGGTGAGCCAGGCCCTGCAGGAAAGGCCAGGGGAGCGGAAGAGGGAGTCAGTGGCTCACAGGGAGGGGCAGCCAGGGGGAGGGCTGGCTGCTTCCTCTTCCTGGAGGGGAGGGAGGGAAGGACTGGCCAGCAGTGGGTCTTTTATTTATTTTGTTTATTTATATGTGGTGCTGAGGATCAAATCCAGGGCCTCACACTTGCCAGGCGAGTGCTCTACCTCTGAGCCACGACTCCAGGACCCCCCCCCCCAGCCCCACACCTGGGATGATTTAAATCACTGATTCAAAGATGAGAAGATTTGGATTCAGTTGGCCTGGAGGGGCCTGGGTGCTAGGGCCATGTAAAGAGCCCGTACCACCAAGACAAACAGCAGGGGGACCACACCCAGCACCACCCTCGGCGTGTCCTGAGTGTCACCGTCAAACTCCTCAATCACTATCATCTTTTTATAAAATATTTTTTAGTTGTAGAGGGACACGATATCTTTATTTAACTTCTTTATTTATTTTTTATGTGGTGCTGAGATCGAACCCAGGGCCTCGCGCATGCTACGTGAGCGCCCTACCACTGAGCCACGACCCCAGCCGCAGCCACTATCGTCTTTATGCTCTTCCCGTTTGGTTTAAATGTGAGAAACATAGCTCCTGTCTGTGGTGTCAGCTGAGATGCCAGGGTGAGCCCTTGTTTTTGCTGCTCATGTCACATGCCATCCTCTTGGAAGGGCGTCTGTCCCTTGCTGATAGAGACACTGTGGGCGTTGCTGGCCTTGAGACACAGCACCCTCAGAGGGCTTCCTGCAGCCTGCAACGGTCAGTTGCTAGGATGGGGTCAGCTCAGAAGCTTGTGTCAGCCCTGTGGTCCAGTAGCCTTGGAGCTTCAGAAGCCAGGAGCTGGCAGGACCTGTGCAGGTGACCGAGGCCACTTCCCCATGGTGGCTGGGCCCCCGGGACAGGTGTCAGTGAGAGAAACACAAAGTTGTTGGAAGCTGTTTCCCTGCATGCCTAGCCTCAGGGGACACAGTATGTGCCTGCAGCCAGCATAGGTTCAGTCCCCGCTAGGATCTAGGATAGCGGAACAGACGGTGTCCCTTGATGGCGAGTGCAAGGTCCCGGAGAAGCATGGGTCTGAGCTACCGCTGTGACCGTTCTCGCAAAGCGTGACTTGCCACAGATAGTAAGTAAACCTGTCAGAGTGTCATCAGCACCATGGAGCAGAACAAAGCCCCGAAAGAAGACTCGCCCCCCAGGGGCACTGAGGTGGCTGTCCACAGGGGGCGCCAGGAAACACTCACTGAGGAGCCCTTGGAGCAGAGCCTCAGTGGAGGGGGCTGCAGCCAGGCACCTTCCTGCAGGGGACACGTCCCACTGATACAGCAGCCGCAGGAAGCCCAGCAATACCCACAGCTAATGTGCCGTGTGCACGTTGTCATGTTTAGAGCAAGTGACTCCTATCTTCACTCAGCATCCTGATTGCTCTCTGGTGATATAACTGGGGACATAAAGAATGTTGTACATGTCCTATTCTTCACCCTTTAATTTAGAAGGGCCAATATAGAAATATTTGTATGCCCTTTAGCTTCTCACCCACATGCAATTGCATGCTGATATTTATCAGCTGTGTTCTATCCAAGCCGTGTGATGAATTGGAAATTTGTAGTTTTCAAATGTGGTCCCAAGAACCATCAAACATAAAGAGATGCTAAAGAAGAATGGATCCGTTTTGGCATGTTATCAGTTTAGCGGTTTAAAGAAGGTGAAATACAGAAAAGTTTCTAAATAACGTATTCCGTCTGGGATAACTCAGAGGCTGGTGAATGGCATTGGGAGTTCTCCACCCGTTGGAAAGCCCTGAGCATTTGCCCTGGGCCGCTCCCGCTGGTTCTTAACACCCATCAGTCACATGGCGCTCTCTTGTTTCTTGGGTAGTTAAGGGATTTCATTCTGTAGTTCCTTATTCTAATGAAGAAGAAGGGATTTCTCTTCTGCTGAAATATTTCTTTTAAGGGTTTTATTTCTTCTCACTGCTCTACCTTTGGAAATGTTCTTCTTGCCTCTGTCCCCTGTGGCGTCTTGGACTGGGAGTGGGGAAGAAAGTCATAGAGGTCCTACAGGGATCCAGGTTTCTACAGAATGCTCTAGCTCTTGCTGTCTGCGGCAGTGAGTCCAGATCTCTCTGTTAGGCTCAGAAACTCCTGGGTGTGCTCAGCAACTGTGTTCTCTTTCCACACAACACAGCCAGTCCAGATAGGCAGGTGGTCATGCACAGACGAGGCTGCAGTGGTAGGATGCCAGGCAGATGCCACGGGACAGGAGAGGCCCCCAGACTAAGAGCCCAGCTCCACTTCTCGCTAGCAGGATGGCCAGGCAGGTCCCTCATCTTCTCCTGTCTCAGTGCTCTGGGCTGCAAGATGGGTGCTCCTGCCCTCTGCCTCTGAGGACCTCTGTCGGGATGCACTGAGTTTCAAGTGCATGGGCAGGGCCTGGCACCCAGCGCACAGATGCTCCATGCAGGGACAGAGTCACAACCAATTCCTTTCTTGGGCTTTCATTTGTGTAGACCAAAATTTTAAGCCAAGTTGTGTGCAGTGTATTCACAGACTTTATTGACTCACCTAAGAAACGTTCATGGCTGTGTTCTGACACAGGATCACCCATTACGTCGTGCTTTTCAGTTGGCAAAGATAATCATGGGAGATGATGCACTAAGTAACATTGACCCACATTTGTTAGGGTGATTCTTCATGTCACCCAGAGCATTCCAGGCACTAACATCCTGCCCACCTATGGCTGCTTCCGCTCCGGTGGGCAGTGGTGAGGGTGAGGGCTCCTACTGAGCAGCGGGTGGGCAAGCTGCTTCCCAAGGCCCTTACTCTCCATGGTAGATCCCCAGGCTGGGCCATGCACCGTCCCTCCTTGACTTCCTCTAGAGACTGGCAAGCCCATCTGGCTGCAGGGTCAAACTGAAAAATGTCTGTGGCGCTGTCAGGCCACACTCACGTCAGAGTTCCCAGGTAAAATAGCACAGGTTGGCACAAGAGAGGAGAGCTGCTTTACCTGAAAGCATGGGCTTCCACCTGCCTGGCAAAGACAACTAAGCAGAGACTCCACTGCATTCCTAGGGCTCTTTTCCTCGAGAATAGGTGTCAGGATATAGGG
Organism: Spermophilus citellus; assembly: GCF_964194105.1. Taxonomy (NCBI): domain Eukaryota; kingdom Metazoa; phylum Chordata; class Mammalia; order Rodentia; family Sciuridae; genus Spermophilus; species Spermophilus citellus. The sequence continues at coordinate 132,463,946 of NC_138192.1, forward strand.
ACAGCCACAGTGTTCAGCTGTGCAGTCGGGACAGCTCTGGGGGGTGGGTACTGTGATCTTACGTTTGGCTGTGCATATGGTTAACTGTGCATATGCCCTGGGGCAGCCTGGTGTTGTGTAGGTGATGATTGTATAAAGCATCCCCAAGGGTTAGTCTTGTCCCTTCAACTAGATTGAAAGACCGAGAGGAGAGATTAGTCTCCTGGTTCCTGGAGTCCCTAGAAGCTCGGCACAGTGTGTGCACATGCTGCGGCCTCCCGGACTCCAGCTCTGGAGGGAGAGGAGGAGGCCCTGGAGGCCTGTGTGGAGATGCCAGCTGGATTTCCAGTGTATTCTGTTTCTGTAGCATGGCTTAATTTGCTATCAGCAAGTGTCTCCCAAAGCTTGCATTGTGGAAATGGAATCCAGCAAGAGCCTCTGAAAGAAAGAAAAAGCTGCTCCCTCTTGGAGTTTGAGATGCACATTGCCGACCTGAAGGCCACGTGAGGGCCTCCGTGTACAAAAGCACACGCATGCGCACCCACTTCACTTATGTAAGCTCTTTGATGCCAACCTTGCTCCACCCATCTTTGGCCTTGCACCTGCTTGGGTTCTTACAGACACATGTGGGAAATGCCGGGGCCCTCAGAGTACGAAGTATCTGTTGCTTATCCGGCAACATCCTGAAAGTCCTGAAACAACCTCTCCTCCAACCTGGGAGAGTCGGTGAGCAAGTGGGATCCCACCAACGTGAAAACCCAGAACGTCCCAAGAGGTCCAGAGGTCCCAGGTGTCTTTCTTCCCTGCTTTGGGACATTCTGCCAGCCCTCGAGGCCAACTAAGGTGCTACTGCAGTGAATACACCTTCACCTGGGACCTGACCAGGTGGGCACCAGCCTGCAATTCCTCCAGGACTCCAGTCTTGAATTAAGGTCCTCTTTGTACGTCACCCAGAGTCACACAGTTTCCATTTGTTTCCTTTCTAACAACCACGAGGTTTCATTTCCTGATTCAGCAAGACCTCATAACCTTAGGTCTAGGCCCACTCTCACTTGAATTCCGCCGTCTTCAGCCTGCTGTCCCTGCTGCTCCGCTGTTCCTGGAAGTGGCTCCTGTGTTCTCCACAGCACACGCGCAGGGCTTGGTTGAGGTGACCAGCTGTGGGGCACACCTCAGAGCGCCTTTCTCTCGGCACAGCCAGAGCTTCCAGAGCTTGCATAAGCCCTGGAGTTACTGCTGACCGACAGCAGCGTGGGCTGAGCTTGCTCTCCCTGCTCGGGAGGGTGAGAAGTGTGTGGCTGTCGTCACTGTCATCGCTGGTGTGAGTGGAGAGTTCACCTGCCAGGCCACACCCCAGGTGCACCCCCTGCCTCACCTGTCCCGGGGACACAGGCCATGAGCGTCAGGGGCAAGAGCCGTGCTCCGTGGTTAGTCCACATGCCCCAGGACCCTCTCAGGAGAGCATGAATGTATTGGATTTTTAAAATCAAAATTAGAATAAGATAAACATATAGTATGATAAAAGTGAGTGTGTCATTTGGAGTAGTGCTATAAATAAATCTTTAATTTACTTAAAGGTACGCTTGCCATCCCCCTCCCAGACTGAAAAAGAAGTCTACTGGACAAATGCTCCGTGCGTGGGGGTGGGAGGCGGGATCGAGGAGCCCAGAAGCCCCCCACTAGAGCATAACAGGCCACCTTGATAGCCTGCATATTGTGGCAGATCCGATTCCACCATCCAGAGGCCTGCAAGCTCTGCAGAGCTGTCGGAGTCGTGTGTGCAGCGATGCTGTGGGCAGTTCTGTTTCCGTCTGGATTTCTGACTGACGCTGAGGCTCCTGCATCTTTGGAGATGTTGCTCTTTTTTCTTTCCTACCTCCGTCTCTTCTCCCAGGCACTCACCCTTGCCCAGCCCCCAAAAAGATCCCTTGTGCAAATTGATTTGGAGATCAGCCTTGATAAAACACCCGTCCACTGCCCTCACAGCCTCGGTGCCGTGTTATTAGCTATTCCTGATTATTTGGATGTTCGTGCAGAAGCTGCGGCAGCAGGCTTGGAGGTGCACGGAGATTAACTGGGGGCTTTCCAACCGTTTGTCACACAAATAGCAGTGCCAGTAAACTGAGAAACGATAAATCATTTTTCTCAAGATTGAAACCTTTTATCGGTTGTGTCAGTTTCATTATTCAATAAACGATTAGTAGCAGCCAGCGTCATGTAGTCACCCACCGTTAACAACTCCTAGCTTCTACAGTAGCAGGCCACTTGCCACGGGCACCTGGGGTGAGGACTGTGGGTTGCCACCTCTCCGGCATAAATTACACTGCACTCATCACTCAACAGATTAGAGTATCAAACAGTCATCCTCTGATTTTTTAAAGTTATGCCCTAACCCACAGTTTATTTCTGCTATAGTTGTGAGAATAGTAAATGGGTGGGCATTTACATTTACATGCCAGCCACCTTCAGTGCTCTGCTGGCACCTAAGCACTGGTGCTGGCGTGAGCTTTGGGGAGCCCCGGCCTGCCAGCTTCAGCTGCCCCATCAGGGCTTCTGTTCACCACAAAGCCCAGCTCATCTGGAGGAAGGCAGAGGACGCAGCAATGGCTCCCAGCCTGCAGGACAGACCTCGAGATGCCACGGGCCTTGAGCCCAGGTGTGCATCTATGCAGATGGAAGTCAATGTGCAGAGATACGGTGATTAATGGAAAATAAAGTCATTTTAAAATGTTTCTGCATTGTGTTCATCAGAGGCACCTGACGTTTCTTAATAATCACAATCCACTGAGAACTTGATCTTTGCCAACTTCTGCTTTTATGTCCAAGTGTAGTTTATCAGAAAAAAATAGCATTCCCCCTAGCTAAACGTAGGAAGGAAGGGAAATCACGAAGCATATCTTCTTGGCCCTATTTGATTACTGGAGTGGGAGAGATGTGTATGTGTGTACCGTAGTGTGTATGCGCATGCTGTATCATACATATGTAGAATAGTCTGGCCTTATCTGCAGTTTTACTCTCTGTAGTTCCAAAAATACAAAATGGAAAATTCTAGAAATTAATAATTCATAAGTTTTAAATTGTGTACCCTTCTGAGTGGTGGGATGAAATCTTGTGCATCCCTACTCCATCCTCGCTTAGGCATGAAACATCCCTGTATCCAGCACATCCGCACTATATACAGCACCCTCTCGTCGGTCACTTGTTATCAGGTCGCTGTTCTGATCTTGCAGTGCTTGTGTTCCAGCGGGCCTGATTTTACTTGATAAAAGCCTCCAAGGGCAAAAGTAGTGACACTGGCAATTTTATTACAGAATATTGTTATAATTGTTCTATTGTTAGTCATTGTTGTTAATATCTTACTGTGCCTGACTTATAAATTAAGCTTTATCATAAGAGAAAACATAATACCTATTGCACTGGGTGTCATTCGTGGCTTCAGGCCCACCCTGGGGGCCTTGGAATGTGTCCGCAGTAGATAAGGGGACTACAGTACTTGCATGTTGCCTCTAATAAAGGCCTGTTTAAATGACATGATTTTAGAAATCATTCTGTATTGTATTTCTAATATTTTCAAAAACATTTCTGCCCGTCTTACGATGGTCTCCTGATAATGATGCCGATGGTGGCATTATGGTTGTACCGGTGGTGATGGTGGTGATGGTGACGAGGAGGATGGTGTTGTTTGGTAATACGGTGATGGTGGTGAGGTGGTGGTGGTGTGGTGATAGGGGTGCTTGTTGTATGATGATCATTCCGATAAGGTGGTGCTGTTGGTGATTACAGTATTGGTGGGATGGTGGTGATGGGCAGCTAAGGCGCACGAGGCCGTGGAGAACCTGTGTGTTCATACTTCCCTGAATGTCGGGGGTCAGGTCTGAGCTGTGGAAAGGGAGGCAGTATTCTTTCATTCATTTAAACTTGTATGTAATGATTTGAAACCATTTTTGAGGGATCTTGATGCACGTCCAGAGGAAACCCTCTATACCAGTTTTATAGTCCTAAATTAAGAAAAGCCTTATAGACCGTTGATCCTGCTTCTACTTATTGTCAGGAACAGTCCCTTAGAGCCAATCATCGTAGCCTCACCTTTGCAGACTTCTTCAAACATTCGCTAACACCTAGGAATCCGCAGTGCCTATCAGAAGGATACACGGCCCTCTAAGCTAGTTTCTATCTCTGCGTTGTTGGAGAGCTGTGTATTATGTTCTTATTTGTACAGACTACTTGTGACAAAGGAACATGGTGCTGATGTCCCCATCCTCCATTCCAGGGCCTCGGTGCCAGGCATTATCATCTGGTGCACACCCCCCGAGCCTTTTCCTAGAAGGTGCATTGAGCAGGGTCCACGTCAGCAGGGGAGACAGGGAAGAGCAAAGGATGGGTTCAGATAGTGGCAGATACCTGAGGAAATCAGATGGTGTGGGGAGTGTGGCCAAGGCCAGGGGTGACTGCTGGAAGAGTGTGTCCAGGGGAGACCTCCGGGGAAGCAGCGTCTAAGTTGAACCCTAAGTGGCCCCCGAGGGAGCCCCGCTGGTAGAGACCCGTAGGAACCGTCATGCAGGCACCCGGGGGTCTGAGAAGAACGGCTTTGGAAAAAGTACTCCACCCCGTGAGCAAGCAGACAGGTGTCAGTTCAGGGTCCATTTGGCCATGTGTGTCCTAGGCTGAAATGTGCCCCCTACAAGGAGCTGTGTTGAAGTCCTAGTCCCCAGAACCTAGAACACGATCTTATTTGGAAATAGGGTTGCAGACGTGACTGTCACTCTAGAGACACATGCCAAGGAGGAAGCCACGTGGGGATGTGGGCAGGGTGGGAGTGAAGCGGCCCTAAAGCAAGAACCCTGGGACTGCAGCTGGGAGCCGGTCCTCCCCTACAGCCAGCCAACCCTGTGGCAGGCAGTGGACACCAACCCTGGCAGGGCACTGACCAAGACCTTGGGCCCCAGGACCTCGCCACAACAACTTCTGATGACTTGGGCCACTCCGTTTGTGGTGCTCTGTTGTGGCAGCCACAGGACACTGAACATCATGTGGGGTTTTATGATCTGCTCCCAGCAGAGGGGAGTGGCATGACCCGGTGAGCATTCCAGAGCCACCCCTCTGATGGCTGTGTAGACTGCACTGCAGAGGGCCTGGTGGGAACAGCGGCTGGCACAGGGGGTGGGACAGCCCTTTCCCTCCTCGGGCGTGGGTGTGCCAGGAGGGAAGCGCAAGAAGGAAAGGAGGCGGCAGAAGACCAGGGGCTGGGGGCGCGGAGATGCCCGTCTGGTGATGGAGGCTGCAGTTCATTCTGTTTCTGTGTAAACTGGGTGAAACACACACAAAGCACCTTGAAGCTTTACTTTGCCAGTTTAAGGTCCCACAGACCCCTGTGTCCTGCACCGTCAGCTACTCCAAGGCTGCCTGGCACTGCCTGAGGGGTGCTGTGCAGGAGACTGTGGTGCCCAAGGCTTGGGTGCTGAAACGGGCTCTCTTTTCCTCCGTGACCACCAGTTCTGCTGTGGACATCCTGCAGGCGGGTCCTGCGGCACTCCCAGGTTACTTCTGCCAGGAGACCGTGGCCTGAACAGAAGCTACAATTGCACCTTAGACCAGGCTTTGGCGGCTGCTCCGTCCAAGGACTTGGGCGAGGGCTTCATGAGAAAACCAGATGTGGGGCGTCTGTGTGCAGAGGGCCATGGGAGAGAGCCAGAAGTTTCTCTCAGGCCCAGGCCACAGGGTCCACCTGTGACCAGGGTGATCATCCCCAGACGGGCACATGCAGGGTTCTGAGAAGAAGCCAACAAACACAGCGTGACCCCACACCCAGCACGTGAGCAGCAGGCCCGAGAGCCTGTCCTGCTATGGCCGAGATCTTGGCCAAGGCTCAGAAGTCACTGTTCGCAGGTAAGGCCACAAGTGACCTCTACTTTTGCCTACTGTCCTCGACCTTCACTTTCTTCCTCATGCACAAGACAAAGAAAGAAACTGAATGTGTTCACAGACAGTCCCAAGTGCCAGTTTCGTGATGAAACAGCCATCAAGGAGTGGGTCAGCAGGCAGTCGCCCCCTCCCAAGGGGCCACAGGCTTTCATAAGGTTTCTTGGCCAGAAGTTCATGTTTCTCCTCTTTGGGGGTCATTGGCCTTGGGGGTGGAACCCCTGCATCTTCCTGTCCCTCTTACATGAATGAATGCAGGACACCTGAACATGGGGTGGGCAGGGGCTAAATGGTCAGAGCTGGGGAGCCGCCTGAAGAGTTAGGCTTCATAGACCATCAAACAACCAAAAGCTAGAGTCGCACCCATAATGCCTGTTGGTCTCGTCTGCATTACTTTTTGCCTTGAACTCAGTATTGTCTCAAATTAAGTGCATTTCTAAGATGACTGAGCTTCCTAACAACTGAATATGTGCATGGATAAGAGGCACCAGAGCAGCTGGGTTCCAGGCACCTGCTCCACCTGTGGCTCTTCTCAGTGGAAGAGAGGAGGCCAGCAACCTGCAGAGCTACAGGAAGGGCACTTGGATCCTGCACCCCCCACTCGCGTCTTTTGTGCTAACATGTTTACAGGTCATCGTCGCGACCCCTGGATGGGCCCAGCCTCACACAGTCAGGGCAGGGTGCTAGCCAGCATGCACCAGCATGCAACCTGTCACTATATCGTCTCACCGGGTGGAAAGGCCTACATGTGCAGACACAGGTCCACAGCACAGAGGCCTGAGTCACCCCACGGCCACCTGTGCCACTGCCCGGAGGGGCCCGCAGCTCTTGCCACGTTCCAGCTCTCCCCACCCTCTGCTCTTCCTTGGCCTCTCCACCTGCCCTTCATCCTACCTGGCACCTGGCCATGCTGAGAGGAAGGTGCTGTAGACACACCAGCACATGCTGGTGCTCAAGGTCTTGGGGATGCAGGTTGCTGACCTGCTGCTTTCCTGGCAGTTTGCCGGCCCTGAACTCTCCATGGAATAGGATTTTAAAAGGAGGACTATAAGAGAGCCCCCGCCCCGCCCCTGATAGTATATCTGTGGTGTAGATCAGGTGTAGAAGCCACCAGGCCATGCGCGTGGCTCTGTGAAGAAGGCCGTTTAGTACTTCTTTCTCTTGCAGTTTGCTTGAGGTTTAGCAGATGGAGTGGACCTCTTGAAAGCAGTCAATGGCACCTCGTATCTCGAGCCCAAGAAAAGCATTCCTGTTTTGGCCAGCATCTTTTGCATATGTTCAGACTGGAAAGCTCCTCTTTCTCATTTTATGACATTCCTGTGTCTAAGGAAAGATGCTCGCTGTGTGTCCCCAACTGCAGCACATGGAGTCCTGAGGCTGTTTCTGGGGTCAGATCTTCCCAGAGGCGACACCTTACTGCAGGCGTGTCTCAGTATGTTTCGTGAAGCCAGCTCAGCGTGTCTCACGTCCTCACTTTCATGAGGCTCTGTCACTGTAACCGAAAAGGCAACTTTACGTGCTGGTTAAAAGCTGGGCTCTACATTCAGCATAAACACAGCCTCTCCTTCTCAGTGGGTTGATGCTCATCTCTGATCATTAGTGCTGCAAGTTAGCGGGACAGTGCTCCAAGGGGGTGCTTTTTGGTTAGACAAGCACTGTGATCTGTTAAAGGGGAAATAACCACAAGGTCAGTGGCTGCTAGTGACACACAAGGAGACAGCAGTGCCCAGGAGCCCGCGTGTGGGCAGATTCTGCCTCCAGAGGACGTTGGTCAACAGACACTCTGAAGTCCATCTTCACAACTGTGAATTAGGTGGCAGCTCCTTCGGCCCCAGGTGTGGTGGGCATGGCTTTCACCGTAGGTCAGAGGCTCAGCAGACGTGTGGTGTGTGCTGTGTGTGCCACAGCGAGCTCTCAGGTTGTTTGGTTTTTCACCTTTCTCCTTGTCCTTACATCATAATTATGCATAGTAGCGGGATTCCTGTTCGACTCTGTTGACTACCTTCTGTTATTGTTGTCTTAATCGTACTCATGTGTAGGGCTCCCGGAGGTAGGTTTCTAGGTGGGCATAGCGTCATGTGGGAGGTCTTGTTCCTAGGCTTTTCCCGCCTCCTCCCTCCCTCCCTCCCTTCCTCCCCCGTCTCGACTCTGTTGCTCTTCCTTATGTTTTCATGTGAACTGTCTGTCCCCTCTTTCTTTTATTCCCCCCCCCCCTCTCTCTCTCTCTCTCTCGTGCTTTCACATGTGAGAGAAAACATTCAACCCTTGACTTTCTGAGTCTGGCTGATTTCTCTTAGCATGATGTTCTCCAGTTCCATCCATTTACCAGCAAATGACATCATTTCATTTTTATGGCTGAGTAAAACTCCATCGTGCATCTACACCACATTTCCTTTATCCATTCGTCTGTTGATAGCCACCCAGGCTGGTTCTATAACTCGGCTATTGGGAATTGTGCTGCTGTAACGTTGAGGTGCTGACTTTAGGTCTTTTGGATAAATACCAAGAAGTAGGATGGTTGGGTCCCTTGGTGGTTCCGTTCCTAGTCCTTTGAGGACTCTCCATACTGCTTTCCAAAGCACTTGTACTAATCCGCATCCCCGTCGACAGTGTGTCAGTGTACCTTTCCCCCACATCCTTGCCTGCAGTTGTTTTTAGTGCTATCTTGGTGGCTGCCATTCTAAACTGGAATGAGATAAAAATCTCAGGGTAGGTTTTATTGGCTTTTTTCCCAATTTCTAAGGATGTTGAATATATATTTGTTGGCATTTACATTTCTTCTTTTGAGAAATAGCTGTTTAGATCATTTGCCCATTTGTTGATTTGTTGATCTACTTTTTTCTTTTTTGGTGGGGGGCAGTTTTTTGAGTTCTTTATATTTTATGGATATTAATCCCATGTCAGAAGAATACTAGCACAGATTTTCTCATTCTGTGGACTCTCAATTCATGCTTTTTTTTTTTTGTTTCCTTTGCTGAACAGAAGCTTTTTAGTTTGAGGCCATCCCACTTATTGATTCCTGGTTTAATTCCTTGAGCTTTAGGAGTCTTGTTAAGGAAGTTGGTGCCTGGGCCAATGTGTTGGAGTATGGGCCGTGTCTTCTCCTAGGACCTGCGGCGTTTCTGGCCTAATTCCTAGGTCTTGGATTCACTTTGAGTTGATTTGTGTGCAGGGTGACTGAAGGACCAGTTTCATTCTACGCGTGGACATCCAGTTTTCTCAGCACCGTTGTTAAGAAGGCTGTTATCTCTTCGTGTGTTTCTGGCTCCTTTGTTGGATATCACACTACTCTATCTGTGTGGGCTTGTGTTTTAGTCACTTATGGCTGCTGTGACCCAACAGAAACCATTTAGAAGAGGAAAAGTTTACTTGGGGCTCTGCACTGAGCTGAGGGTAAGGCGGAACATCAGGGTGGAAGGAAAAACAGCTCAGGCCATGACAGGAGGAAGCAGAGGGTGTGCTCCACTTACCAGGGACAAAATATGCACCCCAAAGGCATGTCCCCAGCGACCCACCTCCTCCAGCTACACCCCAGTCAGTCCCTATCAGTGGATTAAGGCACTGATTGGGTTAAAACTGAGGAAACAGAACCAGCAGTTCCCACTGTCCACACACTCTCCGTACCCTCCCCCACCTCCCCCTCTCTCTCTTCCTCTCTCCCCCTCACCCCCCTCAATCTCTCTCCCTCTCTCCCTCCATCTCTCTCTCCCTCTCTCCCTCTCTCTGTCTCTCTCCCTCTCTCCCCCTCTCTCTTCCTCTCTCCGTCTTTCTCCCTTTCTCTCCGTCTCTCTCCCTTTCTCCCCTCTCTCCCCCTCTCTTCCTTTCTCCCCCCTCTCTCTCCCCCTCTCTCCCTCTCTCTCCCCCTCTCCCCCTCTCTCCCTCTCTCCCTCTCTCTCCCCCTCTCCCCCTCTCTCCCTCTCTCTCCCCCTCTCCCCCTCTCTCCCCCTCTCCCCCTCTCTCTCTCCCCCTCTCTCCCTCTCTCTCCCCCTCTCCCCCCCTCTCCCCCTCTCTCCCTCTCTCTCCCCCTCTCCCCCTCTCTCCCTCTCTCTCCCCCTCTCTCCCCCTCTCCCTCTCTCTCCCTCTCTCTCTCCCTCTCTCCCTCCCTCTCTCCCTCTCTCCCTCTCTCTCCCCCTCTCCCCCTCTCTCCCTCTCCCCCTCCCTCTCTCTCCCTCTCCTACACAGTTTCTCCTTTAAGTCACATCTCTCATTTTCTGTGTTCTTCTTAGAGTTAAAAACCAGTGTTGATGTATCGTTTCATTAAACGTCCCTACTTTGTTGGGATTTCTTCAGTTTTGCTCTAATGCCCTTTTTCTGCTACACAGGAAGGTATTTGTGTAAACCCAGGTCTCTCTTAATGTTCCTCCGTCCCAGAGGGTCCTCCTGGCTGGCCATCTTCTCAGTCTTCCTTGTGTCTGAGGGCTTGGCAGCTTGGGGAGCGCCGGGTACCCGAGAACACTGTGATGGATGCCCTCCACTGGAACTTGTTGTGAGCCTGTCTCAGGGCTAGTCCTGGGTTCTAGGCTTTGGGAGGACCCCCAAGGAGGCGATGCTCCACCCCCATCACCCCCATCAAGGGGGCGTGCTGTCAGTGTGACGTATGGCTACGGAGGTGGGCCCTGCTCCCCTGGCTTGTGGCGGTGATGTCAGGTGTCTGCCCACCCCGCATCCTGAGCTCTGGAAGGACGTCACTGTGCGTCACACTTAAGAAGTGGGCAGTGATGCCAGTCCTCCCTAAGGGCAGAGTGTCTACACAAGCTACTTAGAAGTCTCCTGCAGAGGAGACTCGTCTCTTCCTTATTAATTTACCCATTTGTTTCTGTGTGTAAGTAAAGACACTCACCTCCTATTTGAGGTTGCGCTCCAGCACTGCTTTATTTCATTGCTCAGATCGTTACAGCTGTGGCCATTGGCAGCTCTCAGCTGTCCCTGAGCTCCGCTGGCCTGCACCCCATCCACGTGGGTTTTCTTTTGCCTTTGCATGTTCTTCCTTCCTGGCACTACAAGGTGCTCCGGGTTCATATTGTGTCTTCCCTGCCTCAACCCTAGAATCAGCCATTTCTCTAAGGAGCTGTGGTTCTTTCTATCTGAAAATGGTATTAGAAACCAAGGTTTGGGTCTGAGTGTGCTAGTCAGTACTGGGGTGTAGTTGCTTCTTGGCACTCTCAGCAGGCGGAGCAAAGAAGTGTGTGTGTGTGTGTGTGTGTGTGTGTGTGTGTATGCACGCACATGTGCACACACAAATGTGGGTTACTGTAGGCACACAGAATCTCTCAATGTGTAACCACCTGTGTCTATGTAAAACAGATTATACTGTATTTACTAGAGTAAAATGGGAAGAAACTAAATGTTGTAACGTGGCCATAATTATGATGTGGTATATCACAATGAAGGGACAGTTTTCAAAACTACGATAACATAGTACCTTACATTAGAAAGTAGTATGAGTTCATATCACAGTTATACATATGGTAGGATAGATATGTGTGTGTGGATAAGAATTTTAAAGGAAAAATGGAAATGATGGATTATCCATTGCTTATTCTTAACAATAAGCTAATATGTTCTTAACTTTGCTTCTGCACTAGTACTGAAGTAGTCTTTCCATGTGTTCTTGCTAAACCTGAGTGAAATCCGTGTATTTAGTTTTAGATGTATGAAATGGGACTTGTTTATTATTTTCAGTCCCAACACTGGCAGTACTCTGCCAGGCTCTTCTGGATGGTAAAGACCTGTTTAATGGTTCACAGTAACTAAGGAGCATGCTAACTAGTTGTGCGGTTATGGTCCAAGCTGTTTAGCAGGAAGCCGTCTGTTAACATCTGCAGTCGTGCGTTCTGCGAGCAGCAAGAACCGGACGGGTCCAGGGTGTTCTTCTTATCCCCCTCTCGGATCTCACGCTTGACTGACCAGATGCCACATCTCTCAGGCTTCTGTGATTTCTCAAGCCACAAATCAGGATACTACTGGGAATTTCTGGAGGAATCTTTACATAGAAAAGGTAAAGATGTTTCTGGTGGACATTTTCCTGTCCTCTCGGGCTCAGATGGCCACATAGAGAGGGGCCACGATTGACTGAGCAGCGCTGGAGTGTATGGTTTCAGCCACGGCGGTCTCGGGGCGCGGCTACAAACATGGCAGATCAAATGCTTCAGGAAGGCGGTTGCTGACCGTGTTGAGCTGGTGGTCCAGTGATCACAGCCCCTCAATTATGGCCCTGCACGAGAGCGTGAACAGCAGTCATTAAATAATTATGCCTTTGATTAGTTGCCTTAATTGGCCGTTGCCTTTGAAATATGATAACACAATTCAGAGTTTTATTAAAAAACAATTTTTTTCTAGAATTGTTGAAAAAGATTTCACATTAAAAAAAAAAGGCCTGTAATATATTCTGTTAGAAGAGATTAGGGGGAAAAAGAAGAATCCCCTGTTAGAGGAGATGGGGGGGGTGAGGGCTGTTTCCCATTATCCCATTTCTGTCTCCCCTCCCTGCCTGCTGTCTGCTTCACAGAGCAGCAGGGGGGAGCAGGCTGAGGGGTCCTCCGGCAGGGTGTGGGGACCCCTGCCTGCTCCCAGCCCCTGCTTCTGCTCAGCTGCATGACCACACGCTGCACAGAGATGCACTCACATCATTCAACTTGGAAAACCTGATTTGAACTTTATTTATTTCTCAAGTGAGGAGTTGGCTTGCCATGTGAGAGAGACAGAGAGAGAGAGAGAGAGAGAGAGAGAGAGAGAGAGAGAGTGTGTGTGTGTGTGTATGCGCGCGCGCACGAATGCACGCATTCAGGTTTGCATGCCGCATATTCAGTCCTTTATGTGAAGTGGGTAGAGAACAGATAGCACTGCTCAGCTGATGACGGCGCCTAATGAAAGTCGAGCATTGCTCACGGCGCCGGGGCCAGCTCCATACCTGTTCTCACCCCTTGTCGTACCCAGAGAGAGTGGAGCTGAGAGGCCCCCTGCTTCAATTTCCTAACAAGCCATCCTCCAAAGAGCTTTTCCTGCTCAGAATGCACAGCCACCCAGCCAAATAGGGAGAGACATTCCTGTCATTTACTGCTGTGTTTCTAATCCCCACCTGAGAATGTGCCACCCTGAAAACCTGCATTATAAATGTATCACAAAGAAATATCCTACTCACCCTCACCTCTTGCTGTAATCCCTGTTCAAAGTTATCCTCTGGGTGTTAGACTGGAAAAATGGATTCTAGGGACATCGAACCCTTGATCTGCCACTCAATATAGTTCCAGGCCAAAAGGAAGGCCAGCGCTCTGCCTAATTGGAACTTCTGGTCTCCCGGCGTACCTGGAGGTTTGGTATAGTTTATATTTTCCTTTCTTTCCAGGGTTGATATTTTCCATTTGAATCTACACTAGCCCAGTGTGTGGGATCCTTTGGCCATTTCCAAATAAGATCTCTGAGAAGCCACCAGTGTGGAAATTGTATTAGCTTGTAAAGAAAAAGCTATTCTGAGTTATTACAAAACAAATTAAAATTTTGTCACTGAGGGCTGATCACTTGTTTTGTGAGTTTTGGTCAGTGGGTGTTTTATCTTCTGTGTTTTTCCATGGCTTCAAATTAGGAAGATAACCAGTCTCACTAGACGCTGGTAATAGCCAAGTTATTTTGCTTCCTGAACATGTGTCCTATGTATTTGCTTGGCCTCGGGTTTTGTTTAATCCTTTCAAAGGCCCTTTTGAGGGACGTTTCAACATGACTCCTTCTCTGCAAGGCAGCCTCCAGGAAGCAGCCGTGATGTCAGGCCCCTTCACAGCTCAAGTAGTGAGTTCACATAGCGTAAGAATCTTCTGGGTTGCATCTTATGAAAAAAAAATCCACTGCCTTTTTATAAGAGAACAGAACATTTACACAGTCTTGTTGAGCAAATGAACGTTCAAGTGGCCGGCACAAAAGCCATCCCGATCTCTAGCCTCACAATGCAGCCGCCACGGACAAAAGATCATGGGATACCAGGCACACTAAACTGGAAGTGACACAAAACCGCAGCAGCGTCCGCTCACACTGGCGGCGGCTCCTGGGGGATGAGCTTCATACAAAGGGTCCTGGTGCCACACTCAGCCTGCAGAGCTCCGAGGAGCAGAGGTGTTCCCCTCTGCTCCAGTGGCATTTATACTGCATCCTCGAAAACTGATGGATGCAGGATCCATGTGGACAGAGAGCCGCTGTCTGGCGAGGTGGTGGTCCCTTGGCTTCCCTTAGAGGTGCGGGCTGACACTCCCCGTGAGAATGGGCAGGGCTCTTCTGTTCCGAGGGAGATGGTTAGGAGTGAGCAGCACAGCTCTTCACCCAGCCCCTCTCCCCGAGGTAAGGAGATCCCATGAGTTCTTGTAATTGATCCGAGGGCCGTGGGGGCCTCACTTAGCCATCCCGGATGCCATTCACGCAACTCAACGTCCAACATGGCTGAGCCCTGGATCCGCAACCTCACGCCGCGCCTTTTTTTAATCAGCTATCTGAGGGATATTTATCTAATCAACAAAGAGTACTGTCAGAAGGAGACCAGAGGTGACATTAATAAGCCTGTGGTTTCCTGGTACAATGATGGAGGAAGAGTTTAGGACAAACCCCTGCTCATCTGAGCATGCCACCAGACAGAGGAATATTTTCATTCCATTTATAGAGCTCGTCAGAAGAGTCTCATGGGGAAATCCACTCTGTGACTTGTTCTCAGCTTTCACATGCTGTCGTAAAATAAAATACTGTTCTTAGAGAAACAAATTCACAGAAGTTTCCCTTTAAAATTAAATTTCAAATCCCTTGCGATTGCATGAGCCTGTATGAAGAACTGCCTCTTCCAGAACTCTGGAGATGTGTGATAATTGGGCATTGTTACCTCTGAGCGATTCCAGCTACTCTCCCTTGGTCGAAAGGCGTGATTTGCACATTTTTCCTTTCTCTGTCTCTCTTTGGAAAGATTGTGGCTGTCTGTTAGTAATTATGAGGAGTTGAGTGTATTAGGCTGCACTCATTTGGTCATCTAGACTTCATGCTTTGTAACTATCAGACACCTTAAAGAAATGTCCTTTGAATTAATTGATACTGATCTTTCTTGGTAAGGTGCATGACTCAGGTTAGCGACATGCACCCCACCTGCCAACCCAGTGGCCCAGTAACTAGAAAACCAGCTAACAGCCAGGACACTGCTCCACACCAGTGTGTTGGTGCCAGAAGGTGCCACAGTAATTTCTCCCTGTCATTCAAGGATCACCTTATAAATTGGGTCTATCTACACCTTCAGTGGGCATTGGCAGCAGGGCTCTGTGTTCTTCTTAAGGAAATTAACGGTACCACTTTTATTTCCATGAGGTCAACCTTTTGTCTTCTGAGTTTGGTAATGAGTCTGCACGCTCAACCTGAGTTCTTCAGAGTTTTGGACCGTTTAAAACGCTCCAAGGGGCACGGTGAGGAGTTTTACATCTCTCCCATCTTAAATTCTCACCCTTCTGCCTTGCTTGCTTGCTACCTCTTGCTGTGACATTCATGTAGCAGTCTTGTGTGTACCACGCAGTTCACTTTCTGCACCAGTGTGGGCATGTTGTCCTGCTGCTGGCTCCCTTTCCCCAGGATGGTTCTGCCTGCCAGCAGGAGAGCTCAGAAAATTCCATTTAATTTGCAAGCTGATGCGAGAAGAGCGCACACTTGCAGTCTGCACTCGGGCTGGCAATTAGTTTGCACCAGATCTGAAGTGATACGTCACAGGTCCTCACGCCCACGTAGATTTGCATTCATGTTTTCAAACACGTGAGCCAGTGCTGAGACATCATGCTCGTTGTATAATTGCTTGAGACAAAATGACGCCCATTTATGGAAGAGGACTTTGCTTGTCCAGTGAGCAGAGCTGCAGGATGAGTGCCAACGGCAGCTCAGACCTGCTGCCTTTGTGTCCAATAACAGGTGGAGTTCAGATATCAAAATGCTGGCTTTGTGAGAAATGGCATTAACAACAAAATAAAAGTATTGGTTTCTGAAAGTTTAAAAAAAAAAGATCTCAAACTTTAATTAAAATAAAAATTACCCAGAAATTTTCATCTTTTGAGCCAGTCCCATGAGGTTTTCAATAGTTGCCACCTATTGCCAAAGTCAGAGACCAGCTCTGCCGACATGTGATGGTCAGTAGTGGCACATGGCACCAGGCTGGGGGGCCCCAGGTCCCCTTTGACATGGGGGCGGGGGGTCTGTTGCCCCTGGAAGTGGAACTAGGCAGCATGGGATGTACCGTGAGATGTTATCGATGATGATGTGATTGTGTTTTCTCGTGGAGAAGCTTCTAAACAAGGCAGCTTAGAGCAATCAATGCCCCAGGAGACAGATGCACGTATCAGGACCTTGGTATCAGCCAGAAAATGGCCATTTGTTTAAGAGGAAGAAAAAGGCATGACATTTTACACATTAAAATTGATTATTTCATCAATAGGTTAATAGAAAACCAGGCTGCAAGTTCACTTCCTGCTTATACATCCCTCCAGTAATGGGAGACCAGAGCTTGAAAAATGCAAGGCTTAAAGAAGCCAGGGGAAAGGCTCCTGAGCTGGGAGTCCCTCCCTTCCAAAGGGTGCCGCCTTGATTCTGCCTATTTATATGTAAATGTTCTAGAAAGAGGTGAGTTTTCCTGTGAGAAGTGCAGCCTCTTAGTGGCTTCTTCTTTTTAGAACTTATAAAATACGGGATTAGATTGCAGAGCTTCAGCTTTGACAAATTAAGCACCTACTGAATTCTACAAGTGCATCATTGTACCTGCAGGACCTGGGCTCTACCCTGAACAGTTCTAAAGTCAAGGTCTGAAAACTGGCCAGTGTGGTCCCCCAGTGATAATGCATGGTATTTATATTGGAGGGAACCTGAAGACCCCTACCCCGGGGTGGGATTGCCTGGGACAGATGCTCAGGTAGAACCTTGCCAAAAGTAGAAATAAGGGGATTACCCGTGAGGAATTACACGCAGACCCACATATGGGGGAAAGAGGGTCACATCACTGGTGAGAGAGTGCATTTCTTCTTAAATTTTTTGTCGATGTTAAAACTACAAGGTGATTCTTAGGTGTTCATTTATAATAAACTGACATTTTAAATCAAGAGACAGCTAACGTCACAGCTAGTTTTGCTCTTATGATAAATTCAAAATTTGCATCCTGAACACATAGTGTTTCAGAGTTGTATTTGCTTCCTTAAAGGTTTAGGTTTCTCACGTGGCTCTGTAGTGTCACTGCAAAGACATCCCATGTGCATAAAAGTGCTTGAGCTGCAGTTCAGCAGGACTCATCACAGAGTGCCTGGTCATCTTCCCAGCTCACTTTCTGGCCACGAGAATGTGGTACAGGCCCGCCTGCCCCAAGGGCCCATGATGCACTGTGTGAGGTTAGAATTCTGGCTCTGACACTGCAGCAGGCAAGACTAGTTAACCTGTCAGAAATGCATGGGGTCAGAGAGCTGATCTTCTGCCAGGGCCTTGTGAGTGGAAAGGCCAGCTGTGTGCATGTTCCCCAGCCCATGGGAAGGCCTGCGTGCCCCAGGTGAGCGTGTCTCACCTCTACAGCCTGGGTTCCTCTTCCTTGGCTGTGCAGGTTGAGGGACAGATGGTCCTGTGGTGTCTTCTTCAGGAGTGTGCGTGACTGTCACTGCACTGGACCTGTCAGTATGTGAGCCTGCATGGCAGGCCCAACCATCCTGCCCTTTGAGGTGTGGCTGTCTCCAGCCACCGTGCCCCGCAGATGTGCTCTCCAGGAACATCCACCGAACTCCCCTTCAGTTTTGTGCAGTGTCTCCTGAAGGGCTGGGAAGAGTCCTCAACTGCCGGTGTGGCCGTCCCCGAGTTGGCCCTGTGAGTGGGGCAGGCAGGGTGCACTGCACGTCCCTGCAAAGTGGTCCATGTGCAGCCTGCTGGGCAGGCTGCTGTGCCCGCGCTCAGCTGGCACCGTATCCCACTTCTGCCCCAGCCTCCCTCTGATGTCTCTCTCTTGGTGAGAGCTGGGGGAAGCATGGAGCTCCCTCCAGAGCCTGCTGCACCCCCAGCAGTGACAGAATGCACTTGCCCTTCTACAACCGCAAAACTGCACCAAGGTTTTGCTGCTGTGGTCACTGCCCAGCTAAAATCCATTTGGGGAAAACCACTTCCATTTTTTTAACAGCTTCTGGTTTTAAAGACCTATGTTCTGCAACAAAGATGTGAAATGCTCATCATCAGGGTCTGTTGGTTTGAGATGCTCCTAATAATTTGGTAAATCAAAGAGCTATGGCTGCTGGATCTCAGCTCCCTCAAAGGAGGCGGCAGCCCCCAAGGAAAGGCCAGTTTGTGCCCTGCTTTGAGTCCTCTCAGTTTGCAAAGGGGATGCTTGCCCTTCTTTGCCTGGGCATTGCTTTGATTTTGTGCAAACCCAATGACTCTGGCACACCTCTGCCCTTCCCGAGCCCCTCTGTGTCGACAGGGGAGTGGGGGGCCAGGCAGGGAAGGCACCTGTCACCTGCTTGGTGAGACTGACAGCTCGGAGGTGACTGCTCACGTGCTACTTTGACATTTCTTTTCTCCCCTTTTCATTTGTTCTCTTTTCCTTTTTGTTTTCTCTCTCTTTCCCCCGTCTCCCCTCTCTGCTCTCGGGATGCAGCCAAACGCAAAGCGTGGAAACTAAACCGTGTTGGTAGCCTGCGAAATATATACAGCAGCAGCAGCGCCAACACCGAAGGTAACGCCTCCCCGGCCGCCCTCCTTCCCATGCAGACTGGAGATGCAGCCGCCCAGCAGCATGTGCCTTATTGTGTTTGCACAGTCATTCCTGTGGTCTTTCCATCTTTTTGTTTGTGTGTTTTATTTTACCACTCATGTTCCTTTCAGCTTACTTAAATTTTGACCTTTCCCTTCAGTCGTAGAGTAGTGATGTTTAAATTACTTCAGAAACCTATTTTCTCCTCTTTTTTCTTTTCCTTTATACATGTGGGCACTCAATGTAATATTTCCCAAGTTATTACAGTTTTTAAAAGTGTTAGTATCAGGTGTAATGATCTGTAGCCAAATACAATAGTGTGCCGTGACATTTAAGTAACAGTCTTAATTTGTTTTGTGGAAGCAGTCTCCATAATGTCTCTGCAGCTCTAATCCAGAGGCAGGCAGGCCCGGGCCATTTGCATGGGCTGCTATTGCTTGTAAATTCAGTATATTGTTGTGTTTCTAAAGGTCGTCTGGTGCCAAAGTTCACAAATTGACTTGCGTTGCTTTTTTCACCGAAGACAGCCGTCATTGCTTTTGTATAATAGCAGATTGAATTTTTCCCCCACCTTCATTTGAACAACACAATTATAAATTGCCTTTTTTTTATGATTACAAATGTCAGGGGTCAGGATTATTTTGATGCCAGGCAAAGGGAAACCACGCCGTCCGTCCAAGTACATGCAAGGGAGCTGGCGTGGACTCTCTGTGATGCAAAACAGGTCACGGCCGGCGAGCTTGGTGTAATAGGGGGGAATTTTTTTTCACTTAAGTGCGAGCCAAATGGGTCAAGTAATCGCGAGCTCATGCCCTACCGCTAATTGACTTATTTGGGGATGATTATAACTGTAATATTTTTCTTAATGTCACTGTTTTCTGGGCTGTTGATTTTAGCGATTGCCAAGCAGTGGCATTAAATCTCTTGTAAATTTTAAATTGCACGCTATTTCTGTAAACAAGTCCCTTCTTCACATCCTGGTCATTAACCTTTGCTGATTTATATCACCGTCCTCTTTTTCTTCCTTTCACAATTACGCCTGTCCTGCTGCCGAAAGCTCTGCTCTCCGCCAGGAAAAGAAAAAAGAATCTGGAAAACAGAACTGCACTTGCACAATGGCTTGTTAAAGAGCCAGTTTTTAATCATCTTTTTTTTTCCATTGCTCAAGGGGGAATTGTCTGCTAAGGTGCCCCAGTGGTGCTTGGCCCGTTGATGTCTTCTTTCCAAGCATTCAGCAAAGACAAAACGGTAGAGCGGGAGAAAACAGAACTTAGGAAACAGTCACACTCTGTATCTTTTTTGTGCCTTTTAAAGGGGACTGATGTCACTGTTGCTCGGGTGCATACCATTTCTCTTCCCTGTGCCCTTAGCAAATGTTTTTCTTCTATATGCCCACAGGTTTGTCACCACCAGTTGTTTACTGACTTCCAGGCTTAAAAACTAGTAAGTTACAGGGTCTGACTTTAAGTGTAATTGAATACAAAATTGGGAGAAAGTAAGGAGGCACACATGGGCTCCCCTTCTGTGAGGGCAGACGTCAGGATGCACAGGCATGCGGACCCTCAGCCTTGACCATTCAGGTAACAGCCCACTGCGCCAAGCTGGGGCCGGGAGGGTCCGTGGAGGGAGTGAGGGTTGGAGGAGGCCAGGTCCTCTCTGTGCATACTGGGCAGCTATACAAACTCAGGGTCCCCAAGCCAGCTGTCAGTAGCTCTGACAGGCAGTCCCAGGGACTTGGGGGGAAATAATGACGGCGCAGCCATTTCCCTCTCTCCTGTTCGTCCATTTTTCTCTGTCACAGTAAGTTTCTGTTCAGTGTTCAGCAGCATAATCATCCTTCATTTACTTTGGCTTTCTCTTAAGACTAATATCTGTATGCAAACAGTCTCATTTCACACAACCTTTAGTAGTAGATCATGGAATTCGCATAATTAATTCGATAAATGGTCAGATGCCCTCTGATTTCTTGCCTTTGGATGTATGACATCATTGCATGCTCACCATGACATCATCTGTGTGAAATTTGTGACCTGAGCATTCTAACTTTTGTTTTAACCCTCTGAGGCCTTGAGGGTGACACTAAATGGACCCATCCCAAAGTGGAACCTTTTGTAGGTGCCCTACTTCAGGATTTACTCTGAAGTACCCCTAAAACACCACTGAAATAAGGTTGACCCCAGAGTTAAGCTCTCTGTACATGGTTAGAGTAAGAGGGGAGGAGAGCACACTGTTGGGCTTTCCTGGGGACACAGGTTTGTGGGAGACAGACAGGGCCACAACTTGAGCCCCACAATCATTGAATCCCTTTTTATTGAGTGCCTACTTTGTTCAGCCCCTGGACTACATGATCTCCTTTCATCTCCATGGTACCCTCCAGGTAGGTATTGGGTTACAAACAGATGGTAGAGGGTCCCTGGAGACAGGACTTGCCCTCTGTCTCTCCATTTCAGGCCCCACTCACAGAATCACATGGGAGGGGTGATGGATGGATGTCAGGAGTGGCTGGAAACAAGTTAAACATAAGCTTTCATAGAAGTAGAAGCCCATGTACAGGATTGGAAAACAAGCAAAACCATGTATTTTTTCTCTGTCCATTAGGGCACATTTAATCTCTGAAGCCAAGATAGAAACTTGCCTCAGACATACATATTTTACCAAGTTTTAGATCTTGGTGGTTTTTTGATAATTTACCTCTTTCTCAAGATTCCTGCCTTCTGCAGGAACGTAACTTTAACTTATGCATCTCAGAAGCCTGTGAGTGGAACAGAAGGTGGGTTAGTGATGATGCTCTGGTTAGTAGCTGCTGCCAGCCCAAGGAGAAAAAAGACCTGCCTACAAGGTGGCTGCGGCCAGCCTTGAGAACATTCAGCTCTGTCTCAAGTCTTTCTAAGAACCCAGAGAGGCTCCTCAGAACAGGGCGGACTGTGAGGAAGAAGGCCGCGAGGGGGGAGGCCTGCTGGGCTGGGTCAGCAGCAGCCCTCCAGGGTGGAAGGCCCAGCATCCGCACTCACCTGCCCCTGAACAACCAGAAACAGGCTGAACAGCAGCACAGCAGGTGGAGCGAGGAGACGGAATCACGCAGGTGCCTGAGCTGTTTCAGCAGAAGGGAAGTACTTCCAGTATGTGGGTGAAAGGGAGATGTGCTGGAACGATGGGCATTTCTTGGGGTGCGGAGCCCACTGCATCTCCCCTAGACAGCAAGGTGCATATGCGCTCTCAGGCGTGTCTCTGGGTGACACTTGTACAGGGGTCAGCCATGCTTACTGTCGACCCCAAGTCAGCCCACCATCCTGCTCTGTCTACGAAGGTCCATTTCTATGGTTCAGAACTTGCACCAGAGACAGACCTGGGAAGCCCCTGCGCTGGCACATCTCTGTGGCACGCCAGCCTCACTAGCTGAATCAGGACCTTGGTTCTCAGTAGGCACCTCCAGCAAGAAGCAGCCGAGTTCCTGCTGGAGGGCATCTCCCTGCAGCTCCACCCCAGGCCTGCGTCAGAGGACCACGCCCACTTCCTCCACGGACTGCCAAGGAGGTCGCTGCACCCCTGAGCAAGCCTGCGCAGGCCTGACCTCTTGACCATCCCTGCCCCTCCCAGGTACTGGTCACAGTCCCAAGACTCCCAGCAGAGTCGGGGTCAGCCAGTGGCAGACACGCCCACTGCTCACATCTGAGCTGCCGATGGCTGGTGGGCAGCCTGCTTCTCATAGCATCCACTCCACCAGGATGTGCCACTCCCAGGCTGGGTCCAGGATACCTGGAGGGGTCATACTGCCCCCGCTGGCTGCCCTCAGGGTCACAGCAGTCCAGGCCTGCGGCCTCAGGAAGAGGAAAGGTGAGGGTCCTGCGCAGCCCTAGGGGCTCGGGTGGTGGAGGGGGAGCTGCGTCTGGGTCAGGTTCAGGAGGCTCCATCGCCTGCGGAACCTGGAGGTTCCCATGTGACCCATGTGACCATGTGACCCAGGGCTGCAGCACATGGCATGGAGTGATTCCCGGCGTCCTGTTGAGGACCTGCCCAGCCACCCTGGAGGGAGGTCGTGTCCACCCTGTTTTATGAGGGCAGTCCTGGGTCCCAGGGACACTAGCTCATGGGGCAGCCCTGGTGCTCCAGGCTGGCGGCAGCCTGCATCTAAACTATGCTCAGTGAAGAGCAGCCCTGGGCTGGAGGAGAGATGGGTGAAGGAGACCAGAGGGTCAGCAGCCGGCTGTCACCACCAGAGGAAGAGGCTGCCCAGAAGGCGGCTCTGCTCCTCCCTGTAATGGGAGCCAAGGGGACTCTAGAAAGCGAGGACAGTATCAGCAGGTCTTTCTGAGGAACTCCCTGCAGCTCTCAGCATGCCCCAGCCATCTTCCCAGGCCCATGCAGGAGTCCACCCTCCAGACCTGAGTCTCGTCTGTGACCCTTTCCCAGGCTCAGAAGAGGCTGTTCATCCCAAGTCCTCCTGCACACGCTCTTCAAGCTTTTACTCTTCACCAAGAATTCAGCAGACCTGGTGTTGTTTGTGACAGCGACTGTGGTCAAAAGATGCCCCCAGGCTCTTGAGCAAGATGGTCTTGGGTCGTTTCCTCTCCCCAGTCTCTAACCCTGAGGCCATTGATGTGTGCTCCATGTGCCTCAGTTTCCCTGCCAGTGTGCTGGGTGGTGGTTTGGAGTCAGTGCCCATGGGAAGCTCTCAGTGCAGGATTGCCCCTCCTGGTCCCTGCCTGGTGTCAGGAGCACCCCTACCCAGGACCCACACATTCTCTGCCCTTGAAAGAAAGTTAAAATGTTCAAACCTTATTTACATAGCAAGGATATGCAAGAAGAAATGTTGTCACCAAAGGTGTGAGAAGAGACTAGAAGTGCAAACTTAAGTCCTTCCCCAGCTGGTTCCACTGCTGCACCCCCAGAGAAGCGTCTGGTCTAGAAATTCGGATCAGGAACTCAGAATCAGGCCAGGATCCAGTCCCAACTGTGTGAGCTTGATGTTCCCTTCTCTGCCTCTGACATCGAGACAGAAAGCCAGCCTCAAAGAACAGGTGAAGAAAGATTGAAAACCTGGGCAGCCCTTCCCACTGAGCCAGCCCCCAGCAAGGCTGACCGTGGTGGTGGTGGTGGCTATTAAATTGTGGTGCACACTTACCTCCTAGAAAAATAACTTGGGCTCCACAGACAGCACCTGGGGACCATTTTGCAGGCCCATGTTGTGCATAAGTCAAGACAGAATCAGCCAAAGTGAGCAGCCCTGAGTGACAGGCAGCATGGATGCAATCCGTCTAGACAGGAAGCCTTCATGGAACCTGAGTCTAGGGCGACCGTTTACGGAGAGAAGCAAGACAGCTTTTCTAACCCCCGACTTGTGGGAGGAGGAGGAGGTTGAAGATCACCTGGGAACCAAGCACACCTGGAAAGGGAAAGCACCTACAGGGGTACCGCTGGTGCTTGCTGGTGGCCCTGGACAGCCAGGTCTCCTGATGCGCAGACTGGGCCCTGGGCAGAGCACGCTACCCTGTGCCTGCCCATCAGGGTGGTGCTCACTTGTTCCTGCAACCTGGAAGCCCTGGGGGTGCCTCTGGAGAGTGAGGGCAAACCACCTGAGACACCGTCAGCACACAGCCCTGCGCAGTCACTGGAGCCTTCCCCTCTGAACTGGAAGCCCGACCTCGGGCGTGAACAAGGGCATCTGGGGCATGGGCAAGGGCAGGAACTGTTGCCCAGTGTCTTCTGCGTCCCCACATTTTGCCAGTGTTGTATCAGGTTGGCTGGCTGGTTTCCCGGGAGTTTGTTAGGCCCTGTCCTGACTTTAAGAAATGCCCAGCTCCCTGTAGCTCTGGGACCAGAGCTCCCTGAACTGACTTTCTCCACCCCTGGCTCTCAGGTGCTTCCCCGGGTCCTCACAATGTGATTGAAGACAATATCTCCTTGGTGTTGTTGGGAGTACCTCCCTGTGCTGAGATTCAGCAGGAAACATCCCAACTCTGTGGCTTTCCTTGGGGGACTTGGTTCATCATGATCAGTTATGCCCTTGTCCCACGATAAGCCCAGCACAGCACCTGCCAGACTCTTGGCTAAACAACACTGGCCGGATTCAGGGCTCCAGAGAGATGTACCTGAGAACCAGGAGCTGCATGTGCTCAGGGTGGCCAGGGTTCTCTTGGTTTAAGGTGGATGGCTTCTCCAGCAGGAGGGGGCGTGTTTTTGTATGTCTCCCCCACCTACAGAGGTCTTGGTTCCGCACAGCCCGGGACCGTATCCATCGGGCTTTCTTTCACACATTTTCCTACAAAAATGAGGAAATTTTAAAATAAAAATTGGCTCTTTGATTATGGTGGGTCTGGACCGACATCTTGAACGTGGTTTTCACCATAACAGAGTAGAATATCTAAACCATATGCCTATTCAGTGTGTGCTTTTAAAGCAGAAATATTGAAGTATTTTACAAACTGTATGACTCAGAAAATCAGCACAAAAGCCCAGAGCTCTGTGTGGCATTGCCTCACAGACTCTCCCAGGGCGTGGGCAGCAGGAGACCCAGATACAGCCCAGATCGCCAGGAACGCCATTTCCAACTTGGAGCCAGGGTGGCGGCCACCTGGAGGATGGTCTCGGGGGTTCTGAGGCTGCACTTCAGGCAGGAGGAGGTCCTTGCTTACAGAATGTAGAGGAGGGCAGCATGTCAGTGTCCAGATAAGACTGGGGTCAGAAAGACCAGGCGGCCTCACCTGGGCGCTAGTCAGCAGACCACCGAGAAGGAGAGAGGACCCCCACCCCGTGGATGCCCCTGTCTGGGAGAGGCTGGGGACCCAGTGCTAACACTGTTAATAGGGTCACAGCCAAAGGTGGTCAGCACTCACGATTACCTGGGGGCTGATGTGCGTGCTGGGACAGAGAGCCTGCCTCTTTCGTGACAGAGGGGAGGTGGACAGGGTGCTTTTTTCCCTTGTGGCCATGGCTGTTTAGTCCAGTCACTTTTCAGGGCTGCTGTCGGGGGCCTCTGGGTTGGCGAGTCCAGGACTCACCTTGGCCTTGTGTGCTGACCGTCCGCTGCACGGGCACAGCAGTGCATTCTCTGTGTGCAGTTTCAGTAACACGTCTCATTTTGTGGTGTGCTTGTCATTAACTGAGTCGAGAAGCCCGTCCACCCTGGGAACACTGGGTGTGTCCGGGTTCCAGACTGCGGGGACCTGGGAGTCACCTCTCTCTCAGAACTCAGACTCACGTCCAGCCGGCGAAGACCTGAGCGAGACCTCCGCACCCCCGTGGAGCCTTTCCCGAGCAGAAGAGAGGGGTCCTCCGCCCCTCTGCTCCTCAGGCCTGCGCCCTCAGGGATTTAGAGATGCTCGTGTTACAGTTTGGGGCGAGGATCTGGGTCACCTTGGCCATGAGGAAAGGACCCTGCAGTCGTCCTGGCCCCTGGATCCCCACCCCGAGACCTAAACAGGCAGCGTCCGTCTCCCCCCACCTCCCCCAGATTCCTCCTTGTCAGGTGTCCCTGTGAGAAACAGCCCCGGCCTGGACAGCTGTTTCCAGCTGCTCTAGCCCTTTAACCCTTTGTCTGCTAGGATTCCACAAAAATAATTGATGACTGATTGGCCCATTAACCTTTAAGGAAAAAAAAAGTTTGACAGCCGGGACTTGTGTAATGAGGAGGGATTCCTTGTGAAGTCGGCCTGACGGCTGAGCCGCCTGTCCCCGAGGAGGCAAAACTAGCCCCCCGGGGCCTCGTCTGCATAGAAACTGGATGCAATTAGTGTAATATCCGGTGTTATTAATGTCGTTGGGAATAATTGGGCAGGTTGGTTTCGACAGGTTCATGGTGCTAAAATACTATTATAGTGGACCTTTCCACAGACAACCGTTAAACACGGGAAACTGTGTAAGTCCCCGGGAGCCCAATCACAAGGCTTTATTAAACAGCCAAGCTCTGGAATGTCGCGCTATGAGGAGGCCCACCGCCCGTTGGCGCTGGGGCGTGGTGGCATCTGGTCTTCCGTGGTCCGGGACTGACTTTGCCTCTTTCCACTTGTGAGGCCACTGCCGTGGGGAACTCCCAGGACCCAGTTCTCATTTCAGGGAGTGAACTGGACGGAAGCCGCAGGTTCCCGCTGTTGGAGCCTCGGTCCTCGTGGTCTGCGAGGGCGGTGGTGCGGGAGGTGCTGGGCTCCGTCGATACCAATGGTTGGCCTCGTGCTGCCAGTTCTTATTGCTGCCATTTTTTTCTCATCTGATAACTCAGATGTCACCACAACGTCACTCTGTAAAGTGCTGCATTTCTCCCAGGCCATTGGTGAGGTGGGTAATGCTCTGTGGGCCACTGAGATTTGTTGAATGTTAATGATGGTGTTCTGTGCACACGGAAGAAGGGGAAATGTTTGGGTCCAAGAACTGGGGGGAGCGATGGAGCCTGGAGATGTCAAGGGGCAGACTGGGGAGACCAGCAGGAGGTCACCTGGGAGGTACCCAATCCTCGGCCCATCTCCATTGGCAAAGTCAAGACTGACGTTCAGCAGGACAGAAACCCATTTAAAAGGGTATGGGTCACAAAGGGCGGATAGATGGGCTCCGGGAACTGTGGTGTCAGTGGCAAGAGGAACCTGTGCCCAGACCCAGCAGACACTGGGCTCTCAGCACTTCCCACCCCTGCTCACTGTGCTGCCACCAGCTTTCTACCTGTCCCCAGGTTGGGCCCCATGCAAGGGGCAAAGGCACTGCACCTGAGAACCAAGTGGCCCTGACCCTGCCAGGAAAGCCGGAGGACACGTGCATCAGCACCCCCCAGAGCCGGGCAGAGTGGCCAGTGCATCATGCACTCTGATTGGCCAGCATAGGGAGGACCGTCCATCCTGCCCCTGGTGACCAGTGGCCAGGCAGCTAGTCACCCACAAAGGTGGCAGCAGGTCAGTCCCCAGCATGTGACCATTACATTTGCATACTGTGTCACAGGAACCAGAATGGCCTTGGGTAGTGCTTCCAAAAGCATTCTCCAGCCTGACGCCATCAGGCTGCTCAGGGGTTTCTGGGGGAACTACTTTTAAAAGACCAAGCATCTTGCTCCTCCCATGTCAGGAGGGAGAGAAGATTACATAAAGCCACTGGGAGACCCTCTGGTCCCCACTGGGCACACCAGGAAAGGTCCAAAGATGGAGAGAGGATCTGCTTACCACTTTAAGATGGGAAGGTACTCAGCCAAGGCAGTGCCTGCAGAGTGCAGCCCATTCCTAGAGGCACCCGGGCCCAGTGACTGTGTTCCTTTGTGTTTGTATCCCCTGCTGCAGATTCACCTCAAGGAAGCAGCTCACCCCTCCAGGGAAGCCGTGTGCGACTCACGGCCTGAACCAGCAGTGGCTCTCTGATCCGTGTTCTGGTGTTTTATCTTGGTAGGCAGAGAAAATCACAGGGCCAGTATACGTCGTCTCTGAACCCCGACCGTGGGCAGTCACTCCTCAGCCTCCCTTAACCACGACACTCAGTCTAGGGGCTTCCGTGCAGGGAGGCCAGGGGCCTCGTGGGGCTCTGCACCCAGGGTTCAGTCCCTCTTGGGAAGCGAGGTGCCCAGCTGGCTCCTGTTGAAGATCTCAGGTGCAGGGTCACGCCCTGCACAGTCTGGGCATAGGCTTCCATCTGCCTGCCCCGGGCTCCCACCGGGTGGACTGGACTCCTCTCCAGGGAGCCCAGTGGTCCACACCACAACTCAGCCTGGAGCATTAGCCACACAGCACTATGAGTCAGGGGCACTGTGGCCTCTTTGGGACCTGTTGTTGGTCCCTCTATGGACAAACCAGACATCTTCTGTCTCCAGGGCTGGGCTGAGATGTTCAGTTAGAACAAACAGAATAATCCATCGTATTTTCGCTCACGTATGCTGCCCCTCAGACTGGAAAGGTTGGTGGGCAGACAGGGCCACAGGGCCTTTGTGCGTGCGTCATCTATACCACAGTGACTGCAGTGACCACCGAACTTACTGTTGCGACACCCTCTACCCCGAAAGTGTTGGTGCCGTGGGTTGTGGCTGCTGTCCCCATCGGTTCCTCATCTTCTCAATGTCCTGTGCTGTTCCAGGTCTAGTTATCCTCTGGTCTCAGTTGAGTTGACTCTAGGGGCCTGCAGAATGGGTTTCTAATTGGGATGAAGCTTGGTTGTGCTCTGCGGGATCGTCTGGGCCTTCTCCTGGGCTGCCCTTTCAGAATGGACCTTTCCTCGAAAGCCCGGATCCCGGTGATTCTCACCGGCCTCCACAGGATGGAGGGCAGGACTGCGCCCCTCTTGGTGGGCAGCATACCCCTGCTGGCTTGTGCCAGTAGCCTCATGTGGTAGGTTAATTCACTTGGGGCTTTACTATCCTTCTCAATTTCCTATCTTTCACATTTGGACAAAATGGCTTTGTGTCTTCAGCCACAGTGTTGATTGAAATATTGGTCAAGGCGAGACAGGCAGCAGCCCACTACGGGGGCCTCTGCCTCCTTCATCCTTCCACAGAATCCTCCAGTGAGTGGCTGACCCCAGCCCAATTCGCCTGCCTTCCGTTCCTCCAGGCAGGGCCTTCCTCATCCAGGTGAGCACTCAGGAGAGTCGCCCTGGTGGTCACCACCAGCAAGGCCACACACTGCGGAGAGACAGGCAGGGAGACCCAGCGCTGCCATGTACTGGCTGTGCAGCGAGGCTTCCCGAGGAGGGTGGCCGAGGGCTGGGCGCCAGGCTGCTTTGGTTCTCCCAGGGGTGTGGAGGCATCTGCCGAGGGTGGAGCAAGAGCGCGAAGGACTCCTGTGTCCTGGGTGTCCTAGGCACGTGTCAGGACAGCCACAGGAAGGGCGGTCAAGTCAGGGGTCAAGTGAGGAAATCTTTGCTCAATCTCATTCCCTAAGCATGTCCCGGGGCCAGGTAAAGAAGGCAGAGAGGCAGAGCAGAGGAAAGGACCGGGCACTGAAGGGAGAGGCACAGGTGTGCACTGACGTGGGAGATGTCAGTAGAGATGCATGGTAGAACATACGTGTAAGGAGTCGGACACCAGAATAGGGCCACAGGGAGCACATGTGGGGTTTGCAGGGAACAGGCTGAGGTCCGGTGGCCACTTGGTTCCCTTAAGTAGATTGTGTATGCCTGATGAATAGAGCCAAGCCAAGCTGTACCTTAGTGACTTCATGTGGAAGTTTTGTCTTTGCATGGAACACCAAGAGCATTGGAAGTAACTGCTCTTCAGAACGAGGCCCAAAATGGAGATGCTTCTGTGGCAGCGTACCCAGATCTCCACCGTGGTTTTTGTCACTTTGTGTCCTTTATCTGTGTATATGCCTGTGCCTGTCCCTACCACACAGGGGCATTCGCAGAGCAGCTCTGACCCCCACGCCAAGTAGCTCTCTGCCTTTAGCTCCAGTGAATGTAGCTCACAATTCTATCTGGAAGTCCGAATGTGAAAGCTGTCTGGAAGACTAGTGAGCAGGAGTCCTAACTAGGAAGCTAATGGTTGTAATTGTTTTCACTAGATAATCCAATAAATCCTGATCAGAGGGGGCTTTTATGTGTGCATTTGAATTTTACGAGTGCGAGCCTGCTAGTAGATCTCTTCAGTTCTACCCATAAGTTACCAAGTTTGCTTACGGTCAATCTGCATGTGCTGTAATTCTGTCCTGCCCTGTCAGTTTCCTCTGAGTTGGCATAAGATACATGAATTGGGGTACTGTCTTATAAGAATCTGTGCAGAAAGGTTATAATTCATAGTATTAGGACATAAAAGCCCATGGATCAGGAGGCTGGACCTTTTAAGATCCACAGATGCATTGGCTCAGCCTGTAATTGCAAGGTGTAATTGCAGGTCAGCCAGGGAGAAGCCTGTTTGAAAGTCAGTGATTTTTTTTTTAATGAAAATCCAACAAGTCCCCCAGTGTCCGGGGCCTTCCTGGGGTGGGGGAGGGGCTGCAGATCTCCCCGCCCCACCTCCTCCCTTCCCTTCCTAAGGTGGGTGGAGGTTCTGCTTGTGCATGAACACAGGGGTCGCTTATTCTCTGAGCTTCAGGGCAGTGGATGGCACCAGAGCTCCCGCTGGGTCTCTTACTCTCAGAGCACTGGTCACTGGCTGTCCGTAGTCAGGAGCCTGAGAGGCTCCTGGGTTTCCTGCTGCACTCCGTCCCCTCTCTGGTGTCAGCTTCAGCAGCGGGGGTGACGGCAGCCAGCCAGAGCCCAGGGCTTTGTGTACAACCTGGCCTCCCTGGGCACCAGTGTGGCCCTAGATCAGGCCCTCTGCAGCACCTCCTCACCTTTAGGGGAGTCACAGGCCTTGGAGAGGCCGGGGGAGGCTTGGCCCTCCTGACCAAGGTCACTTTCACTCCCTGAGGGTGGGCACTCTGTAGACGCCAAAGGGTTTGCAAATGGGCATGCCCACAGCCCCACCCTCCAGGTGCTGTTGGGTGCAAGACCCACAGGTTTAGGTCCAGCCCAGTGGGCAGTTAAATTCTGCAAGAGCCATGAGCCTATTTTACACAAAGCATGACACGATTCTTTACAGACTATGTAAGGATGTCATAGGAACGTGGCATGATTTTCTCCGTGTAATTGGCCGTTACACAGTATTGTAGGACAGTGCATTGAGAGGACATGGACTTCCTCTTCCTGGACATTGCCTGAGCCCCACAGAAGTGGGGCTTGCCAGCATCAATGGGATTGGGAGAAGGGGTCTCTCAGCCACCACAGGGGAACTGCATTTCTCCTGAGACTAAAAGGAATGAGGGAAGGTGGCTGGAGACAGTTGCCGTGGCCTTGGGGACAGGAGGCAGGAGTTGGGATAAGTGTCCTCGTGGCCAGTGCTACTGGGCGTGTGGCACGGAAGGGCCTCGAGAGCTGCTGAGGCCAAGGCTGGCAGGAGGGCCTCGGGAGCCGTGCTAGGGGAGCCAGGAACCCAGCAGGTGGGAGCTCTGTGCCCTAGACACGAGCCACTGAGTGGCCATGTGCAGATGGTAGAGAAGGTGCCTGGATACCACCTGGAAGGTGGGCTCTTCCCGTGGCTACAGGGCAGTCATGTAGCTCATTCACGGGCCAGAGCTTGCAGACCGCTCACCCAGGAGGACCTTGCCCCTGAAGAGCCAGCTTCACATTTCTTGCTGGTGGTTTGTCGCTGGTCCTGCTCCTCCAGAGTGGTACCTGCTGGGCTGGTACTGGGAATTTAGGGCCAAGGTTTCCGGGCCCAGGCCCTGGGAGGGAGGTCAGTGCACCTGGCTAAACCAGGAGAGACACTCTGCTCTGTAGTGGTTCCCTTGCCCACTGCACAGGTGAGGGACATGCTCCTAGGGAGTGGAGGGATTGGTCCAAAGACCAAAATGGGGTAGATGGTGTTGCAACATGTGGTCTCAAACTGCTCTCTTCCTATCCCAGAAACGTGCCCCTCAGCAGACTGCAAGCCTCAACTCGACCCTTCCGGTCACCTGGAATTCTGCTCTCTGGTCTGAGGATAGCAGGAACTAAAGCTTCTTCCACCCTGACAGGTCCTTTGCCGTGGAAGGACAGAAGTCTCTGGCGTCCTGAGTGCTGCGGTGTTGCTGCGTCTGCGCGCAGCCGCTGTGCAGTAACTAAAACCCAGTCCTGAGATGAGCCTCGCTAACTTAATCTTCTTCCCACAGATACGATGGTCAGCAGTAAGTCACAAACTTATTCTCCTAAGTTGCTTGGTCTGTGCCCGACACAGAGACACTGACATCACACGCTGTTTCTCATTTTTCCCTGTCCCCGAGCATCGATTGAAACCTAGCTAAGCCTGCTGGCTTTAGGAAGCGATCTCGAGCAGGCGGAGGTGTGTGGATTCAGATCCCCGCTGCCGTGCTTGTCCAGGCCTGTGTGTGCTGCCAGCCCCATGCAGGTGCCATTGAACCCAGAGGCACTTTTGTGACAGAGCACTGGCAGAGGGGCTGCTGTCTCATGAAAGTAAACTCTTCATCCCCACCACTCTGTGTTTCAGAACAAGAAGAAAACTTTGAGTTTATCATTGTGTCCCTCACTGGCCAGACCTGGCACTTTGAAGCCACCACATATGAAGAACGAGATGCGTGGGTCCAAGCCATCGAGAGCCAGATCCTAGCCAGCCTACAGTCCTGCGAGAGCAGCAAGAATAAGGTAAGCCCTCAGCAGGCTGTCTCCCGAAATCAAGGCCTCTGATCATTAAAGAGCAGCAAAGGCCCAGAGTGCTGGCCCAGGAGGACAAAGCATCAGGTGACGTGTGGATGACAAGGACCCAGGTATTCTTTGTGAGCAAAAGACTAAATAAGTGAAAAGATAAAAACACTCTGTCCATCTTCACCGCGTGTCATGCCTTGGTGTCCTGGCTTGGCCCTGTCCTTGTGGCAGGATGTCCAACACTGAATCTTTGTTCTATCAGGTGGACACGCTGAATGGCCATGGCGGGTGCTGGAGTCTCCTGGGCTCTTAGGTCTTACGCATCCACACTTTGTCTGGGGAAGAATAAATCAGAAAAAGACACATACCATTCTGTTCCCACAAATGCCCGAAGTCCAAACCCACGCCAGGTGGGGAGGTGGCCTTGTTAGAGGTGGACACGGAAGGTGCCTGCAGACCTGGGCGGGAGGGAGATTGGGTGAGGAGAGGTTCTCTTTTCTAAACTGTTGCTAAAGCCTGGTGCGTGTTTTAATCAATAATTAGAGGCGACTTTTTTTTTTTTTTTTTACAGTTGTATAGCCAAAGAAAACGTGTTTTAATGTGCATTTTTTAGGCCACTGCTCAGTGTCATTCCTTACACTAAAATTATGTTCCCATCCAGAGCTGCTTCCATTTCACTGTTTTAATCCTCGTCTGTTTAAAACCCCCTTGCTGGGACATTTTAGAGCCTCAGAGTACATTTTATTTTTCTAACTGTGCCCAAACAGAAACTGAGGACATTGCCCACCAACCTACAAAGTCAAGTGCATTTAAAGCAAAATCCTGGAAGGGATTTGTGGTGAGCTTTGTGTGCACATGCAACACACTCCCACACTCGGATGCCAATGTGAATTGAAACATGCTTTCAATACTTGGGTATCTAGCTGAGGGGAATTAAAACCCAATAATACAAGATACTAATTAGACAAAGTTACTAAATCATAACTTAAGGTTACACAATAAGCAATAAACTATTCTACATCAAACAACATGTCAAGAGATGGCTTCATTCACTCCTCAATATAAAGAACTCTTACACAAAAATAAGATTTATCCCAAGTGTCCCTTGAAATTGATCAATTTTTGTTTTAAACATGATATTAAGTGCATATTTAATAAACAGGCTGTAACTGCTGCAGGCGTCCTTTCCCTAGCACCTGTAGAACCAGCAATTCCTCTCCACTAGGTAATGGTGCTCCTTTCAGGACTGTTCAGGTGGAGCAGAGCTGGAGGCGACCCAAGCATCTGGGGCAACTTGACAAGGGATTCATTGATAAGTGGAAGACGAAAGCGCACGGTATCAAAATATCAGAGCTCGACTCTGCGTGGCCCCGCCACGGGTCACACGTCTTCACGTACTTTAAGAATAAGTGCCCCACCAGCACGCTTTGTCCCAGTTTGGTTTCCTCAAATGGAAAGGGGGTCTCCAGCCATGACATGGTGTGGACGGGTTTTCTGAGCAGTGAGCAGGAGTTAGGTCTGCCCTGCCGACGAAGCCCGCAGGTCGGCTTCCTCTGCTTCTTCGGTCTTCGTGCCAAGAAGCGCAGTGTCAGCCCAAGTGCGTTAGCACCAACCTTCCCGGGGACCCCTGGCCTCCTGGTCACACACACAGCACTGGACTTTCCTCTTTGCTGGTTTTGGCAGAGTCCGTCTCAACAGGTGGATCCCGACGCGTAGCTTTTCTCCCTGGATCATGCTGTCTCCTGAAGACATCAAGAGAGGAGACTGAAGATCTCCCTCCCCTATATTGCACGGGGTTGAGCTGATGGTGTTAGGAGGTGTCTGTCTCCCCGGGCTTCTCATATTTTGCTTTTGTCTGTCTTCCTCCACGCCCAGTCCCGACTGACCAGCCAGAGTGAGGCCATGGCCCTGCAGTCCATCCGGAACATCCGCGGGAACTCCCACTGTGTAGACTGCGACACCCAGAGTGAGTGCGCCAGGGGAGCGGGATGGACGTGGGGCCCAGCTGCAGGGTCAGGCTGTCGTCCCTGTCAGGAAGGGCGGTGACGGGCACCAAGGTCCACTGTTCTGTCCAGACTTTACCTTAGCAGTCTCGCCGATGGGCGTGCACCATTCCCAGGAGCAGTCAGTGAGCCCTGCTTAGGACTGCGAAGGACTCAGCCCAGACCCACATCCCATCTCGTCTGGGAAGCAGCCTCTGCTACATTAGTAACCAATTGTTTGGTTTTTTCCATAAAAATAGAGTCCATTTCTGCCCAGAGATTCTGGACTTTTTTTTTTTTTTTTTTAATTTCAAAAGTATATGTCCTGGGTTTTGACATCATGATTCTTTTTGTTTTAAATACATTACAAACTGCAGCATTTGATTGAACCAGTAGAACTTGTAGTGACTGCTTCATGACTCAGTTGTATTTCGTGCTTTCTATTGTCCAAAATGTGATCGTCCCTTTGACAGGGGCATTTTGTGGCTTACCTCCTGGAGGCTGGGGATTGGCTTTTCACTCTTTTAGTCCCAGCCCTGAGAAGTTTATATTGGGTATTTTTTTTTTCTAATTGTGTTAATGTTTTTGTTTTTGTTTTTGTTTTGTTTTTGTTAAATAGCGTTTCAAAGAGGGGAGACTCAGTTCAAAGTTTAAACCAGGTCAGAGGTCCTGGGGCCAGGCCAGCGCTGCCTGGCAGGCATGGTGACGGGGCTGGTGCTGAATGTCTGGAGCCAAGCCCAGGGACTGAGACGTGAGCCCTCGAGAAGGGCCAGCTGGGCACTTGGCGTCAGGCTGCTTGGGGCCAGCCAACCTGCCACAGGGTCAGTGTTTCAGCGAGTTCTGGGGACACGTCGGGTTTGTGCAGGTGGAGGAGTCTGAAGGGACCATGCAGCATGGGTCACTGCCAAGCAGAGGGTAACCCTGGCCTCGTTTAGGAAAAGAGCAGCCTCTCAGCTGGACCCGTGTCAGAGCCAGTGGGGTGCGGCACCGGAGGCAGAGTTGCGGACTCTGTTCTTCAGTCCTCGGTGCCGCAGAGCAGGACAGGTGGACCCCAAGCCAGCGGGAGGAGACGGGCCTGTCTATCTGAGGGTCCCACTTCACGTGGAGCAGGGTAGAGAGCCAGGGCAAGGAGGCCGACTGGGAGGACTGGGTGGTGGCCACAGGGAAGGGTTGGGCTGCCCCTGCACCGCCACTCGTCTCAGGCCTGGGAAGGGACACAGCGCGTCACTTCTCGTGGTGGGGGACCAGGCTGCCGTTTTCACGCTCCTGGAGATACTTCTTTAAAGTATCTTTTTTTGTTTGAATCTTAAAATTTTACTTTCAAAACGTGTGGTGGTGGACGGAGGTAGAAGACAGGAGCAGTTATTTGAAGTGTGTTTTTATCAAGAACTTTTTAAAGTAGACCTTTCTTAGAAGCACAAACCTGAGACGCTTCAGACCGTCCATTAGGGAAGTTCTGTCCTTGTTTCCACTATACATCTAAGGATTCCGTTAAAAGAAACTAGTCCGTGGCCTGTGGGGACCGTGGCCTGTGGGGACCATGGCCTGTGACAGATTGGAGGTCAGGAGGGGGTTGTGGGGGCACTGAGGGTGGGTGGGGAGGGGAGTGCCTGCCAGGCTGAGGGACCAGTGTGGGTGGAACCAGCAGACCACCTGGGTGGAGGAGCAGCACGGGAGCCAGCAGAGCTGGGCAGCTGGGAGGCGCCAGGTGACTGTTCACCAAGCAGGTGCCATCTTTAATACTCACGACTCTTATTGTTGGTGCCACTGTGGGCCCCTTTACAGTGGGGGAAACGAAGAGTCCAGGGCTTGAATAATTCACGCCAGGTTACAGAATTGGCGAATCATGACCTATCCTTCAATCCACGCTCGGGGCTGCCTGTGTTTCCTCAAAGGTCTTAAAGCCTGGAGAGTCTAAGATCAAGGACACACAGAGACAGCACCCTGGCCAGGATCTTCTGAAGTAAAATCATCCAGTTTGGGTGCAGGGCCGGGAAACATGTGCCCAGGCTGACATTCACCATAGCAACCATGAGCACCCCTCAGCGCAATGGGCACGGTTCAGGAGGGCTGGGTGCCCTGGTGCCTGCTGGGCTGCTCAGGGGGAAACTGATGGAAATGGCAAGAAACTAGTTTGGAAGATGTCCATCGCACCACAGCTGGACCCAGGTCAGGAACACCCCGGGTTCTGCAAAGCTGAGGGCAGTTATGGGCATGGAGTGCCTCAGGAGATACTGCACTCCAGGGACAGCACATGCTTCTCCCAGTGAGTCTGGCTGGCCCATCACTTCAGCTATGCTGCCTCTTAGTAGGGACCAGGCGGGGGACTTCAGTGCAGCATGGGATTTGAAGCTGTGAAAACCCCACCTCCTCCTGTGGTTCTTCTGGACACCAGGAGCCCCGGCTGTCTGCCCTGTTGGTACATCCCAAAGCCCAGCTTCCAGTGTGGACACTAGACTTCCTTAGCTTTGGGGGTAACCACCTGTAAAGGGAGTCTGTGATCCAGTGAATTTAGGAAGCTCAACAGCATCCACCAAGGGGGAGTCGAGGCCTTGGCCCATCCCTGCTTCTGGGAAGTCCTGCCATAAAGATGCCTGTTGCACATGGTGCAGTCCAGCTGTGGTAGAAGTCTGTTTGGGGCACCTGTTGCCAGACACCTGCCAGGAACAGGCCCAGAAAGCCTGCCCTTGGGGGCCCATAGAATCCCAGACCTTGGGGCCCCCACATGGCCCCCACCAGCAGCTAGCCATTCAAGGACAAACCCTGCGGGGCAGCCCAGCCTTTCTGCACTGCCAGTCCTCCTACCCATCAAGTCCTGGCCAGCACTGCTCCACACGGATCCTGCCACCATGTCTATGTAAACATTATGGGTGCCCTTCCCTCCCAGGTGACCCAGCCAAACTTGCAGGGGGAGCCCCACCAGCCTCTCGGGTCCTTGCTAAGCCCACAAGCAGAGCCATCCATTGTCCCAAGTCCTCAGAGCCTTGGCCCCATGTCGCCTCTCCAAAAGGTTGTCCTTGACCACTGGCTGTTTCTGCAGTGCTGGGCAGGCGCTCTTCCACCACGGCACACCCAGCCGCTGACCACCGAGTTTAAACTGCTCACGTCCATCTGTGTCCTCTTGCTCCTCCAGGGGTGCCTGGTTCTGCCACCTCTTGGTGGATCATGTGATCTTCTTATTTCTTCCTTAGATATCAACTGGAGCAGAGGTGAGGCTGACCCTCCACAGCCCTGGTCATAGGGGCGGAACACTCGGTCTTGACTGGGCCTCAGCGGCCAGGGGCTTGGACTCCGGGTCACTCTGCTCCCCTTGAATCTTCCATATTTGTCGTCTTTACAGAAACCTTTGAGTATAGGCCCAGAAACACCCCACCCCCACCCCGTGTGGACATCCTCCTTTAGATCCAGACTAGGACAGTCTGGGAGGTAGGCAGGATGGCCATGTGCCAAGCTCTCTACACACGGTCCATTGTCATTGGTCTACACAGTGGCCTGGAGCAGTGTAGTGGGCCCCACAACCAAATGAGTCTCCTGTACAGTGCAGGCGAGCACCCCTGGGGGCAGCGTTGACTGTCCACTGTAGCACTCAGCAGTGGCCCTTCCACAGGGCACAGGGCGAAAGAGAAGGGGATTCAGTGCAGGAGGAGCCAGTGAGGAGGGTGTGGTGACAACGCACTTTAGCACTGACTTAGCTGGAGTTGGGTGTCTTGGGACTGTGCCTGTCACTTGCCTCTCAGGAATTCTTGTGTCCCCACCTTATGCCCAGCACAAACCACAGCCTGCGGCCTTCTCAGAACTTCAGGTCCCCCAGTGCGGCCCTGAACCTTCCCAGCGGATCTCCCAGCCATCCTGGTGTGGGCTGCCACCCGGCACTGGTGGGCTTCCTTGTGCCTGCTAACGCTGCCGTGGTCAGACCAGAGCCCTGTGTCACTTCCTAGTACATCCTGTCCTGCCCAGACAGCCTACCTCCCACGCGCCCAGACCCCCTTGGAGGGCTCCCCTGCTTAGTGGAGCCATTCTGAGTCACCTGCCAAACGCACTTCAAGGCAGAGCCCTGAGGAGCTGGCGTGACCGCACCTGCCACCTACCTTCCCGCAGGGGAAGCAGGCACAGGGTCAGCCTGGGCAGAGGGCAGGCTGCCAGGAGTCATCTGGCAGAGGGTGATCACGCAGGACGTCCTGGGAAGGAGGACTCCAGCTGAGGCCAGAGAACGAGAACTGTACCAGGGCCCAGGGTGTTTGGCCAGGCGGGGGAGCCCCGAGCACTGGCGGGTCAAGGAGCTGAGCGTCTCCGGTGGGACCAGTGAGAAATGGTTCTCATCAGGACCAGGAACAACTCGATCCAAATGGCAGACAGCAGCCATGGGTGGCTCTGAGTCCTGGGGTGACATGAGCAGGCTCGTTACATTCCCTGGTGCAGGTGGGGAGCCGTCTGCAGTGGGTGGAAGGCGAAAGCACAGGCAGTAGCTGCTGTACCATTTCATGATGGCGGAAAGGACGAGGGTTTGAGAAGGAAGAGCTGGATTTGAGGGAGCTTGAGAGCACGTGGTGAGCTATGGGAGCGACAGGAAACCTGAGGTTGGTTGCCAGGATCCTGCGTAAGTGACAGGAAGGCCAGGGCCGCTGGCTGAGGTCAGGAACAGAGTATGTCTGTGAGGCGAGACGGTGACAGCAGGGTGTCTGCAGGACGGGGATGGAAGTGGACTGTGGCGGGGATGCTCTAGCTCGGGAGCGAGGAAGAGGTGACAGCTGTAGGTAAGAGCTAGTATGTGGGTCGCCTTGGAGCCGTGGGTTGGGTGGGCTGGGTTTTAGTCGGTGTTCTCACCACTGTGACTGAGAGGCCTGCCGAGAACAACCAGAGAAGGAGCAGCTTATTTGGGTGTCACCATGCCAGAGGTCTCAGTCCACAGATGTGTCCGGAGGTGAGGCAGACCATGGTGGCGGAAGGGCGTGGAAGGGGACCACAGCTCAGGACATGATGATCAGGAAGCAGAGAGAAAGGCCCCTCACCATGGGCAGAACAATCCAGAGGCAGTTCCGCAGTGACTGCCTCCTCCAGGCGCCACCTGCCCTCGGCCACCACCCAATTAATCCCTATTCGGGGATTACGCACTGACTAGGTGACGACTCTCGCAACCTGATCATTTCACCCTGAACTTCCTTGCATTTTCTCTCACATGAGCTTTTGGGACACCTCACATCTAAACCATAGTGGGTTTGCTTGGAAGAGAGTATGGACAAGCTGCAGGAGCCCTGAGGGAGGGACAGGTCCAGGAGGAGACCAAGATACAGCAACCAGAAATGTGGGAGAAAACCCGAGAGAGGCTGTTGACCAGGATGGCATCCGAGTCAGCATCGGAGGAGGGAACTGGGACGTCTTCAGCCAGCAAGGGGCCAAGTAAATGGTGGCAACTCCCTTGGGTGTGGCCTTTGAAGGTGGCTGGTGATATGGGCTGCCCTGTGTTTCGGGGACAGTGGGGGGTGCAGAAGCAGAGGTGGCCAGGGTGAGGAGGGCCATGCAGGCTACTGTCCACACCTCCCTCTTCTCCAAACACCTGCAAGGCCGGCCAGAACTTTGTCTACAAAGCCACCCTGCCCCTGCTGTCCTGCCCCCCTCTGCGTTTATTCATGTGGCTGAATTCTTCGGCATCTACGCTTCCTTGTTCTGTTGTTTGGCTGTTCATTTGGGGCATGGGTTTCCCCCTCCCACCTGACACCTCTCAGGCCCAGACCTCTGCTCTGGCCCGTCCCCTGGCATCACCTCCTGAACGTGGACTAGATGTTAAGCAAATGGCTGACTGATTGATCAGTTCATATACGACAATTCCCGGTCATTTGCCGTGTGTAGAACAAAGGACATGTACTCAGTGAATCACACATTGTATCAGCCACCTGGTGTTCTGCCGGCTCTTCAGGT
Organism: Spermophilus citellus; assembly: GCF_964194105.1. Classification (NCBI taxonomy): domain Eukaryota; kingdom Metazoa; phylum Chordata; class Mammalia; order Rodentia; family Sciuridae; genus Spermophilus; species Spermophilus citellus. Next base: position 132,504,533 of record NC_138192.1, read on the forward strand.
GATCTGGGGAAGTAGTGACTGTCCTATGAGTTGAGCCTTACTTGCTTCTGTCCTTGAAAACATCCTGGCTAATCAGCTGTGGATTCTAGCTTCGGCCAGCCCTGGGCCTGAGTTTCGGGTCTTCCAATGACTCCGGCCTATACCCAGTGAGTGATGCAGGTCAGGGGTCCCAAAGCCCTTCTATGATCAGGTTTGTTGTCCTGCAGAAATGGGTCCTTGGTCCGGTATCACAGCCTGAGGCTCTGTCATTCATTCTGCAACTCAGGGTGACAGAGCCGGCTCCTCACTACCCGAGGGCCCCTGTGCCAGCTTGCCAGCCGTGAAGCATGGAGAGTCCAGTTGCCGCAGTGTTACCCTTAGAAAAGATCCCAACGGTGTATTTTCCCATCATTCTTTCATCTTTGAAATCCACGGACACTTCCATCAGGGGCCTATCAAAACCTTTGTGCTGGTTTAGTAGAGGTGGTATGAGGGCTGCTCTGGCTTTGGGAATGACCCCAGCTTGCTTCCCCCTGCCCTCTGCCAGCAGCTATCTGCTGTGGACGCCAGCCGTCTGGAAGTGAGCATGGCTACTGAAGGGTTGGAGAAGGCGTCCCTCCAGGGGCACTCTAGCTGGACCGTGTCATTGTGTGTTGTGGAGGAAACTCGTGGGCTTCTGCTTCAACCAGGGTTTTAGAACATGTCACTTCTTTGAAGGCACCTAGAACAATATTGAGTACTGGCCAGGGGCTGTGGGGTCATGTGAGGGTGGGGACCGCCCAACGTGGAGTTTGACCAGCTAGTCCTGAAACTCTAAGGACAGCAGGGACAAGCGATGGTGGTCTGACGTGCCCGGCTGTTCCACTCCCCGCAGATCCCAACTGGGCCAGTCTGAACTTGGGAGCCCTCATGTGCATCGAGTGCTCGGGCATCCACCGGAATCTGGGCACCCACCTCTCCCGGGTCCGGTCTCTGGACCTCGACGACTGGCCCATTGAGCTGATCAAGGTGATGTCGTCCATCGGGAACGAGCTGGCCAACAGCGTCTGGGAAGAGAGCAGCCAGGGGCGGACGAAGCCCTCCTTGGACTCCACGAGGTAGGAACCCGGCAGGGCGCTGCCTAGACGCGGACACCACAGTTAGACACTAGGGTCCACCCGAGGGACAGCCACGCTCAGAGTGGCCCTGGCAACCTGTAGGAATGCCAGTTAGGCCAGCCCAGAAACATCTGTGTTGAAAATTGGTCTTAAGCAGAGTGGATAATTCAAACTGCTTAATTTTTTATGTTTGTTTTTAGGCCTTGGGGATTTCTGTCCCCCTCTTAGAAATGTATTAAGCTTTTAACCTTATGAATATATTACTTTAATTAATACATTTCTAATAGGCATAAGCTGTGCTGACATAATTATGACTTTTTGATTCTTTAATCTTATTTACCATTCTTGTATCTTTGTAAGCATCTGCTCCGTTGGTAACCACCCCCGCTCCTACCAACAAGTGAATTTGTGAGGAGAAAATATGTTTTACTTCCTAAAATATATTTCTAACCCATTTAATCAACCAAGTTCAGCATAATGTATGGCGACTCCTCATTAATGTTAATTGTTATCCAGTGTAAAAAACGCATTTATTTTGAGGCCATTTAGTTTCTCATTTGTCATTCACAGCTATTACAAACCGTTTTTGAGAGGACACATGCATATTTAATACCCCTCAGAGGTGGTGAAATAGCATGTCTTCAGAGCAGGCCTGTCTGCAGCCGCCTCCTCCGCGCGCGTCCATGGCAGGTGCTTCCGGGGCCACTCAGCAGGGGTCTTGCTCCGCCTAGACAGCGGGGCTGAGGTGTTTCCAGCGCTCACTTCTTGGGCGTGGGGTGAGACGAAGGCAGGAGGTGCCACCCATCCTTAGCCACAGGAGAGGCCTCGCTCTGTTTTGCTGGTAATGCAGTGGACCGGAGGCCAGTAGTGCTCAGTCCATGGCTCAGCTGCAGACGTCGGTGACCACTGGGTGACACCAGAGCCACAGACCCAATGTCACCAACACTGCAGTGGGAGGGTGTGGTGCCACCTTGGGTTCACGTGACATCGGTGACCACTGGGTGACACAAGAGCCGCAGATTCAATGTCACCAACACTGCAGTGGGAGGGTGTGGTGCCACCTTGGGTTCACATGGAGGGGGAAGCTGGCACCAGTTAGTCCTGCTGTCCCCGAGGCTGCTCTGGGGAAGGGCGGGGATGACAGAGGCGTGCCAGGTTGACTGTTGGAAGTCCCACAGGTTCGACATGCGGGCTTTTCTCATGTGGGTTGCACCGTGCCACGTAGACACAGGTAACTTCTAACAAACCAGAGAAACCCTCGTCTTGTTAAAGCTGCCTTGATCTGTTGACCACCGAGTTAGAAGCAGCTGGGTCGTCCACTAGGCGCGTCCTTAAAAAAGATCAAATCGCGTTGCATTTAATCATTGAAAGAACTTCAGTCTGAAAATCGGAAATTAGATTGAGTTTAATGTTTGAATGAACAAAACATTGAACTAAGGTTGAAAAAATTAACAGGTTTTTAATATCAGGAATTAGAAAAGCTTGTTTTTCTGTCCATTAAAATTTGAAACCATTTAAAATTATTAGAAGTGAAGTTGTGGGTTATTTTTTAAACTGATAAATATTTCATATTAATTTTGCAGTTCTAAGTGAAAACCACAGGCATTTGATAGTTCTTTGTATCTTTGAATGAAGGGCTTGCATTTGTAGCTCCTGATCTAGAGAACATTAGACGTTCAGAGACGTATCTCGAAGTCTTCCTTTCTCACTAACGAGGCAACTGCAACAGAACCCCATCTTTTCTTGGGTCACACTGGCTTTCCTAAAGAGAAGTGCCAATAGCCAGGCACGTTGGCACACACCTGTAATCATTGCCACTCAGGAGACTGAGACAGGAGGATCACAAGTTCAAGACCATCCTCAGCAACTTAGGGAGACCCTGTCTCAAAACAAAAACAAAAAAAAAGAGGGCTGATGGTGTAGCTCAGCTCAGTAGTAGCGCACTTGCCTAGCATATGAGAGACCCTGGGTTCCATCCCCAGTGCCACCAAGAGTGGGGGAGGTTACAGTATTAAGGTGCAGTTCCTCTCCAGGGCGCGGACATCCTAATGAGGTTCCGTGACGTTTCCACAGGTAGCTCTTGAATTCCTATGTTCTGTCCGCCGCTAAGATCAATGTACAGGAGAATTGACTTTAATTTTTTGTGCCTTTAAAAATTCTCCCTGAGAGTTTTGTTTTTGATTGAATTCAGTGAATGTCCGTTGAGCACTCGCTCATGGAAGAGATGGTGAATGGTGGCTGGGACAGCAGTGGCGGGTGACGTCCTGGGCCTGCTGGGGGTGCCAGGGCTGGCAGAATTTGGCAGGTGGGGGGGGGACTCTTACAGCTGGTGTGCTGCGGGGCCGGGTCACTGGACGAAGGCTGCTCGAGCCGGTGTCTTAATATGAGGTGGTTCTCAGGGGAGGTGTGCCGGGGGAGGTCAGTGGCCTGGGCTAAGGCAGGAGTGGGGGGCTCAGCCTGCAGGTGTGCACGTCAGCACGTCTTCCCCATAGGCTGGACCCTCCTGTAGATGAGGTGGCCAAGGAAGGTGCCGGAGAGGGCCTTTGAGCCTGGGCACCAGCACCGGGACTAGCACCGGGGTGTGGGGGCACTTTGGTCTATTTATGAGTCTGAGTGTGTTCCACCTGGAGGAAGCGGGGAAGGCCGTGGTCCTGGCGGAACACAGGAAGCCTTAGAAACACAGTCAAAGCAAAACAACAGCCAATGGTACAGCAGTGACTCGAAACCACCTCCTCCACCACCTCCGTGCTTCCCCGAGTGCAGATGAAAACCAGAAAGTCTGGCTACGTCCCTGCAGGGGTTCATAGCCTTGGGAGGATGGGTTTCTGGTCCCGGTACCCACCCCACCCATCCATTCCCTCTCTCTGCAGAATCTAGGCTTGATGGGGGGCTTCTGACATGTCCTAAGGTGGTACTAGTAAGAGACGCTGAGGTAGGCTGGGTGCCGCTCCCTGGTGTGGCACTTGCCTAGCATGTGCAAGACCCTGGCTCAGTTCCTGGTACCTGAGGAATAAATAATGAATGAATAAATAAATAAGGATGTGGAAATATATTTAAATAAGTGTTTAAATAAAAGCCCAGAGTCTGATGGCTTGAGAAGAGTGCAGTGCTTCCTGAGACGCTCTGGTCTGGACTTGTCCTGACAGTGGAATGCGGCTAGAAGCCGCAGACACCCTCCCCCGACCCTTGCCCACCTGAGCACAGGCACACACGGACTGAGGCCCGTGGGCAGGCACAGCACACCTTTCTCCTCTGTCCCCGAAAACGCGGCACCTGGAGTTGCCTGGGCCCACAGGCAGCCCAGGAGGGCAGGCACCGGGCAGAGAGACTGGCCTTCAGCCTGCTGTCCCCGTGCCCCTATTAAAGCAGCTCTGGACTGCTTATAATTGGTTCCATGATTCTCAGCCACCCTGAGAACTGCCGTTCAAACTTGAGCAGCATCATGATCAATGGAAGCTGACGGCGGCTGAAGCAGTATTGACTTCCCATTCCTAAACAGCACAGTCATTAGTCAAGGAAAGCATCTTTTAATTACTCCCAGGAAGGAGAAAAAAAAAAATCTTTTTGGATGGATTCTGCAACAGCTGCCATTTTGTCCAGTGCATTCGATATTAAATTTATTGTCATAGGAGGGAAAAAGATACCCTCGTCCCCCTCTGTAATGGGGGTTTAATTTGGAGAAGGATTCATGTCAGAGGCGAGATTGATGAGACGATAATTAACTACATCTGGGGCAGAATCAGAATTCCCCCTCTTTAATTGCTATTGATACCATTTAAGCACACACTTAAAATATTGATTTTAGATGGGAGGTTTAAGTGGCGCACAGGTAGTAGCAGTGGGCAGAGGAGCCGGGACTGTCGGGGCTGAGCAGGGGCATGTTGCAGTCTTAGGGCCAGGATTTTTGGTGTGAGCTCGGGTGGTGGCCAGGATGAGCACCTTGTAGCAGCTGGGGAGCCATGGGGCAGGGAGGGTCCCTCTGTAAGAGCACCAGTGTCTGTCACTATGGAGACAAGTGGCCAAGCTCCTCTTCCAAATGCAAGAATACTAACCTCAGAGGTAAAGGTATTAAAATAGCAGGTGGACCTTGCTCGAGTGAGGGGACAGGTGAATGGGGAGGGTACAGGTGGTCACCCCAGAACATGAGCCTTTTATGCCCCTAGGGCAGGGGACTTTGGCCTTTGCAGCACAGGGGCAGCTGTCCCCGTGAACCCATCTGTGCCCCAGGGCTCAGTGGCGTTTGGGGGCCTCGTGGGACACCATGACCGCATTCTGTATTATCGTCCCCTCTCACATGGAAGCCCTTTGGATTGACTGCAGGGACCGAGCTGAGCCCTCTGGGCAGAAGCCACCCTCTGCTTGGCCCTGTGGCTCTGCCTTCGCCTCCCATCTTTGTCTCTTAGTGTCAGGCATCTGGCCCGGGAGGGTCTGCGGGGACGTTGCTATTTGCATTTCAGCACAGGTAGCCTATTTACGCGTGCTCGGGAGCCTGCTGCGTTGGACTAGGAAATCAAAGGAACCTGGAAGTGCAGAACTGGGTTTTCAATTCCATGAAAGAGCTCTTGAGAGGAGCTCTGAGCACGGCTGAAATCACCCATTGCCTCTTTGATGCTACTTGGAAGGGGGCTAGCGGCTGATTTAGTACACACTCCCTCCTGTCTTTAGCTTCCTGTTTCTCTTCTTCTTTTCTTTTTTTTTCCATTATTTGTAAGTTCACCTCCATGCCTAAACATCCTTCTTGTCTTTAACCTATAAAAAGATGTTGCCTTGGAAAGGAAGATTGGTGCCCACATCAGAAACCCGAGTGGGAGAGACTGGCCGCGCACTTGCAGATGGAAGCAGCCTGCCCGGCGATGGAGTGCCGTCTCCTTTTGATTCTGCAATGCCACTTTCATCTTATTTATGCACATGGAGATATTGATAAAGGGGAAATGTATCCAAACTGAAAATAATTGGATCCCTGCAGCCAACTCTGAAATATTAAAAGCAGCCCCACTCGGCCACGGCTTTGTCTTGTTAGGTTTGATCATAAGATCACAATATAGTAATCTCAGGCACAGATTCCTGCCCCAAAGATGCACTGTTCCAAATGTGGCCTCGGGGAGCGTGCCTGCCCACGCAGCCCCGGGGCTGTCTCATCTGATTATTTTTCAACAGTCCTTGGCTGCTGGGGTCAATGTTTTGTCTCTTTTGAGTGTTCCTCTACGCTTGACACCTTTTCCTATTCTCTTTCTTTAAAAAAAAAATGGGGAGGGGGAATCCAGGAGAAGTAGAAGAAAGGACCTTGCTGTGATGACCAGAGTCCATCTGCAGTTGGGTGGCATCTGCTCCCCACATGTCACTTCCCTCATTAACAAGCAATTGAATTAATTAAATGCTACTCAGAACACGCATAACAAGCTACCGGCAGTGTCCAAATTAGCACTGATAATCAAGGATGATTTCCTTTATTATCCTGCTAAGTGGTGTGCAGACTCTGATCTCCCTGTCTGCCCTCATCTATTTACATACCCCCAGCTTCTGCCTTTGGAAGCGGAGGTTATCTTACCTAGTTAATTTGCCTCGATCACCGAGCATGGCGGATTGATGCCTGGCCCCGCCACCACCACCACCGTGCACTGGCCCCCTCCCCGCCTGCCCTCCCCCAGCCCCAGCCTTTGTATCTCAAGCTCCCTGATAAATTAAAGGCCACCCCTGTGGTCTCTCAAGTGAGTAATAGAGGCAGAAATTTCATTTTGCAACTGGCTGATTTAATGATCCAAAGGGTAATTAATGGCCTGATTATCTTAATGTTAAATATGTCCGGCAGCAATTACTGTGACCTCCCGCTTGTCAAGGTCCGGGCTGTGCTCTTCTTTCAATTAAGTTCTCTGGGGCTTAATGGTATGAATAAACTCCTCTGATTCTATCATCCCGGACGCAGAGGGTTCAGGGAACTGGGGGCTCGTTTGGAGTTTTAATCAGCCTGTCTCCTACTCTGGCGATGGGAGTTAACAATTATAACAAGGACAGTTTAACTTTCTTTTCCCGTCGCATGCACACGCACTTTCTTACGAGGTTTCATCTCCGTTATCTGCACATGTTTATTTCAGTGCTCTGAGGGAGAATTCTGTTTGTGGAAGAAGCCACTGTGCTCAGGAAGCTCGTCTCTTCCAATATAAATTATCATGTGAACGCTGTGGTTTTCCTGTTTGACAGGCTTAATTAATTGGCAGGAGCCCCCGAAAATGACAGCACCACTAATTGCGACTCAAAGCGAATTTCTGTCACCATGGCCTGCCTGTTGGCGGGCATGCCCCCAGCCCCAGCCACAGAGCGGGGACACCCTCCCAGTCCCTGGGTGTCCAGGCAGGCACTGTGCCCTGTGTGAGCCCCGACGGTGGCTGGCCCCTCCAAGGGGCCGTGGGTGTGCAGGCACGCCATCTGCTCACAGGAGTGACATTTTCTGCCAATAAAGTTTATACGTCCGCGGCTCTGCAGACCCAACAGCTGCTCAGGGACCTCAGCTTTGACTTCAGAAATCCTAGCGAGTTCCCTCAGCAGGCCGAGTTGGAATCAGGTGGAGAGCCGTAACTCACCTAGCGACCCCTCGCGACTGCGAGGGGCCTCATTAGCACATTGCTAAATATGCTCGCGTTTACTAGAGCTCTGGGCCCAGATCAGAAATACTCTACGATAAATATTAAGCCAATTAGGAGAATGTACAAATGAGAAGTACATTAACACTGCCTTAAAAATAATGCCTGTGGCGTACGGTGACGGGGGACGGCACTCCATCCAGCGAGGTCAGGGGGTGCAGTGGGGACTCACTCGCTCCGCTGCAGGGCTGTGCCACTGGGCACTCAGTCGTAAGGCGATTTTAAGAAGGCCCTCTGCAAGGTCAAGTATAACAGGACCTGGTTTTCAAGGGTAACTGTACTCAACACTTCCCTTTGAACCAGATGGGCCAAAATGGGGGGATGGGTTCAGAAGGTGGCCTGCTACACATGAACCTTGGTTATTTATTTGATCCTGCAGGAAACCAGTGTGTGCTGGAGGCCAGCCTTGCTACCAGAGAGCTGTCTTGGGTGGAAACCCTGTGTCATTTGCTCTCTGAAACGTAGCCATGGAGACCATTGAGGAGTGTCTGGCTTCTGAGAATTTCCGTCCTCCCGGTTGACGAGAGCTCAGGTGTTCAGCACACCAGCTGCCCTCCAGGTGCCTGGCCATGTGGAGCTGGGGTCTGCTGGGAGAGGGCATGGAGGGAGGATGGGAAGATGAACCTCTGCAGCTTGAGCTGCATGACATGAGCCAATAGAAAGATGCTCTCTACAGCAGCCCCTCTCTTCCCATCCCGCCTACATCGGGCCTTTTCCAAAAGGGCCACGTCTTTGAGGGCTGTTCCCTGGTTTGCATCGGCAGCTATCTTCTAAGAGACCGCCCCTCCCTTCTGCACCAGGAAGAGGGAGGAGCAGCGAGCATGCCCACAGTCTGCCGTGCCCTGTGCCTGTGTCCTGCTCAGCACAGAACCGGCCGCTGCTCAGGATTTCTTCTGTTTTCCAAGTGGGGAGAATGCAGGGTTGAGACCTGAATGTCCCTTGCCCAGCGCCACCCAGACCACTGGAGCCAGGATCCCTGAGGCCCTTCCTGGTGCCCAGTATCTTGCAGCAGACTCCTCGGCACGAGGTCTAGAGGAGCACTGGCATTAGCAGCACCACCCTCTCCTGCCAGTCAGCACACACTCAGGCTGCCTCTCGGCCACGCTGGGTCTGGGTGCGGGCATTAGGGCCAGCTTACCTCGTGCTGTGCCTGCAGGGTTCTCCCCTTAGGAAACCGAGCAGTCTCCCTCACAGGAGCTGAAATAAGAAGAGCCCCGCTTTAATTTGGATTCCGCTGCAAACCTGCACGTTCACAGTCCTCGTCTTGCTGCTCTGCAGTCAGGGCTGACCCTGTAAAGCTTCTCCAGGAAACAGTGCTGAGGACCCAGGATCAGCCAACACCCGTGTGTGTCCAGCCTGTAACATAACCACATCCGCTGTCCCCAGCCTAACGCTGTCCGTTAAAAATGGGGAGCCTGTGCCTCAAAGGCCTGGCAATCATTTTTTTTTGTCTGCATTTAGATTTCTAGCTGCAGTTCCATTGGCCAGTATTTTCTGTAATTTTTAATTTAAAAAACAAGGTATTTTCTCATTTGTAAGTTAAAAGTAGTGATTATTCCCACCCACTTAGCCATGAGAGTTAATGCTAAAGGAAAATAATATTTATGAAGTTTCCCCCTCCCTTCAATCTGGAAAATAAAACCAGCTTTGTGGCTGGGCCCTGTGTGCTGCTGGTGAATGGGACAAGTGGCCCATGTCCTCCCCAGGGCGGGGAGGGTGTGCGGACCCAGAAGATGTGCTCCGTTTTGATTTTGTTTATACCTGTGCAGTGACACACAACCACAACCCTGCCTGAGGAGGCCCTGGACCTCATCCTTCACCTCTTGAGACCCAGCCACCTGCTTCTGTCCTTCACCAGGCTCCAGTCTAGCCTGGCATGTCGAGAATGCCATCCCAGCAGGTGTTACAGGCAGAGGACATCTCAGGGACTCCCGTGTACGGGATTGCACATTATGATTTAGTGGCACTTTCCCCAGGAATGCAAGGTTGGTTCAACACACATACACAAAACTCACCACAGTATGCCATAATCACAGGATAAAGGAAAAACTACATGTTCATCTCAAGAGATGCAGGAAATACATCTGGCAAAATCCAACATGCTTTTGTGATACAAATATTCAGCACACCAGGAATAAAAGGAAAATTTCTGAACCAGATAAAGGATGTTTGTGAAAACGCACAGCTAACAACATTGTTAATGCTTAAGTATCACAGGCTGTTCCCCCTAAGATCAGGAACAAGACAAGAATGTTACCAAATCTACTCAACGTGCGCTTGAGGCTCAAGCCAGGGATTTAGGCAAAGAAAAAACAACAACAACAAAAATAGGCATCCACATTAGGAATGAAGAAGTAAAACTATCTCTGTAGATGACATGATCTCCTATGTAGAAAATCCCAAGGAACCCTCATGGAACTGTTGGGACTAACAGATGAGCTCAGCGAGGCTGGGGGACACTAGATCAGTTTGCAGAACTCGGTTGTGTTTCTATGCAGTACGATGAATAGCCAAAATAAAACCAAGGCCACAATTCCACTCACTGTAGTAGCAAGAAGAACAATATGCTTAGGAATAACAAAAGACGACAAAGCATCTTTGAGAGAAATCAGAGACTGAACAGGAGGACACAGAATACTTAACATTGTTCAGATGGCAGCACCCCCAAGTTGACATACAGGTTCAACAGGATCCCTTTCCAAGTCGGAGATTCCTTTTCAGCAAGCTAACCCTAAACTTCAGATGGAAATGTGAGAGCCTCTCCATTAGACAAAGCACTCTTAAAAAAAATAACGAGGTTGGAGGACTCATTTCTCCTGATTTCAAAACTGAGTATAAGACCATAGTAATTGCAACCTGTGTGGTACTGGCATAAAAAAATACACAGATAGGTTGGGTGTGGTATTGCATGTCTGTAATTCCAGCCACCTGGGAGGTTGAGACAGGAGGATTGCGAGTTCAAGTCCAACCCCAGCAATTTAGCAAAACTGTCTAAAAATAACAAAATTTTTAAAAAGGACTAGGGATGTAGCTCAGAGACAAAGCACCCCTGCATATCATTTCCAGTACCAAAAATAAATAAATAACTGGTTTTTTTTTTTTTTCAAAAAGAATAGACCCATGGATCAACAGCATATAATTGAGAGACCGGAAATAAACCCAAGTATCTGTGGTCAATTGACTTTTCAAAAAAACGGTGCTGAACCAACTGGATATCCTCATGCAAAAAGTTAGACCCCTATATCATGCTCTTTGCAAATTAACTCCTATGAATCAGAGACCTCAGTGCAAAGAGTGAAACTATGAAACTTATAGGAGAAACCACGGTGGACCTTTGTGACTTTGGAGTGAGCCGTGGGGTTTTTGGATGTATCTAAACCTCCAGCAACACAAGGAAAAAGCAGATAAATTGGATTTCATCAAAATCTAAAGATTCATTATTTCTTTTTTTTATTTTTTTAGCTGTTGATTAACCTTTATTTTATTCATTTATTTATATACAGTGCTGAGAATCAAACCCAGTGCCTCACACGTGCTAACCAAGTGCTCTACCACTGAGCCACAACCCCAACCCCTACAAATTCATTATTTCAATAGGCATTATCAACAAAGTGAAAAGAACAGGCAAAGATCTCTGAAAATCGTATCTGGTAAGGGCCTGGTCTCCATAATATAGAGAGACTGCTTATAACTCAACAGGAGAAGACAGACAATCCAGTTTTTAAATTGGCAGAACGAAATAGACATTTCTTCAAAGAAGATCTGGACTCCTCAGTGAGCCCATGGAAAGGAGCCTGACGTCTCTACCAGGTAAGGAAAGCTTGCTGCCACACCGCTTCACGACCTGCAGGACAGCTGTGACAGGTGCTGGCAAAGAGGCAGACAATCCACCCTCAGACCTGCAGAACAGTCTGGCATCTCCTCAAAAGCGAGACATTGAATCCCATTGATCCAGCATTTCCTCTCCTGCCTCCATACCTAAGAAATGAAAACACAGGTCCGTACAAAGATGTGTACATACGTTAGCCTTCTCAGCAGCATTGCTCACAATGGCTAGGAAGTGGTTCTCAGCTGATGAATGCACAGACAAAACATGGTTCATCCCTGAAAAGGTACAGAGTCCACGCTGATGCATTTGTTTATAGTGTGAGCACTCCTTGAAAACTTGCTAAGCGAAAAGAGTCAGACACAAGACACAGGAAGCCATATGCTGTGTGACACTTCCGACTAAGCACCAAAGTAGGCAGACACACAGAAAGGAGATGGAGCTTGCAGCTTGCAGTGGGAGGGCAGGCAGTGGGCGTGGGGAGTGACTGCCTAGCGTGTAGAGCGTTTCCTGCGGATGGAATGATCTGGACCTCCATGATGGCGAGGTCGCACAGCCCTGTAAACATAATCAAGACCCCTGGATTGTTCACTTTTCAGAGTGGGTTTTATGGCATATGAATTATGTCAATTAAAAAAATAAAACAAGGAAGAATTTTCAAAGGAGAAGAAATTCCCCAGGAGGAGGCCCTTGGGCAGAGTACAGAGGTGAGCACAGGGGACGTGCTGGGGTGGGAAGCTGGCCAGGTGGTTTCCCTGCTCCAGCATGGGCAGCCATGGAGGAGTGGCCCCGAGCCAGGCCCTGGGCAGGTTTTGCACAGAGAGGGCAGCGGGTGGGCGGGGCCTGTGTCTGGGGGCCGTGAGCCTGAGCCATGGTGAGCACCACCAGCAAGCAAGGCCTTAGGGGTCCGTAAGCGGACCCCACTTTCCCCTTTGGCGGACTGAGGAAGTGGCCCAAGACCCTGCACTTGTGAATGCAGTCGCCAGAGCCCACCAGGTCCCGCAGCCTGCCTGGCGCCACGGCCGGAGGGGCCAGGAAGGATGGGGAGGCAGCGTCCAGGATGGATTCCAGGGCAGACCCAGGACGCAGCAAGCCAAGGTGGGCGGCAGGAAGGAGCGGGCATCCGAACCAGCACCCTCTCCTGGGCCTTGGGCAGATGTGAGGCCTTGAAATAACAGGCAGAACAAGCAAGGCAAGGGCGGGGCTGGGGCCCAGCGGCAGGGCGCTCGTCTAGCACGTGCGCGGCCCTGGGTTCGAGCCTCAGCACCACCCAAAAATAAATAAATACAATAAAGGTACTGTGGCCAGCTACAACTAAAAAATAAACATTAAAAAAAAAAAAAAAAGACAAAGACAAAGCATCCCAGTACCAAAAATAAAGACAATGACGTCCTCCAGCCCTGACCACTGGGGCCTCAGGTCGTGGAGGTAGAAGCTGTGCGTGGCTGGGAAATGCATGGACAGCCCAGCACGGCCGAGGCCCAGCCTTGAGTGTCCAGGCCTGTCCTCCTGTCGAGGTCTCTGGGCCTCAGGGACAGACCCTCCAAAGCTGGAGGGTCAAAGCAAGCCACTCCTAGCTGCAGAACACTGTCATGAAGTTACCTGAGGCCAGAGGCTGGGGACAGCAGCGGCAACTCCATTCACGCTCCTGGTCAGGAAACAGGATCTCACGCGCCTGGGGTCGGAAGAGGATCGCGGCTGAAGTGCAGTTCCTCAGTCCTGGGAGCCACTCGTAAGAAAACTCCAGCATACAGGACGAAGACAGGTGACCCTGGAGGACAGATACCCAGCGTGATGACATGCGGGGCTTCTCCAGGACCTCCAGCGGTGGCCACAGATGTCTCCACCCTGATCTCTGCCACCTTAGTGAAATTAGGAGGCATCTGCTTGGGGTCAGAGAGGAACACTCCCCAGGGAGAGCGGCTGTAATGAAATCCATAACTTGGCCCAGGCCCCAGGCAGCCTGTGGACCCCGTCCCCAGAGGTCCTCAGAGAAGCCGAGTGCGTGGATTCCAAACAGAAAACTGGCCTTCTCATGCCTCGACTGGTCTTCAGCCTGGGATGGTCACACCCAGGACAGCTCCATGCAACAGAAAATGGCTTCGTCCAAAACGCCAGCAGCACTTGGCTGGAGCACATGGGATGAGCCCCCACCCCAACCCCACGTGCTGCAGAGACCCACGGTGGGCCTCTAAGAGCTTCCTGACCTTTATGGGAGTGAGGTGGACAAACGGAGAAAGACAGAGCATTTTTATTCTGAATTGCCAAGCTGTACCTTTCTAAACATATTCGGTAAAAACAAGAATAAGAGTAATATGTTCTGTGACATCCCAGGGAAGTCATGGGTTTACTTTTGTGGGGAGCTGTTGGGGACTAAATCCAGGACCTTGTGCATGCTGGGCATGTGTTCCACCACTGAGCTATACCCCAGCCCTTTATTATTATTATTATTATTATTATTATTATTATTATTATTATTATTATTATTATTATTATTATTATTTTACCTTATTTTGAGACAGGGTCTTGCTGAGATGCCCAGGCTGGCCTTGAATTTGCCGGCCTCCTGGGTAGCTGGGATTGCAGGTGTACATTACCGTGCCCTGCTGTTATTACTTTTTAATTTCTTTTTCCCCCTGAAAGTAAAGTTGGATGATGATACATAATTGAACGTGAAAGTGTGTGGCGTCTCAAGGCTCCACAGAGCAATGTTCCCATAGAAGACTCTGTATCCAAAACAGGGCACACACCAGTACTTAGAGAGCATGGCGTCTGATGGCCATCACGAGCTCCTCAGGAAACCGCTGCAGGAAACCAGAGCTTGTTTAAAGGCCATGAGGCAGCTGAGGGCTTCAGGCACAGGCGTCCTGAGACACGTGCTCATAAAGAAGGTTTCCTGGGAACACCGAGGAGAAGAGCTGCTTCCACAAGGGGCTCTGGCCTGGCAGGACCCCAGACCCACCTGCTGCGATAACCAGACTGAGGGGATGGTGCCACGGCAGGAGCGCACACAGGGCGGAGATGTCACTCTGGAAGAGCAGTAGCCTAGCATGCGAGAGGCCCTGGGTCCCATCCCTGTACTGCCAAAAAAAGAGAGAGAAGTGGCAGGTGAAATACTGGCTTTCTTTTTTTTTTTTTAATGCATAATTTTTATTTGTTCTACTTAGTTATACAGGAAAAGAATGCATTTTGACAATTCATACATAAATGGAGTCTAACTCCTCATCCATCTGGTTGCACTGGTGCATAGTTACTTACACAGGTCAAATAGGCATGTGTGCACATAGGGTGATAATGTCCAAGGCATTCTGCTATCCTTCCTACCCCATGTCCCCTCCCCTCCATTCACTCCCCTCTGTCTAGTCCAAAATACCTTCCCCCCTCCCATTGTGAATGAGCATCCACATAGCAGAGAAAACATTGGCCTTTGGTTCTTTGGGATTGGCTTATTTCGCTTCACATAACATTCTTAAGTTCCATCCATTAACCGGCAAATGCCATAATTTCATTCTTCTTTAAGGCTGGGTTATATTCTATTGTGTATATATACCACAGTCTCTCTATCCATTCATCTGTTGAAGGGCACTTAGGTGGGTTTCATAGTTCAGCTGTTGTGAATTGAGCTACTATAAACAGTGAAGTGACTGTGTCACTATAGTATGTTGATTTTAAGTCCTTTGGGTGTATGCCAAGGAGTGGGACAGCTGGGTCAAACGGTGGTTCCATTCCAAGTTTTCTTAGGAATCTCCATACTGCTTTCCCAGATTGGTTGCACCAATTTGCAGTCCCACCAACAGTGTATGAGTGTGCCTTTGTCCCCACATCCTCGCCAACACTTATTGTTGCCTGTAAATCCTGGCATTCTTAAATGCTTAAGGCAAAGTAGACTGCATCAAGAAAAAGGAAAGAGGGTATGATGTGATTTCCTGCCTCAAGTAACCTAATTGCTTTTGAAAGCCACTTGTGATTTTAAAATTCTCAGTCCTGCCATTGCTTCACGCCCTCAGGCAGCTGTGCTGCGTGCTCTTTGTATGGAGCGGGTTGGACTCCACACAGGGTGCTGGAGATTCTGAACCTCGGGAACCCACCTGGTTCCTAGAGAGCAGCAGAAGCAGCATCCGCGCCACGTGGTGAAGGACAGCTGGGCGACCTCCCCAGCCAGCATCCGGAGGGGCCGCCCAGGGCTGGGAGGACCTGGGCTGGGTGCTGAGCAGCATCGGGGAGCACCATCCACGGGAGGAAGGGACCGCCGTATTCCTGGAGTGCTGTGGGGTCCTGCGGTTGGTGGCACACAGGACACGTCACAGTGTGACCCGTGTGTTTGGTAGCAGTCACAGACTGGCAGTGATGGGGAAGGTGGCCGCCTTTCACCTGGACCCGGACCTGGGAGGCCTTTCCCACTGACCATCCCCCCCTGTGCCCACAGGTCTGTGTCCGGTGGCCCTGCTCTCTGTGTCCTACATGTGCTGGGGCAGCAGCCCCAGGACCATCACCTCGCAGCCACCTGGGCCCTGGAGCCCGAGTCCCAGGAGAGCCCTTTTAGAAAGCTGCAGTCAAGTCCCCAAGTCACGGCTGGGCAAGTGCAGCTTGTTTTGGGGAGCCTGTCCCCACAGCCCACACTCTGAGCCTCCATGCCCCGCGGAGGGATCAGTGGTGGGCAGGTTCCCTGGGTGACATGCGCTGAGGGGTCAGCGGGACACAGGGCACCCAGGGGCATTGGTCCATGCTAAAACGTGGGAGAGGTGCTTTATTCCTTCCGTATTTTTTATTGGTGCATTATTAGAGCTCTTCGAGATGGTGGGGTCCTCTGTTGGGATCTGCACATGTGCACAGTGGAGCGGTTCAGTCTGACCCTTGTTACCTCCTGGTATTGGGAAGAGGTGTGTTGATACTTAATGGAAAATAGGGACGTCTCGGACCTGCGGCCCAGGCTCTGGTTTTCTTCCTGATTAGCGTAGGTCTTGAGAGAGCTGCCTGACAAAGCAAGGGGCGGCGGGGTCCCTGGGTGAGAAGTGACACTCTGCCCCACAGCACTGTGACTGTCACTTCAGACACTGTGTCTTAGCAATGAGTTCCTTAAGGCACTTTGCATCAGGAAAGGTGCCCTCTGAATTCTATTTTAAAGCTTAGACCAGGAAAACAAGCATAATGGTTCCTCCATTGGAAGGTGGCTGTAGAGGGCTGAGCAGCAGCTGTGAGGCCGCGCTGAGTCCTCCCTCTGCCCCACAGCCCAGGCCTCCGTCTTGTCTGCTGTGAAATGGGCACCCCAACCCCCTTGCAGATGAGCCAGGGGAGCAGGAGAGGCCGCAGGGAGGCACAGAGGAAGCGGCTCGCCGTCCTCAGAAGGCTCGGAACCCAGGCACAGGCTGCTCGGCCCCATGACCAGGACCTAGAGGGGAAGTTCTCAGTGGGGGCGGCAGCATTGAGGACGAGTGAGGAAGCATTGACGCTGAGTGGGAAGATGTGCTCTGGCGTCCTGTGGGAGGAGGCCAGGGAATCCGTGGGACAGGGCCCTTCCCCAGACGTCCTCCAGCCCGCATGTCAGGATGCCATGGTGGGGAACCGTGCACAGATGAGGCTCCCGCCCGCCAGGTTGCTCCAAGCTGGGGAGGAAGTGCGCACTTGGACGTGTCCTGGATGTCGCTGGGTGGGTCAGTGCCTGCGGGTCTCTGCCGAGCCACAGCTGCCTTCCCCTGAAGGTGCTTCCTGTCAGTGGGGGCAGTGCACCAGGTGACCCTGGGCACGCTTGCCCACCCAGTCTCTGCACCCCTTGCCCCTTCCTGCTTTGGGTTGGAAACTTGCAGAATGGGTATCACTTCCTGCCTTTTTTCCTGGAACTCCTGGCCCAGAGGGGACACCTGAGCCACTGGATGCCCCAGCGCTCTTCAGCTCTGTACTTCAGATGTGGGCAGCCCGGCGGCTCCAGATGGGGTGCAGGGGAAAGACCATCCCCTCTCACGGGCCTGCCACTCTGAGCCCAGCACTACGCATCTGCTTCCAGCTGCCCTGCAGGGCTTCGGAGGTGCAGGGGCCCTGGGTCAGGAGAAGCCCACACCCTGACCACCAGCCAAGCTGGAGAGGAGACCGCAGAGCATCGTCAGGCAAGGTGAAGGCCAGTCTTTACACTAGTCAACTCCTGCCCCCTTACAAAGCCCTCGGACTCCCATGCATGCTGTGAACTGAGCCATTCGTGGGGGCCAAGGAGGCCTCGGTCCGAGGTCCCACTCAGGTGATGTCCTGACACCTGTGAGTCCCTCCAGCCCCTTGCCTTTCTCCTCTCATCCCCCCAGGCCTTGGAGAGCCTCTGTGCTGCCCATGAGCCTGGAGAGCCACAGTGGCCTAGGTCAGCAGGGGCCTGTACTCCAGTGGCTTTGGGGGCCTTCCTTCCTTTTCTGGGGGAGTTACAGCTCTGAGGGGGTTTGTGGCCATCGATGGGACAGGTGTGGTGGCACTTTGTCGGCAGAAGGGACCTGACCTCTGGCCTCGTGTGCCCTCGGCTGCCAGTGCTAATTACACTGTCTTCCTGGGGGCCAGTTCCTGAGCCCTGGGGTCCCAGGAGACACTAAGGCCATTGTCCTCACCTGCAACCCACTGAGCATATCACCTTAGGAAGGAGCCACAGATGAAACGGATGAAACGTCTGTGTTGATCCCAACAGGCTTCAAAGCCACCCGGAGCCCCAGCGCAGGACAGTGGAGGGAGTGGCAGAGGGAGCCAGGCCAGCTCCTCCCAGCACTTCCCAGCCTTCAGGCTAGTGGCTGGCACACACGGAGAGCAGGGGCCCGCCTTCCCCGGGTGGGCAGTGACACGGGCAGCTGCAGCCTCAGGGGTGTGACGGCTGCCGCTCCGACTCCGTGGAGACGCTGCCTGGTTTTGAGCCGCCTTGAAAGGTTCTGTTCCCAGCATTTCCACTTGGGGTTTGAAGTGGCCAGGGGAAGTGGAATAGCTCACTCACCCGGGGCACGTCTGTCCCGGCTTTGAGTTAGGAGGGGCGGAGGCGGCTCGGGCCCCCTGTCGTCGCTGTCTGCTTGTTACTCCACATTCTCGGGGATGCGTTTTATTTCTGAAATAACACTCAGCCCCGGGCTGGTTTTCATCTGGCTGTGAAGCAGCCATCAAAGAAAACTACCCTAAATGTGCTGTTCACAGGCAGCCCAGAAACCTCTGCGGACATGTTGCCAGCACTGTGCCGGGCACTTGCCGATGGGCGCTTCTGCCCCCTGCGGGCTGCAGGGGTCATTGAAGGGAGGCTCCCGGGGGCTGGACAGCACGTGGAACAAGGACTCACACTTTTAATGTGCATGCTTGCAACAAAATCCTGTTGCCAAGGCAGGGCGTGGGGCCCGTCGTTGCTGGGATGGCCTTCAAACCCAGGGCTCTGGCTGGTGGTCTCCTGTGGCGTTGAAGAGCTCAGTGCTATCCAGTGGGACTGCCAGCTAAATGAAAGGCCAGGACCCGCGTTCGCAGGCCTGTTGTAGCAAGGCCTGCCAAAGCCCTGTGCTGTCCGCCAAGCCCCTGCTCTGCTGGGAAAGTCCCTGTGCGGTTGAATATGGAATTCCAAGTCTGCATGGCCTTTTCCCGCAGCTCTGCTGCTGAGATTCCGAGCAGTGGTCCTCTAGTGGCCAGGTGGCACTGTGGTCAGTGTGCAGCCGACCACACAAGAGCCACTGCCAGTGGCCCTGTGGGATGGCCTCAGGGCCCCGCGTGGCCAGGCCTCCTGAAAACCCTTCTCCCTGTCGTTAGGTGGATCCTACCTTTCTCATCGCTGGTGCCCTCCTGCACCGTGAAGGGGCCACGCGCCTCACAGACCTGTTCACTAGGCCTTGCGGAGCTGTGGCTGCCTGGGGTCCGTGAATGTGCAGAGTCGTAGCAGTGATTCGGATTCTTTGTTCTAAACATCCCATGTCACACCATCCTTTTGAGATGGTTGTGCTAAGTCATGAACTGTTGTAACTGGCTTACCCAGGGAAGGTGGTGTGTTTTTCTGAGATTTTTTTTTTTAAAGAGAGAGAGTATTTATTTTTTATTTTTCAGTGGACACAACATCTTTATTTTTATATGGTGCTGAGGATCGAACCCAGTGCCCCGCGCATGCCAGGCAAGCGCACTATCGCTTGAGCCACATCCCCAGCCCCTGAGATTTTAAAAAGATTTATATTGAGGTAAAATTCACATAGTGCCTGCAGAGATCCTGAGTAAGCAGTCAGGGTAGTTTGACACCTACATTAGTAGGTATTAACAACATTTCCATCACCCCAGAAATCCCCTAGTGCCCCCTCCGGGCTGTCCTCCCTGTTCGGAGCAGCCATGGATCGACAAGTTAGTTTTGCCTCTTCTAAAAATTCATATACGTGAAATTGGGCGGTGTATGTTTTGTGCCTGGCTTCTATCACTCAAAAACACAGTTGAAGAGCTTTATGTATCTGCCCGTGGCCTGTTTTCTGCTGGTCTGTGGTTACAAGGGAATGTCTGAAGACATGGAGGCTCCCAACCCATGTTCCCTGACTCTGAGGCCCAGGAGCCTGCTCTGCAGCCGGCACAGTCCCTGGTTCAGGGTCAGGATGCAGAATTCCACTTGGGTTAAACTGGCAAGGTCCCATCTAGTCCTTCCTGTGTGGGGCTGGGTGCTGGACCTCTCTGCACCTCACCTGCCCTATCTACAAAGTGAAGGACAAGTGTAGCGCCTGCCTCCTAACAGTGACCTTGAGAATTAAATGAGCAGTGTGTGCAAAACAGTGCCGGATTCCTCATCTTCCAGATCAAGGTCTCAATTGCACATAAACAACATGTTATTGTTGTTGTTGTTGTTGTTTCTTTGTTTTTAGGAAACGTTGACTTTTCCTAAGAATCAGATACTTTGAGCTTAAAAATGACAGTGGAGTTTCTGATGGTGTAGCTCAGTGACAGAGCTTGCCTAGCCCGCCTGATTCCCTGGGAGTTGTAGTGTGTGTGTGTCCTGTTTGCTACAGTATCCTAAATCAGGTGACTGGCATATTGCATCAGTGTCTGCAGTAATGCCTGGAACCCAGGTGAAGCCCCAGGGAAGACAAGTCATGGGAAACAGTGCTTGGTACTTGTCACCAAGTGCTTGGTACTTGTCACTCTCAGCCCTGGCACAGCTGAAGAGTAGACTGAGGTCACGTCTCCCTGGTTCTGGGGAGGGCACATCCCTCAGAGCAGTGACCCCCTGTGTGTCTTGCAGGATATGCTGGGATCTAGCGAGTGAGGTGGCAGTATGAGTATTTGTCACATGTGACTCGGGAAAGCCAAGGAGGAACAGCCATCCCCAGGGAGCCTCACTTCCGGTCCCAAGTCACAGCCATGAGACTCTTGGGGTCTACTCACAGGAGAAGGGCAATTTGGGTGCATTCCCGTAACATGGAGTGGCTCTTACAGAAATCAGATAATTGGTTCATATCAGTGTGAAATATCTAATGGGAAAAAATTTTTTTGTTGTTTCTTAAGCCTAATAATCCTTAGTGTTGGCCAGGGCTGCAGGGCAATGCACTTGCCCCCACCCCACCCCCAGCCTGGCCCTGCTCTGCTGGTAACAGAGGAGCTTGAGGAGACCTTCCTGGAAGGAACTTGGCACTCTGAATCCTCAGCCTTTAAAATGACATGGGTTTTGACCCGGCCACCCTTCTTTCACATTTATCCTAAAAAATGAAGGGTGAGTGCAGAGAGGGTTATTTGCAAAAGTACTCACTTGCATCACTGCTTATGTGAGTAGAAGTTTTAAATGAAGCAAAAAATAAAAAATAAAAATAAAAAATAAGTGAATAATCACTTTAGCATATAAATATTGTTTACACTTCCATTATATATTTATATGATTATAATCATGTACATCACACAATCATGTTGATATAAATATATAAGTATTTACATATGATTATAATACGTGGTATATAGTGTGACGTTTTAACCATTATATATGATGCAGCTGAAAATGTAATGGCATGGACAGACGGTCACAGTAAAGTCAATTAAAAGTATATCAGGGCTGGGGCTGGGGCTCAGCGGTAGAGCACTCGCCTGGCACCTGCAGGGCACTGGGTTCCATCCTCAGCACCACATAAAAATAAAACAAAGGTATTATGTCCAACTACAACTAAAACAAAATAAAATATATCAGTTAGGGGCCAGGGCTGGGGCTCAGCCGTAACACACTCTCCTGGCATGTGTGAGGCACTAGGTTCGATTCTCAGCACTGCATACAAATAAAATAAAGGTCTATCAACAACTAAAAAATAAATAAAAGGTTTTTTTTTAAAAAAAAAAAAGTATATCAGTTAGACCTGCACCCCAAATGTTCATTTAAACTATTTCTAGAAGATCAAAGTCTGATCTATTTTTATTTATTGCTTATCTTTATTTTGTAATTTTCTGCCATTTTAAATGTTTGATTAGATTTTTCTCAAAACATCTGTGAGATGGAAGCCTGAGAGGGACAGGGGGTGTCGCCGCATGAGTGGCATGCCCGAGCCTTTCCCGGAGTGCGAGTGGATGGGCCACTCCGAGGGCGCGCCTGTCTGCTCCCAGTGGCTCTCAGAGCCCTGGCAGCTGCTGGCCTGGCCTGTGCTAAGAGCACTGAGTTAGGAGGAAGCACCCCTTGGACTCCAGCCCGTGCTGCTCACAGGAGCCACGCAGCCGGAGCCTGCCTCCCCACACCTCCGCTTCCTCGTTCCTAAGAAGGCCTGGCCACTCTGTTCCGCAGGCTGTGGTACAGGCAGCTTTCATGCGAATGAGCTGTGTTTAAACCGTCAGGCCGGTTCTGAAGGACTCTTGACAGGTGAGGGGCATCTGCAGGATCATGAGTAGGTTCCTCAAAGGGTTCACCATAACTGGAGAGTTGCCGTAGGGCCCAGCAGGTCCACTTCTAGGTACATACCCAGGACAAAGGCAAGCATGTGTCTGCACAGACACTTGTCCATGAGTGTTCGTAGCAGCATAGTTCGTGTGAGCCAAGAGGTGGAAACAAGCCACCAGGGAATGGATGAACAGAGTGGGGTCCAGCCACACAATGGAATAGTATCCAGCACCATAGAGGAGTGGCCTCCTGGCACTTGCTACACAAATAAACCTTTTCTTGTTGTTGTTTTTTAGTCGCAGTTGGACACCATACCTTTATTTTATTTATTTATTTTTATGTGATGTTGAGGATCAAACCCAGCATCTCGCACATGCTAGGCAAGCGCTGTACCACTGAGCCTCAGCCCCAGCCCAAGAATGAACTTTTGACAGGACACTAAGTGGAAGAAGCCAGGCCCAGAAGAGTCCTGTTGTATGATACTGATAGGAAATGTCCAGAATTGGCAGGACCATAAGGACAAGTGGATGGGTGTTGCTGGGGGTGAGGATGGGGAGGGGGCAGAGAGGCACCAGGGAAATCGAGGGTGACTCCTAACGAGTTAGTGATCATTGTCGTTGTTGAGATGAAATTGATTGTCATGATGGTTACGTGACTCTGAGGAATACTGAAACCATTGAACTTCACAGTCTAAATGAGTGAGTGGCAGGTTATGTAAATTGCTTCTCAATAGAGAAGAGAATAAAATAGATCACATATTTTGAGAGACGTGAAAACTCAGGGACCACATGTTCTGAAGTTTTAAGTGAAGTAGAGAAAACTGTGTCTCTGGGACAAATAGTAACTGCTAAAGAAACCCAGGGCCTTGCCAGAGTGGAGGGAGACGAGCTTGGAGGGCTGCAGGCTCATGCCTTTGGCACCAATGGCCTTGTCCCCATGGATCTTTCTAGACTATCAAAGTATCACTCAAGCCAAACATGCAGGGTCTGAAGGGTCCAACAGATTGGGTTTGAGACACAGAAAGCCTTGGCTGTGTGGGACAGTCACCCAAGTCACAGCCCACCTGGGGGACAGGGGCTTCCTGACAGCACCCAGAGGTCCTGCCCTCTCTGGGAGGGATCAGTCCTTGCAAGGGGGTCAGCTGAGGCTGCCCAGGCAAGCTTGAGGGCCTGTCTGCGGGGAACCTGGGGAGCCACTTGTCCAGTTGTGGAGCTTTAGTCGTGGCAAAACAAAAGAAAAGGGGGGCACCTTGTACCCAGGGAGCTTCTGGGGCTCAGTCCCAATCAGGGTCTCCAGAGACTGCATACACTGGAGCACCCCCAGCTGTGCCCAGCTGGCCCACAACTTTCCTCTGCTTTAGAAAACAAGCCAGATTTTGGAATTACACGCCATTGTCAAGAACTGAGAATTGTCACAGACTCCAGGCAGTTCTTCAAATGGCGTCCCTGCCCGTCTCCAGGACAGAGCTAGACTCCTTACAGACTTGAGGGATGGGTTGCAGCTCGGTGGCCGAGCCTTGCCTAGCATGCTCACGGCCTGGCTTCCACCCCAGCACTGGGAAACAACAAACCCAACTGTCCTGTGGTTGTTGGTGGATCAGAAGAGCCTTCCTCTGCAGGAAGAGGCCCCGGAGCCTTCCATTTCTCCCTCTAATTCCCACCGTATTAGGCAGGTATTGATGTTCTTTTTGTACCAAGCTGCGGAAATCAGATGTTACTCCACAGAGCGCGCCACGTGGTCCAGCCACGTCTGGTGTCCAGTGGCCACATGTGGCTGTGGTCCCCGTCTGGACGTCGTGGACCTGGGCTGCTGGTCCGGACAGTGGCGCTGCCCTGTCATCTTGCAGAGTGCTGCGGGAATGGATGTCAGGTTAGGACTTCTTGGCTCTGGGCCACACGGAGGTCGCGTGTCCTGAGTTGGTCCCTCCCAAGGACCTTAGAGTGATGCTCGCACATCAAGTCTCACCAGCATCCTGGGAGTGGTCATCACGCAGCCCAGTCTCAGCATCCACCACAGCAGCTTGGCTCATGGAAGCCACTTAGTCCTCAGACTTGTCTTTCTTTCTCCGTGGCCAGTGGAGGAGGCCCAGAGTCGGAGGCCCAGAGTTGGGCCTCCAGGGTGGGTCTGCCTCAGCCACCTGAGGGCCTTTCCAAACTGTAGCCCTTTACGCCTGGCCCTGCCCCTCCCCACAGCCATTTCCACTTCACTGGGTGGGGGGTGGCTTACCTCCAGCAAGCTCCCATTTCCCCCCTGGGCTGACCCCGCGCCCACCCAGGACATCTGGCAGTGGCTGTAAGCATTCTGCTTGTCTCAACCTGGCGGGGATGCTGGTAAACAGTGGCTGTGGTGCCCACAGGACACTTCCCTGGAGCCTAAGGCCAGCATCTCCCGGGTTCAGGGGCTCTTTCTGCAGCGAGCTGATGCTCAGCGTCACCTGGAGGGGTTCCTAAGACCCAGAGGCGGGGCCCCAGCACCAGGCCTTGCTTCCCCAGGCCTGAGGGAGAGCGGGGAATCTGGGTGTCTAAGAGGTTCCCCAGAACTGTCTGGGCTCTGGCCACTCTCTGGAATCCTGGGAGCTCCAGGAACCATGCCAGCTTCTCCCAGAGTCCCACCGTCCAGAGACTGTGACTGACCAGAGTCCCAGAAGGTCCCCAGGTGCTGTGGTGAGTCGGCCTGGGACAACTGGATTAAGGTTGGAGTGAGGTGCAGTGAGGCGGGGCAGAGGGCAGGAGCTGCTACAGCCCACACCTGCTGGGAAGCAGCTCAGAGGACGGAAAGCCCTGTGGAGATGGGCCCCAGGTCCTCAGTGCACTCCACCTCTCCCCCTAGTAAATGAGCCACAGGCCAGGGCGTGACAGATGAGGTGAGGGTGAGGGTGAGGGTCTCCATGCTTACCCCTCAGGCCTTGCCAGGCTCCCCGCCCACATGCCCAGACCCCCATGCCCTGGACCATTGCCCCTGCACCTGCTCTAGCCAGGGGAGCAGTCCAGTGTCACATAATTGCACATGTTGCTGCTGCAGAGGCCAAGTGAAGGCTCCTTCAAGTGCCAGTGGAACTCGGGTAAGGTCCTTCATCTGTCAGGACCTTGTCGTCCTCTGTACCAGGAAGATGGGGATGTCAGTCCCCTCAGGCTGTTGGTAGCTCTAGTGTGTGACACAGTCATACCCAGGTCTGTGAGTGTGATGCTCTCACCCTCCTGTGCCCCGGCTGCACTGCATTTCTACCTGAGGTAAAGTTTGGTAAAAGGCCATCCTTGTTTTCTGTTGCTATAACAAAATACCTGAGGCTGAGGAGTTTTATCAGAAGATTTGTTTAGCTCACAGTTCAGGAGATCCAAGAGCATGGCACCACCATCTTCTTGGCTTCTGGTGAGGGCTTTCCTACATCAGCTCTTGGTGGAAGAGTTGTGTGTAAGGAGGGAAGGAGGGCCATGTTCACTTTGTTATGCCTGCAGTGCAGCAGCTAATCCCCCCCTCCAGGCTTGAGAGAACCTAGTCTGGGCCGCCATCTGCCCAGCGTTCCAGCTTCCTGAGGAAACCCCAGGCCGCTGTGAGGAGGTTGTTGTCTTCCCGGGGACAGAGGCCGTGATCTGCCTTGCAGAGAGCCCTGCACAGCACGGCCCCCTGCTCATTAGAGAGGTCCAGTGGCAGTCTTCATGAGCGGCTCACCCCGATGCCCTTGAGAGTGAGTCCTGTCCAGGGTGTACTGCGCATTCCGCCTGCTGACAGAGGAGGACGCCAGTGAGATAGCCACAGGTCAGCCACTTGCCTTCTCGTGACCTTGGTGTCCTCTGCAGCTGAGCAGGGACACCGCCCAGGAGCCCCCTGGAGCTTGGAAGTCTGGATCTCCTCCTCCCTCGGTCCCACACGCAGCCGCCCAGGCACACCTGTCTACCAAACATACAGGCCCAGACGTGGCCTTGGCGTGTTGGAGTACAGACAAAGACACCAAGGAAAGTGGCCTCTCAGATGGTCCACGTAAGGGCCCTAGCAGCCCGTGTGGAAGTGGGCAGCCTGGTCACTGGGTTCAGGGGGACAGAGGCTGAGGGCCTGGTGTCCACTGTACACTCCTGCCAGGTAGTGGTCATTTTTTATTGGGCCCGGCCCAGGCTGTTCTTTAACTTTCATAGGTTTAAACTCAACAATTTCAAGTCCATTGTGAACATCAGAGGAGCTCATTCGCTCTTCATAAAAGTCCACATGAAGCTCACCCTCCATGTGGAAGGATTTGTGAACCAAAACAGCCTGTGGGAAACACGCCGTGACCCCGTCACAGTGACCCCGTGGTGTGCAGAGCACTCTCAGGTTGCTCATTTATTTCAAATTCCTGTCTCCATTTCCCTGACAGTGTACGGACCAAACATTAAGACCGAGTTCTCAGTGAGAGGAACCAGACACAAAAGGCCCGCGGTGCATGGAGTGTCCAGAAAAGGCCACACCACGGAGACAGAGGAGCCGGACGTGGAGTCAGGGATTTCATATGGGCAGGCTGAACCTTTTGCGATGGTAGAAATGGTCTTAAAACCAGAGCCTATCCATAGTGTCCCAGTTCAGTGGGTTTACTAAAGACCCCATAGAACTGTCTTGTGTATCTAAAACAGGAGAATTTTTTGGTATGTAAATGACACCACAATAAAGCTGTTAAGGAAAAAAAGACTTAGTACTGCCCGCCTCCACCCCAGGGGGCTTCAGTGTTCCAAGAAAACACCAGGCAAAAGCAGGCAGTGTCCGCTCCCAGCTCCCAGAGGCTCAAAAGCCCCCTGCTACCCTCTCCGAGGCCCGCAGAACAGCGAGCTGGATTCCAGGGGCTGAGGACAAGGAGCCTGGGCCTTGTGCTGTGCCTGGGTCTCACAGCTGCCAGGTAAATGTGAGACCTACTGGGCTTCTTCAGCCCTGGAAATAGCCAGGGCTAAACGGCGTGTCTTAGTGGGCGCCAGGGAGACCCTCACTCCAGGGAACGACCACATGGGAACTCCCCAGACCTCACGGGCCTACCCTGGTCCCGTCACATCCCCAGAGCAGCCGCACAGCGATGCGAGTTAGCTGGTCGTCAGCGTGGCCATCGGCCCTGGGTTTGAAATCTGAGTGAATCTGATGTTTATCTGGAGAAGAGAAGCATTTTGTGCAAGTCTGCGAGAGCACCCGCCCAGGGAGAGCCAGGATCCTGGTGGAGCTGTGCTCCTGGTCCAGGCCCAGGCCAGGGCTCCCTTCTCAACGGGATCTAGAAAATGAAAGCAAGATGCCGTTCACATCCAGGAGGGGCTGTGAGCCTCGAGAGCATCAGTTCCCACTGCTCATCAGCCAGCTCACCTTCTGTGGGCGGGGAGGCGCTCAGGGACCAGGTGGCCGTTTCTGCTGTCTGTCTGCAGAAACCCGGAGCCCCCTTGTCTGGTTTGCAGCTGACAGTTTGGGGCCTGTGGAGTTCCAGACCAAGGGAAGGGGTCTTCTGGAGACTGCATGGCCAAGGGGGAGACTGCCACCAAGGCCAGCTCCTGCCATGTCACCGTGTTCCACCCACCCCAGCTTTTAACCTGCTCTTCCCGGTGGTGTGGACATGAGATCCCTCTTGCTGACCTAGCAAATGACCACGCACTCTGTGATTTGAAGTCACAGAGATTAATGATCCCAGTCTCGGAGGTCAGAAGTTCAAAGCGGGGCCACTCTTGGGGTTCCTCCTAGAGGGCCAAGGCAGTGGCTTCCCAGGCTGTCCCCGACTCCCAAGGCTGCCCACTTACCTTGGCCCATGACCTTGCTCCACTCTGACCCTGGCTTCACCACCACACCTCTGACTGGACTGCAGTCCTCTATCTCACAAGAAAGCTTGTGATTATCTTGGGCCACCCAGGGGGTCCCACATCACCTCTGCCCGCAAGGCCCTTGACTTGACAGATCTGCAGTTATAGTGCTGTGTTGGGTCACAGAGTAACTGGTGCTGGGGAGTGGGACGTGGATGTGTTTGGGGGCCAGTACCCTGTCTACCACATTATTCTGTCCTCTCTGATGCTGTAGCCCATGTTGCTAACCCCATGACAGTCACAACCCTGCCTGCTCGTTTTTTCCCATTCATATTTGTGGTGTTTGTGGATACATCTCTCTCGAAGGTGCAGATAGAGCCCCTGTTGCTGGCAGAACCACATAGAATCAGAAGGAGGGTCACGGCCAGATTGAAGACACTGGGCACAGAACCTGGGCCCTTTTGTGCCATGCCACTTACCACCCAGGGCCTCAGCTTTCTTATTTTAAAAGAGAGGGAGGGTGCCAGGACTTTCCGTCCACCACTGTGGGGTTGTGCAGCTCAGTGGAGAGGCGCCTGGGCATGCACATCTGAACCACACTCCATTAGAACCATGGACCCTCTTCATGCTGCATTTCAGTGCCTGCAGTGCTTCCTCCGCTTGATGAAAGCTTCTCACTGTCAAGATGGGGGCAAATTGTTATTGACCAGCAGCAGGAAGAAGCCACACACCCTGCCCCAATGCCACCAAGCCCTTACTCTCAGAGTTCCTCTGATAGGGTGGCACTCCTTTGGCCCTGAAACAACTCACCAGTGAAAATATGTGGACGGTAGAAAAAGTAATGTTTCCATCTGTAGAAAGTTCTATGGGTTTTTTTGCAAGGCAATTATCCGTATAAAATACTTTTTCTCTTTTAAGTAGAATCCTATTGCTAATGAAACCGCATTTTGGTCATGAAATTGTTACGAAGAAGGGAGAAAAATGTCATTATCCAGAGGAGCAGCAATAGTGCCCGCATTTGATGGTCTAAATAGAACATTCTTTTTCTTCTCAGGGAGATGAAAGCAGTCCCCTCCTATTAGCCTATGGAATTATTTTAGAATTGGGTTTTAATCCCTGGAATGAGAGAGGGGATGGAACCCCAGCATAGGTTCCGTGCATGGGAAGTCAAATCTGAAACGTGGAGACAGGATATAGAGGATCGCACGCCTCGTCACTAATCCAAAAGAAATAGGAAAAAAGAGTTGTTTTAATGTTGGGAAAAGGCAGTATGAAAGGTACGCTTCCTCCCGCAGCTTCCTCTGGTGCCCTTCTCCCCTGATCCCATTTGCTAGATGTCCATTTCTCTAAGTTTTCCCTCTAGAACAAACCTATCATTTTTCACCACAGGATATTTACAGCTTCAATCAGTGCCAGATTCAATTGGCTTCTGATCTCATCGCTGGAAGTTATAGATGCAGATATTATTTGCACTGCGGTTAATTATGGAGCAATCAAACTTTGGCTTTTCCACTGTAATTTCCTCTGCCAGCTAATTTAATTAATCACCCCCAGCTCGGCTCTTCCAGCTGCGACCAGCAGGGTCATTAATTAGGCGTGTGGCGGGAGCTGACGACCAGGTCTTGCCACGCGGCTGCTGCCCACGGATTTGCAGGAGGCAGAGCTGCTCCTCGGCATCGATCCCTCCAGAAAGGAAAGCACCACCCGAAAGCTACGGAGGGCAGACAGTGCAGCTGCGGTGGCCCCTGGCCCACGGCTGTCCTGTTAAGGAAGGGGCTTCACCCTCCTTAGGAGGCTCGAGGACTTGCCTAGGAAGTAGCCATCCTTGGTCACAGTGGCCTTGGTCTTGGGCTCTCCGGGTCAGCCTGTGCATCCCCGGAGCGAGGGGCCTGGTGTGCTAGAAGTTGGCTGCCTTCCTCAGGGGCTCCTAGCATTGGCGGCACGGCGTCCACGGTGGACGCTTCTCTAAAGGGAAGATGAAAAGCTGCTGCCCTGTGTCACGGAGAAGGGGCTTTATTGTGTGAACCTGTCAAAATTGGTGCAGAAATGCTGCAACAGACTCTTCTGTTGTTTTAAAGAGCCTGGGTTTTTTCCACTTTAATATTTTATTTTAGTTGTAGACAAACACAATACCTTAATTTTATTTATTTTTATGTGGTGTTAAGGATGGAACCCAGGGCCTCACATGTGCTAGGCAAACGCTCTACCACTAAGCTGCAACCCCAGCCCTGAGCCTGTTTATTTTTAAATATTTTTTTAGTTGTCAATGGACCTTTATTTAATTAATTGATTTATTTACATGTGGTGCTGAAAATCGAACCCAGGGTTTCACACATACTAGGCAAGCGCTCTACCACTGAGCCACAACCCCAGCCCACAAAAGCCTATTTATTTTCAGCTACCAACTTGCCTTTCCTGTGTTGAGTGTGCCCATCACTAGGAAGTCACCCTGAGAATTGCACATGAACGTGCATGCACACAGATGCCTACTGGGAAGATCATCACCCCCAAATTTAGGAAGCTTTCTTATGATTATTCTTTTTTTAAATATTTATTTTTTAGTTGTAGTTGGACACAAACCTTTATTTTATTTATTTGTTTGTTTGTTTTTTTTTTTTTTGTGGTGCTGAGGATCGAACCCAGGGCCTTGCACGTGCCAGGTGAATGCTCTACCGCTGAGCCACAGCCCAGCCCAGCCCATCTTATGATTATTCTTAAATGGAATTTTATTCTTTTAATAATGGGGGGGTTCTATTTGACATCTAGGAAGATTTGCTAATGCATTGAACAAGAAACAGTGTTGTCAGTTTTTTTTTTCTTGCAAAAAAGATAAATTAATGAACAGGTGTTTTCAAGAGTGCAGTAAATCATCCCAGAACAAGGAAAGCCTCTGCTGAGATCCTAACCCATGCCCTGCCCTCAATTAAATGAATCAAAGAGATAAATGTGGATATACGCGCATACGCGCGCAAGTACACACACATACCCTGGTGGAGAGGGACCAAGGCCATCCAGCTCAGTAATTAAAGGGATAATATGGGTGCATTGTGTGCCAGGTGGAAGAAAACGGGAGGAGGACACAAAGTGCAGGATTGCACCTTCAGTTCAGCCAGGCAGGAAGTACCCCACCATAAAACCCCAATGGCCTATAAACACCAGAGTCCCCTCCTCCTTTGGAATGGGCTAGAGAGGCCCCATGGGTAACTGCCCTCATGGAGGCTCATGGGAGTTTTGCCCTGCTGAAGAGCCTGGGTCTCCATGGCCACCGTAAACTTGCACAAGTGGACTCAGTGTTGATGGCCAGCCCTGTGACCTGAGCATATTAAAATGTAAATTCAAGGTACATTCGTTCATTTTACGCTGTAAGGATCATCTGGAATGAATCTTTAGTGGCGTATTCTCCCTAACATTCTACTCTACTAGAAATGCGGGAGGTTCCTGAAAATTGCAAATGTAGCATGCCCCGCAAAAAGAGGAGAGGTTCATTTTTCAGCCATTTTCTTTTAGAAAAATTTCTGTTGAGAGTTAAATAACAGAAACCCTGGAACAAATCTCTTTCCATTTTGAAACTCAAATATTCATTGTAAGAACTATTCATCCAAGTCCTGAACTGGCCCAGAGAAATAAAGAGAAGAAAAGACACCCCTGTAACACACGCACCAGAAAGTTCCTCCCTTTCTGCCCCACCACCCAGCCCCCTGCACACTGGCTGGCTGGCTGGACCTGTCGGGAGAGGAATGCTCTCCAAGGCTAGCTGGACTCTCACCCACATGAGCTTGGTCTCTAGTGCTGGACTTCCTTCCCAGGCCTCAGTTTCCCCACAGACAGCATGGTGGGACCTGCTCTACCTCCCAAAGGCTGCTGACCTGCCCCCGCCCCCACCCGCTGACCCGCATTTCTCCCACTCCCAGACAACCTTTACTTCAGCAAAGAGAAATGCACCTTCCGGGGAGCAGGGGTCTGGGAAGGGCATAGGCAGGGTCCCACACTGCAGAGGGTATGATCTGTTTCCTAGTGTGGCTCCTGGGGACACCCTGCTGATGTTTTAGCAGCCTCAGCTCAGAGAAGAGGTCTCCTGGGGGTGTGTTTGGGTTCTTGGTGGGGACAATGGCTGTCCATCAGGGATAACGAATCCCAGCATCCTAGGCCCCTGTGGGGTGGGGTGATGTGATGGCAAAAACCCTGATCAGACTTGTCATTTCTCTGCTGGGCTCCCGGCCGGGGAGCAGGAGAGGGTCCATTCCATTTACTGCGTCTTTAAAAGGCTACCGTGATCTTCCCCCGCTTTTTCCTCCTCCTGCCTAGACACAGGCTCTGACAGTCCGAATGTTGGAAATAATTGGATTCTAAATTCTAATTCATCTGTAAAGTATTCGGTGATTAAATTAGCCTAATAGATATTATTTCTTACATGGCTGCATAATTTTACCCTGATTGGATCTCAGCGGCACTAACGTGCCCCCCAATTTACTATTGACTTGGAATTCTCAGAAGGCGAGCCAGCGCTCTGCTCCTGCAGCCTGTTTTCCCAGGTTAGGAGTTAAACTGATTTATGCTTCAAGGACACCGTCTCTGACTGCTCAGGAGCAGTTGCACAATGTACATTATTCTGTAAGAAGAGCAGCAGAAGAAAAATATTATTTTATGCAATTTCAGATCCCCTTTTTCAGTTCAGAAACCAAGAGCTGATCTTTCAGACTCCTTGGGCAGCTATTTAATTGTAGCTTACAAGGTTTTTTAAAATAGTTGGAAATTTCTATCAGAGCCAAACTTCAATCACCATCTGCATAGATCTTACAAATGTAATGAATATAGTCCAAAAATGTCACAACTCACAGGAGAAAGTCCAGCAGGGACATCTGAGGTGCTCTGTAGAGCTGGTTAAGTTCTTGGGGGAGTGAGAGGGACGGGAGGCCAGAGTGGGGCAAGGCACTGGGGTTGCAGACCTGGAGCGCACCACTGGCACCCACTCTTGCTTCCTTCCTTCCTTTCTTTCTCTGCAGTAATTTAATTTCTTCCAGTATGTGCATGTCCCCTCCCCCAGCCCCTGCCCTGCCTCCCTCCAAAAATCTGCAAATAAAATTCACAGCTCCCTCCCTGGTTCAGTAGCTGGAAACAGCTGGCGGGTTTTGTGTGGCAGCTGAACAGTGGAGGGGAAAAGTTTTGGCAAACACTGGGGAAACCCGGACAGAGGAGGTAGGTAAACTCAGGAAACTGTTTTCATGAGCAAATGAAGGAAACAAAGGCCGCCCAGCAGGGGCAGAAGGGACACACACTCCCTCTGAATAGCTCCCTAAAAACAGAGCTGAAAAGGAAGAAGGCCCATTTGCTTCTGGGAATCCAATAAATTGTTTCAGGAAGTGAAAGTCTGTCCAGGCTAATGGAGCTGTGATTGACAGCACTTCTCATTATGAAGCCCATCAGGAGACAGGGCATTCCAGTGCTGTTTAGGGGGTGAGGTGGGAATGAGAGGAAGCCCAGGCCCCCGGTGGGGGCAGGGGTGGGGACAGTGCTCTGTGTTCCTTGAAAGAGT
The DNA here is from genome assembly GCF_964194105.1 of Spermophilus citellus. Taxonomy (NCBI): domain Eukaryota; kingdom Metazoa; phylum Chordata; class Mammalia; order Rodentia; family Sciuridae; genus Spermophilus; species Spermophilus citellus. The sequence continues at coordinate 132,538,151 of NC_138192.1, forward strand.
CTGTGTCCCCTAGTCCCCTTGGAGGAAGGAGAGTCTCATCTTTCAGGAGTATGCACCTCTTGTATTAGGACCATCATGACCCTTCCCAGGAGAGCCTGTCCCTGCCCTACAGTCCCTGTGGAAACAGCGGATGAATCCTGGGACCTCAGCGGACACTTACTCAGGAGTGGCCACATTCACCCCTGGCTCCTACCCTGTGATCCCAGTGAACAGGGGTCCTTTGTAAGGATCATGATCACCCAGCGCTTCTAGAAGCTTTTCTCTGTTTACGTGTGGTGCAGTCTGTTAAGGCTGTTGACAGTGGTGTGTCTGTAGATGACAGGCCAGGTCAGGGAGTTGGCACAGGGTTAGCACAGGGCTCTAGAAGGGGCTGTGATGGAGGTACCAGACCAGAGATCTGCGTGAAGGTGTGAGAAGACTTTGGAAGCTATCTGTCTTGTCCTCAGGACAGTGGCCACACATAGTAACTCCAATTAAACAGTGGCATCCAGCACAGGGCAGGGGATGGGAAAGAGACGTGCCCAGAGTCCAGTTTGGTGACGTGCTCACTGAACGAGATGCCACTCTGGGAAAGAAAGATGGTCATTCTCTAAGATAGTCCTTTCCAGAAGGGTAGGTAGGGGCCTTCCTTGGTGTGACTTTCATTTTGAACCTCAACCAGCTGGACTTCTGGACCCCAACATACTCTCTCTCTCTGGTCCCTAACCTCAGAGCACCCACCACCAAATCCATGTTCTTGGTCAGGTCCTTTGGCCTTCCTGGGAGGCCATGTGGATCTGTACCCTGGAGTTGGCGACAGGAGAGTCTTCTCATGCAGTAAGCACTTGGCCAGGGCTCACGTGCACGCTCAAGAGGCAGCTCTGCTGGACAGCAGACAGGCCTGTTGAGAGGCCGGGGACCATAGTCTCAGCTCTGCAGCCACCATGATCAGGGAGTAAGGCGTCTCTCCTGGGTTTACACATTGGCTGGCATTTCCAGAAAGTAGTCTTCCACTTTGGGTTGGTGACACCCAGAGACTGGAGCGACTTGGCTCCGTGTAGACAGGTCAGTCACCTACCATTGAGAAACGAAGAGAAGTTAACTAGGAAGGGAAGGTGGTTTCACCAGAAAGGCCTCAGCAAACTCCGGGTTCCTGTACAGTCAGCATTAATATGCTGCTTTTCAAACATATAAATGAGGGATTGGATGGCAAGAGTGTAGGCAATAAAGAATCATGGCCTGACTGGCGTCCCTTCCTCTTGACTGGCTGACGAGGTCTAATTGGCTTATAACGCCCTATAAATTTATTAGCACGTCGCACTTCTCATTGGTGGAGCTTCTGCTGTGAAGCACCAAGAAATTACCAATTTTCAGGAGTTAGTCACTCAAGTCACACTATAACTGGGTTTGGAAAAAAACCCACCCTGCTGCTATTATAAATCAGGCTTCTGCGCGCACAGCAGCTCTCCCGCTGCAGACAAGTCCCCAGGATAGGAAAGTTTGGGGTGAGTGGAGCCGCTCCGAGGAGCATGGGGTACGGGGAGCCCATGTCCCCTCACCCTGCAGGAAGCCCCAGTGAGCAGCCTGGGGCTGCAGCTGCCTGGAGCTGGGGCTGGTGGCCCTGGCAGTGGGAGTCCAGGGCTTTGATGTCCTTATGGATGCATTCAGCCCTCGGGCACACCGTGTGCAGAGGACAGATCCACCCTCTTATTTCAAGAGCATAATAGAAATATTCAGGAGCAGGCATAATTATTTCAATTACTTCTCTCTGGTTTTTGAGACACACAAACTCGAGTCACAAATTAGAAAATAATATTCACATGTTTCTTCTAATTGGTAACAGATTAGAGGCATTTTATCTTCTTAAATAATTTCCAAATGTGCCCCACAGAGACTGGGAGGGAGAGAGCAAGGTGTGGAGAAGCAGGCGGGCCGCAGAGGCGCCTTGGGCCCAGACCTCGGTCAGCACGGGCCTGCACCCGGCGCTCTGAGGTCCCGTCTTCCTAGTTTGCAGAACCTCTCTGACAGCTGGCAGAGAAGGAGCTTCACGATTTAACCCACCAACTTGTAAACTTAATCCTTCTTGTAGGCGTACGCCATCTCCTTGGTCACGTGCTTCCTGAGACACACACACTCCGCATATCTGTATTCATTTTTATGTCCCATCTACTCCCCAAAACAGATGTGAAGTCATCTCTGCCCCTCCCTGGGTCCAGAAGTTCTGGAGGTGTGAAGATGGCGGCTGTCCCTGCCCAGGTGTCCAGGCCAGTAGTTGAATGCAGGGACACCATCCTCTTCTAAGCCACTGGTCCTTTTTCATACTGGGATTGGTGTTTATCAGGTGTCGCTTTTTAAAACTGGTTGCTTCTACTCTGGGAAACAGTTTGGCAATTTTGTATAAATCTAAATGTGTAGGGGCTGGGGATGTGGCTCAAGGGGTAGCGCGCTCGCCTGGCATGCGTGCGGCCCGGGATGTTGTGTCCGCTGAGAACTAAAAAATAAATATTAAAAAAAATTCTCTCTCTCTCTCTCTCTCTCTCTCTCTCTCTCTCTCTCAAAAAAAAAAAATAAAATAAAATAGATAAAATTTTTAAAAAAAACTAGATGTGTAATTCCCTCATGACCTAGCAGCTGCACCCTTGGGTGTTTTTCCTAGAGAAATATAAACTTCAGTTTACACAAAGCACAGGTCCGTACGTTTGTAACAACCACACTGGAAACAACACGACTGTCCTTCGGTGGTGTCTGATGTGCACTGCTGTGGTGCACGCCCACGTGGGACCCCACTGGACAGGCTCGAGGAGGGAGCTGCTCCTCACACAGCACTTGGAGGGACCAGCAGAGACTCACGTCGATAGAAAAAGTCAGTCTCAAAAGATCGTGCACAATCTGATTCCATTATTTTAGCATTATTTTATGTGTGAGTACGTGGTACTGGGGGCTGAACCACCACTGAGCTATATAGCCAGCCCTTTTATTTTTATTTGGGGGCAGGGTAATCACTAAGCTGCCCAGGCTGGCCTGGAGCCCGCCATCCTCCTGCCTCAGCTGGGCCTACAGGGGTGTACTTCTGTGTCTGGCTCAGCGGGGTTTCTTGAAACCACATGTGAATCTACATTTATGTCGAAGAGTTCAACAAAAAGTCTAATTAAAATTTTTTTTTAATAAAGCCAGATAAAAGGTGGCTCCAGTGCCTTTGGGGGGCTCATTCCAGACATGGCCAGAGAAAGGACAGACTGGCCCTGGAACATTCTTTTGAGCCAGAAAGCAAGCATGGAACTGTTGGGCCACGGGGCCGAGAGGTCAAACTGAAACAAGAGTCACCTGGAGGGCTCCCAGACCACACCTGGAGCAGTGGGAGGCTCAAAAAGAGTGCCCTGGTGACCGTTCCTGTGGCACGCGGTCAAGCATCGTGGCTCCACAGGGAGACTCCAAGATGGCAGGGGGACGCTGGCCTGTGTAGCAGGAGGGGAGAACTGGGAGATGGCCGCCTCGCAGCAGGAAGGTAGAAGGTGTCTGGCCAGGGGCATCCCCCAAGGCTGCCGTCTCCAGGTTCCAGCCTGGGTCCCACCCGAGTCAAGAGGGCAGAAGGACCCACAGAGATCAGGTCCCGAGCCAGCACCTCCACCAGGAGCTCAGTCTCAGCAGTGGCAGGACCCAGGATCTATACCTCCTGATGTGGCAGGAGGGAGGCCTGTGGCCACTGCCTGGTGTATTCTGGCCCAAATGGAGCCCACCAAACCCATATGGGGGATAATCTATGACAGAAACTCTTCAATGCCAGTGTGACAGAAGAGCAAGAAGAGGGGTGGGGGTGGAAGGGATGTAGGAGACGAAGGCCCCCGTGCAGCCCAGCGTGGATCCCGCAGGAAAGGCAAGCTCAGCTCTTGAGCATATTTTGGGACCATTTGGATAAAAGGAGTATGGACCACATGTTATCAATAATATTATTGATTTGAATTTGAAGCTTCTTGCATATCATAATGTGGGCATGAACCTTCCAAGAATCCCAAAGTGGTATCTAAGGAAGCCAGGGGACTCAGACTCTGGATTCTGTGAAAAGTCATAGTAAAATGCGTGATATAAACTCATCTTCTTAACTGCTCTACAGTTGAGCGTTCCACAGCCTTGGGTGCATTCCCATTGTTGTGCTGCCGTCACCACCCTCAACCTCCGGAACTTTCCATCATCCCATACTGAAACTCCAGCTGTTGAACACCAGCTCCCTGTCTGCCCTCCACCCAGCCCCTGGCAGCCACCACACTACATCGTGTTCCTGTGTACCTGAGCACTAAGGGGACTTTGAGTGCCATCATGTGGTGTTGGTGCTCCGGTCTGGTTTATTCCACTCGGTGTAAGGTCCTCAAGGGTCATCCATCTGTTGCGGGCTTAGGACTTCCTTCCTGTGAGCAAGGGTGGATGTGTGTGTGTACCTCGCCTTCCGTCTCTGTGCATCTGCCAGAGGGCACGTGGCTGCTTCCACATTTCAGCTGCTGTGAACATGGGGCCCAAGCATCTATTCCAGTGCCCACCTGCAGCTCTTTGGGGCATGTGCACAGAGTGGGGTTGTGGGTTATATGGTAACTGTGGAATTACTTGAAGAACGACCACACTGTTTTCCTAGATTCTGGATTTTTTACTTTATTTTTTTCTTGGTGCCAAGGATTGAACCCAGGGGCACTTAACCACTGAGCCACATCTCCAGCCCTTTTTATATTTTATTCAACAATAGGGTCTCACTAAGTTGCTGAGGCTGGCTTTTTGAACTCCTGATCCTCCTGCCTCAGCCTCCCCAGTTGCTGGGATTGCGGGCGTGCGCCACCACACCTGGTGACCCACTGAAGGTAGTATAGCCTCTAATGAAATCCTTTATTCTAGAAGCCTTTCTTAAAGGCTTTTCAGACATCTTAGTGCCTAAAGACAGAGAGGAACGATCGTGGGCTTCAGAACCCCCCAGCAGTGGGGCAGCTTGGGCAGGGCCATCTGTGCAGGGAGAGGGAGGGGGTGGATGGACTTAAAATGCCCTCAGGGAGACCTCGCCGCCCGGTTTGCTTTCGGCCGCTTCTCAGAGACTGCTGGTGACTGTGCCCTGGATCTGGAAAGCAGCTGGCCCGTCCAGCACCGACTCGGGAATCTGTGAGGCCCTTGTCCAGGAATCATCAAGGAATTCCAGGTGGTGACAGCAGCGAATTAGCCCCAATGGGGCCCACCCTGAGCACAGGGCTCCCCTGGACCTCTGTGGGGGTCGTGCACCCACACAGCGTCCCTCAACCCACAGAGCCGAAGCCCTCCCTGGCCACTGTTGGGATGCCCTCTCCACCAGAAAGCTCAGCTGGCAGTTGAATTTTGCATTTTCAAGGCAATGACATTGGGCAAGTTAGACCCCGTGTCGATTGTGGAAAATAAAACGTCTGACCAGCTTCTGACTCCTGAGGCCGTGGTCAGAGGCCTCGTGATTTCAGTGAAAGAATTTCACTTCAGCTGATTAAATAATAGTGCTTTCCTCACTCTAGGGAATTGATTTCTATTAATTAATTCTCACGCAGCTCCACCACCACACAGCCACCCTTAGCAGAAGGGACCTGTGGATGTGGATTTGAGCCAAGTGCTTTACCCATCTAATGTTAGTTGAGAAAGGAAAGCCGCTGGCTGCGCTCCCGCTGTCCGCACTGAGGAATGTGCAGGCCAGCCACAGCCCCACGGGACCACCAGGCCCCAGACCACAAGTCCCACTGCCTCCTGTGTGTTCCTTGTTTTCACATCGTGGGAAAAGTTAAGATGAAATCGACATTAAGTGTCTTCCTGTCTGCACGTCCCTGGTGCCTTTCTTCTCTTGAATTTCTGAAATCCCAGCAACTCAAGAGGCTGAGGCAGAGGATTCTGAGTTTAAGTCCAGGCAGGGCAACTTAGCAAAGCAGAGTCTCAAAAATAAGTAGATAAATAAATCGGACTGGGGCTGGGGATGTGGCTCAAGCGGTAGCGCGCTCGCCTGGCATGCGTGCGGCCTGGGTTAGATCCTCAGCACCACATACAAACAAGGATGTTGTGTCCGCCGAAAACTAAAAATAAATATTAAAAAAAAATTCTCTCTCTCTCTCTCTCTCTCTCTCTCTCTCTCTCTCTCTCTCTCTCTCCCCTCTCTCACTCTCTCTTTAAAATCAATCAATCAATCAATCGGACTGGGATGTAGCTCTGTGGTAAAATGCCCCAGCTTCAACCTGTATTATCAAAAAGCTTTTTTCCTTTCCTTATCATTATACTTAGCAGCCGTGAGCAGCTCCTCGCTCTCCCAGACTCAGTGGCACAGAGTGGACGATGGCTTCAGATCGCAGCCTAACCAGGGACAGCAGCTAAAGCCAGTTGCTAGTCTTAACCAGAAACCCACTCAGTCTTCCACGGCTTTTCCAAATGCGTTGCCACTGGTCACCTAAGACCTTCACTGCATTGTGCTTGACACCCACTTGAGAAGTCTCTGGTTGGTTCGGTCCTTCTGGGGTGTCCCTGCTTTCCGGGACGGAGGGGCTCAAGTCTCCTGTCCCTGGTGTTGAAGGGGCACTGGTGCACAGCCACTGTGCAGTATCCGGAGTGGAGGAACGGCCGTTGCTCTTCCCCCGCCTGTTTGTGATGCCCTGTGTTCCAAAGCCATCCCACAGCCACTGTCGTGGTGAACTTAATTCACTTTGATGGGGACTCTTTGCCAGGACAGCCCAGAGGCCACCGGGGCGCAGCTGCATTTCACGCTACTCTGTGCAGAGTCTGGGACTGCCAGGTGGCCTTGCCCCTGCCTGGCACCAACTTCTCGGGATTCATGCATTCAAATAGCTCTTCACATTTTTTCCAGTGGTGAGGTACAGGGACGTCCACAGGGTTGGGCCACTGTAGCTTGGCGACGGTGCTGTGCCCACACGCGGTTCCAAATGCCTTTAGCCCTCGCACAGCAGGCAGGCGCTGCATAGGCGAGGCTGTCTGCAGGTAGGAAGCCACAGGAAGGGCTCCCAGGGTCCAGGAGAGATGGAGGCAGTGGTGCCCCTGGGGCCCTTTTCCTTTAAATTCTCGTCTCATGCCCAGGCCTGTGCAGCTCTGCACCTCGGGCACGAGCCAGCGGCACTCCAGTTGCCGTCAGGTCCAGGGCCAGGGGAACGGGCTGCCCAGTGCCCCTCCAGCAGCAAGGACTGGGTGCAGGTCCAGCCACAGCCCTGGGCCTCTGCAGGATGGCTGCATGGGGCTAAGAGGTCCTCAGGCTGTGCTCTCAGGCAGGTGGGGACCTCACTCCCGCAGCCTACTTGGGTGGCTCCTCGCTGGCCAGCACCGGAGCCATCTGCCCCTCAGACCACTCACAGCACCTTCTCCCTTCTCTGATTCCCAGGGGTCAGGCCCACTCAACACCCAGTCAGAAGGCACAGTGTTGGCCATTTAAAATCAGGACTCGGGTGACAAAGACTGCTGTGGACAAACGGACCCACCCTGGCGGGGTCAGAGCAGGACAGTGGTGCCGCTCTCACCGCCCCTGCCACTTGTTCAGATCTCACCCTCCCCCACTGGCATCCAGAGGGACAGCTTTGCAGGCTGGTGGGCATGAGTGAGGCCGTCTGCCTCCAATGGGGTAGATAGGCTCTCGTCCTAGGAGGCCGAGGTGGGGACTTAACCCCAGGCCAGCAGGAGGGTGCCATCCACCAAGGCCACCAACAGGAAAGCCTTCGATTCATACCCCAGCGGCCCACTAGTCTGAGTGAAGAAATGTAAAACACATTGCCTTTGAAATTAAGAGCAGGGCATAGTAATTCTTGAATCAAGTTCAGTTTTGCCTCAGCCAGATGAGGGTGGCCGGGGACAGCGTGGGAGGCCCCGAGTGCCCCTCAGTGACAGCAGCTCCTCGTCCTGGCCTGGCCTCCACAGTACCAGGGAATGACACTGCGACACATCTTCCCCACACTTCTGGAAGTCAAGGATCGAGGTACAGCTGGAGCATGTTCTGGTCAGGGCCCTCCTCCTGACCTGCAGACAGCCACTTTCCTGCTGCACCCTCACAGGGAGCGGTGGGGGGGGTCTCTGTTTGTCTCCTCTTTGAAAGGCACTAGTCCTGCTCCTTGGGTTCCACCCTCAGCCCAGTTCCCCAGAGGCCAGCCTCCTGACCATCACCTGAGCTAGGGGTTCCCGTGAAATCAGGGAGAGCCCGGGCCTTTGGCGCACTGAGCTCCCTGGGCCTTCTCCCTGCACCCTGCACGGTAGCAAATCTTCGTCTTCTTCCCGCCTTCGGCCTGCTGACTGGCAGCCTTTGGGAGCTGGGCAGCGGGATGTCTGCTGTATTCGTTTTCCATTTTCACAGCAGAGACTAGAAGTCACCGTTGTAGGAACGGAAGAAAGGACCTAAGTTCTCACAGTTTACATCAGAACTGAAGACTCCCTGTGTGCTTGCCGAGCAGCGGCCTCATGCCAGCCTTTGTCTAAGAGCCAACCTGAGGGCAGATGAGCAGCCCCTGGAGGGCAGCTGAAGCAGGGCTGGGTGTCCAGGCACCTGTGTGATGAAGCAGACCCTGGGCCTTTCCGGGCTGGTGGCTCCCAGGCCATGCTGTGGCTCCAGGGGCTTGAGAATAAATATGGACAAGTGTTTTCATTCTGGGACTGATGTTTCCACCAACGGAGCCTGATAAAGCAGTTGGCCCCCGCTGGCAGGCAGGCGGAGGGTGAGACTAGAGCCCTGTGCCGCCCTTACTGCACCTTTGCTTGGTGCTGGGGTGCCAGGAGGGGGCTTGCAGTCTTGCAGAAGTAGGCCAGAGGACTGGCCACCGTCTGGCTTAAAGACTGTGACCCCCGAGGGGACCTCAAGAGCCCCTGGCTGCCTTTCCCTGGCTGCTCATGGCAGGGTGAGCACTCTGGGCCCATGCAGATGGTTACAGGTGACAAGGGGGAGCTCCCTGGCAGGCGAGACAGTTTGTAGGTTTTTTTGTCAAAATGGCAAGCTTGGCTGAGGTGTTCCTCTGCACATGCCCAGTGAGAGCCAGGCCTGTGTGGCCACCAGCCTGATGCACAGGCCTCTCACTGACAGGTAGCTCTCCTCCGCAAGGCAGCAAGACCTTCTGCACTGTCCTCACCTCTAAGCATATCTTCCCAGGACCTCCTACTTCAGACAGCAGGCCTTGGATCATCCATCCTCTTTAGAGGGCAAACGGAGCCCTGAGAGAGGATAGGTCTCTGGCCTGGAGTGCCAGGGCCAGCCATGCTGCCCAGAGAGGCCTGGGTCTCTCCCTCGGTGTGCGTAGAGCTCTGTGGGCACCTGCACATCGTAGGTTCCAAGCAGGTCTTGGGGGTTTGTTTACTCATTAGCCTTGTGTTTTCTCACCCCAGGGCCAGATTGGGCCAGTGGCTGGCCCTCTTGTCCTTATACCTGCCTTGGCAACTCCCAGCGAAGGTGCACAGGCTGCCAGGAAGCATGAGACAGAGGACATGGCATGCATATTACCACTTGGACCCGCAGTGTTCTTCAGTGGGGCTCCTGGGTGGAGGGCCGTGCCAATGACGACAGTGTCACAGAGGTCACTGGTCTCCACCGGAACCCAGACTGAGTCGTGGGTAAGATCGAGCTCAGCCCAGGGGCATCAGCCCTCTTCTTGCCTGGGACAGCGCAGGCTGCACAGGGCAACACAGAGAGTCACACAGACCTCTGGGGACGGGACCCCAGAGCACACAGTCCTCGCCCTCCTGGGCTACCCGGGCCTGCCTGCACCTGCAGCCCCGGTAGTGGAACTCAGACGTAATAAGCCTAATATGGTTGACTTTATTTAATTAATAATGATCCTGTTCTGTTCCTCCATGCTCATAAAACAGCCTGCAGGTTGGCAAAAACACTCATAGTATCGACCAGAAGTCAGGCAGGATATTTATTTTTTCTTTGCCCCGTGAGCGTAAATCCTTGTCGGTTGCCTCCTGCTCCTGCGTGTGGGATTTACAGTGGCCAGTTGCTTAAAAGCTTTCAGTAATTAAGGAATAAATATCCATCGGTCTTTGTTGGCCATCCTGCTCCTGCGGCCTGACCCCTAGCAACGCGGCTGGGGGAAGGCATGCATGAGGAGGGCCCGGGCGGCCCTCGCCCTCAGTGGCCGGCTTCCCCTGCCTGCGGGGAGGAAACCTGCTCTTCAGCACATTGTTCCAGCCCCCTCTTCCGTGCCTCCGCCCGGCCCTGCTTTGCTCCAGGCAGGAAGCACTTTGGAAATTCCTTACTGCTAGCCAGGCTGTTCTCTTCCTCCGTCCTTCCTCTCCGGGTCTGTCACCACCTCACCGCCCGCCCGTCTCCTCCAGCTTCGTCTCCTCACTCCAAGGGCTTTCCCGCGCTGCACTGCACTTTGCTGCAGAATCTCCAAGAAAATCACTGCTGAGAAACTCTCAGAAAATCACTCTCACATCCCCTGGGGGGGACGATGTTTCCAAAAGGAGCAGGGTTGTAAGTGACAGGCACACACATGCCCAAGTTATGTCCTGGCCTCTTCCCATCTGGGGGCAGTGCTCAGCCCCGAGAGGGCTTTCGGGAAAGGCGTTGGTGCTCAAGACTTCAGAGAAGCGTTTGGGAAGCCGCGCGCAAAGGTTGGGAGGTGGGGAGTGCACCACCAGGGACGCCCTTCTCCCCTCCCAGCCTGCCTGGCCGGGCATGAACGGTGCCTGGGGGCCATGCCAGAGTTCCTAAGGATGCGTCTCCTGGGCGGCCACGAGACAGGACAGCCAGTCCAAAGCTGTGTGATTATCCGTTAAGAATCTTCTTTCTGGGAATCCAGCCATTAACCTCCTTGCCCCTTGGCAGCCTGCGAAGCCCTCCCTGCCAGACCCAAGCAGCTGATGGCAGTGGTTCCTGGTGACTGAGTCCTCGCAGCCCTCTGGGCCTGAGGAGCAAAGAAAGGGCTCCACATCCAGAGAGCCTTGCTCTGGGGAAGGTGGAAGAGGTGGTCTGGCGAGGCATGGCTCCGCCCCACCAGACCTCCCCACAATGCTCTTCACTGACCACCAGGATTGGCCAGTCTCTACGGTCATAACCACCATCCAGCACCGGGCACCTCGCACTCCTGCATTTCGGTCTCAGATACTGTGTCTGCTGTTTTCCTTCACCTCGTTTCCCCCACATCTGTGATTTCCTTCCCTTTCACTCTGTGACTATTCCAGAAATTATTAGTGTCATTCACAACTACTCTATGCATTATTTTAGTAAGGCGGGAAGTCGGGAGGGGGACACTGCGGACAGCCCTGTCAGCCTCGCTCCCTGGTGGCAGGGGAGTTCCAGGCTGCAGCGATGATGCGTTCCCGGCCGGCACAGCAGCAGGTGTTCCAGGTCCCCGGTGGTGTCAGCATTCCAGATCTGCCAGGGCCAGCAGCACAGGACAGGAGCGGTGCTTCAGTCAGGGACGCGCATGGCAGCGGGCTTCCCCGGGAGGCCTTCAGGCAGCCACGGGCTCAGGGCTCAGCCACTCGGCTGTCACAGCCGGAGCCTGAGCAGCGCCCTTCACCTCTTAATTGTTCACGTCCTCCAAAACAGGGCGATGGGGGCAGTCCCGGAGCTCAGGAGCCGCGCTCGAGACAGCAGTGGGTTTGGTGCCTGGCGAGGGCCGCTCTCTTCCCTGGCCAACCTGAGTCACAGCGCCTCAGTGCTGCATGCTCCCGTGGCGGGGGGCGAGCGGGCACCAACCTGCTGCCTGTGACTCGGCCACTTCCCTGGGGCCCCGCCTCTCAACACCATGCAGGGAGCAGCCCCGCAGCGTCCCCACTCACTAGGGTGGCCCTACAGCCATTCCTGTGGCACACCCTCAGTCAGGCGAGGACCGTCGTCAGGTATACTGCCATCATAACCTCCACAGTGCTGCCCATGACTGGTCTCACCCCGGGTCTTCCCCACCCTGCAGGGGTCCTCCAGCGCTGGGCATGAGGGACCTCAAGCAAGGACTGGACCCCCTGGCCCCAGGATAGAGCCTGGTGCAGCCCACCATGGTGACAGGCCCTGTCTCTGTCCTTGCCTCAGAGGCGCCTGCCCCACAGCCCTGACCTCACATCCTGCTGGACTCTTGACCTTGGCTCTATCACTGCCAAGGTTGCTGCCCCCTGCATCTATACACCTGATGTGATGCCCAGGCTGGTGGCAGTCCCGTCACATCCACACACGTGAGGCTGGCACTCTGCGCTCATCTCACTCAGGCCTGCACACAGGTCATAAAGCCCTCCTGCTCTTCACCCTGGCCCTGAGCTGCCCTCCTGGCAGGCTGAGCAGAACCTGATGTCCATCTCTTTCCAAAGAAGGGAGCTTCTGCTCAGGGCTCCTGGCTGTGCCCTCATCACACCTGCAGCCAGACCTTAAGGCCAGGCCCGAGACTGCCATGTGGCTCCCTGTAGAGCATGTGCCAAGGACGCACATGTCCCTGTGTTGCATCCTCTGCACGCAAACCAATAAGGCCAGGCTGGGGGGCTGGCCTGCACCCCACAGCCCCATCTGATCTGGGTGGCGTGCACCACCTGGCCTCCTTGGTGCCAGAGAAGAGGAGCTATGTCACCCTGTCACCTCCAGGTTCCCTCCACCCCCTCCTGACACCTGGACTCCTTTTGGCCATGATTTCCCAAAACGTGGCCTCAACTCACACACATTTTGTTCTGCTTCTGATACACAATTCGTTTGTGAAGATGGTAACGTGCTCAGGGTCCCTCGAAGAGTTGATGTCGTCAGGAATGACCCACGAAGCCACGTGCTGTCTGTCCTTACCCTCAGCATCGTCACGGTCAGTGCAGGAGGTGGCACCTGGTCTTCACTGGTGCAGCAGTTGGTTTCCGGGTAGCAGGTGGCAAGAGAGATGTGTTTGAGGGAGTCCCCTTTGGGGTGGACACATGAAGAATTGGCCAAGTGACCACTGCTTAAGATCAGGGTGACAAAGCCACCAGGCTGCAGGGCCAGATTGTCCATGCCGAGCTCCGTGGACCCCCACGTACCCAGAGGGCTCCTGGCTGCAGAGCCAGGAGGACCTGGCATCCACCCTGTGACCCCAAGTCCTGTTCTTGTTCCCTGGCTGGACCGTGGTCCATGCACCAGGCAGCTCCTAATCACAGCCCAGAGGGAGATGGAGGGCCACCCACAAAGAGACTTCATTGGGAGCAGGAAGAGAATACCTACGAAGGCATCTTTGAAGGTGTCTTCTCTTCGTTTGGGGGGATGGGCGATGTCTGTCCTCTGATGAGCAGGCGTTCTCTCTCTCCCTGGTGCTTGAGTGGCTGATTTATTTAAAGGTGTGTCAGCACCAGGATCAGATGAGCAGCCAGCCCCTCCTCCCTGCTGACGGCAGCTGTGCCAATAATTCATTTTTTAGCTCATTAGCTAACAGAGGCCATGAGCAGTGGTCCTCCGGGGCACCGGAACGAGGTGAAGTGATGTACTGCTGGCTTCCTGCTCTTGAACTGGCCTTCCTTGGGGTAAAGAAAGGGTGCATGAGACAAGCTGGAGACAGAAGAAGAGCAGGACGTCAGAGTGACCACTGGCATGTCTGCACCTGGCATCGTGGATTCCCAGGGTGGTGGCTTAGGCAGAATGTCCTCATACCCGGCAGCATCCACCTCTCACCTGTTGGCCATGCGGAAGCCTGGCAAGGGCAGTGGAGGTCTCAGATACTGTGTCTACTGTTTTCCTTCACCTGTTTTCCTTTTTCTTTCACAAAAGCTCAGGATGCCCTATCCAAATGCCAACTACCTACAGTTTGCCTCTTATAGTTCTGGAGGCTGGAGGCCCAAGGTCGAGGGGTTGGAGTCTGGCAAGGCCTCTTCCTGTCTTGCAAGTGGTTCCCTCTCATCCTTATCTGGCTCTCCCTGCACTCGGAGAGCAAGGGAGGCCTGGTGTCTCTTCCTCTCAGATGGGCACCTGCCCCAGGACCTTAGGGCTCCACCCTCATGCCCTCATTTAGCCATAGCCACTGCCCTAAAGACCTGAGTCCAGCTCCAGTCCCTGGGGTTAGGGCTTCAACATAGGAATCGGTGGGCAGGGAACCCAATTTAGTCCTTAACAGCCAGGAAACTTCAGACTTCTCATCTGTGGGCAAAGGCCAGCCCACTCAGCCCTCCAACTGTGACAGGCACAGGGTCACTTCAGTAACCCAGTGCCCTTCACCCCAGTGTCTCTGAGCCCTCCGTACCGTTAGGGGGCCTGGGAGACACCAACAGGCTTGTCCAGGCCCCAGCCGAGAGCAGCTCACCTGGCCACACTGAGCACGTGGAGTTGTGAGGCCCCCGGGTCTGCACGTTTAGGAACCTCAAGTACCAGCAGCAGCGAGGAGCCCCAGCCCCAGGCCACCGGCACCTCGGGTGCACACGCCGCCCCACTGCGGATGCTCTGTGCTTTATAAGAATACCAGCAGCTGTTTTCAGAGGGGCCTCTGTGGCCTAGGCCCTGTGTTTGAACTAACCAGGTTAAAACTGCTAACAAGAGTCATGGCTGATAGATGCGAAGCCAGCAGCCTCCCTTAGCTCCCTGGAAGTCACCTCTTGGTGTCTAAAAAAAAGATCACAGTCCCCAGGGACGCAGGGGTTGACTTTGCAGGACTGTTTTGGAAAAGCCCACAATGCTTCGGTGAAGGGCCACAATTACAGCCACACGCTGAGCAGCTCTGGGACATCCTGGGTGGAGGGTGGAGGTCCATGTGGACCGAGGCCAGGAGGGCAGACCCTGTGGAGAGTCCGCGAGGCTTGTCTTCTTGCAGTATTCCCGGCACCCGTCCCGAGGCCTGGCCCCTCTTCTGTATTGGAGTCAGAGGTCCAGGTGGCTGTCACCAGCTGCACCCTGCTGGGGGCTCTTACGTCACCTGGGGCCAGGCCCTCTTCCTGTTTCGGGCACATGATGCTGGAGCCCCCCTCTTAAAGAAGGCTCCCCAGACAGCATGTTTTCCGCCCTGCACACCTAAGCCCAGCTTCACTCTGTATCCAAAGGACACCAGTTTTTAAAAGCAGCGAGCAGCTCATCCCACCCTGTGCTGCTGTCAGTGACTGCCCTCTGGAGCATTCGCCACAGCTTTCTGTGGTGGCCCCATTGGAAGGCCAGTGGCCACCGTCCTCAGAGAACATGCAGACCCAGTAGGGGGGTCAGAGCTGTGGGATCTGCACTCTGCCTTTGGCTGGGGTATTTGAATATTAAAAAGAACATTTAATAACTGCAGTTGGGACCGGAGTTCCTATGCTAAGTTCTCCAGCTTACCCTGGATGACTTAGCAATGACTATTAAAATCAATCGGAGCAGAATAATACGGTCTGATTTTATGCCTACCGAAAAAATGAGAGTTAGCAAATTGGAACTTGGAAATCTGGACATATCCCACGCCATTATCCCTTTCGATTTAATTCACGTTTTGCTCCTTCTCTTTTGTGATTTATGAAATGCATCAACAAATGTTTAACATAAGTAAGGTTTTTAAAATAATTTCAAAACCACTGGGTTTTTTTGTCTCTTCTTCGTCACCAGAATTTCCGGACACCGTCTGCTTTTGTACCTGGTGTCTGCCCAGGTGGAGCACAGGTCATCCTCGGCCGCGGCCAGTGTTTGTCCTGGAAATCTCCCCATGAAAGAGTCAGGGGTCACTCTGGGGTCACTCGCATGTATCAGGAAGTGAAGCAAAACTAATCCAGGTTTGCTCCTGGAAGGATCTGTTTGCCTAAGTATTTAGCGACAGATTAGGGCTAACCCAACACTGGATCACCAGGCGCAGTGTAAACGGGGTAAAGGTGTGAGCGGGCCTTTCTTCTGGATGTCCTGAATGATGTGCTCTCAGAGCCTGTGGCGGAAGGAGGGCGGGAGGCCTGAGCGATTCCTGCTGGCCAGCAGCTGTGTACCCTGGTAATGCCCAGTACAGCATCGGGCTGTAGGGGAGGCCGGCTGCAGCTCAGTGTCCTGGGGGCTTCCGTAACTTGCTCTGGGCATGTGGGGGCTTTTCTTACCATCTTCATCACCCTCATCAAAAAGCTTGAGCAGGCTCCTGGCACCATTCAGGAGCGACTGGTAAGATCCCATGTTGTTCTTTTTTAGAGTCTTGGGTCCTCTCCCTTTTCTCCCCATAGCAGTGCCAGAGTCTGGAGAGTCCCTGGGTTTTCTGTCTCTTACATCTTTTTTTTTTTTTTTTTTTTTTTTTTGAGAAACCAACCCCAACCCCAGATACGATGGCCTGGGCCCTCCGCCTGGGCCCTCCCTCTGTGCCAGGACACTTGTCTTGTTGTCGGGGTTCTGCCTGCCCTGGCTTCTCTCCTCACTCTGTCCCCTCCTCTTTTTCCTCAGCCCTCCTACCCAATGTCACAGGCAGGGTCCCAGCTCTACAGACCCCTCGACACCCAGCTCCAGAGCTCGGTCCCTGCCAGGCTGCTAGGAGTCAGGGACCCGCTGCCCTCTTCACCTGCTCTCCACGCCCTGGAGCCCACCCCAGGCCTCCCCAGCTTCCCCCAGCTCAGCGCTGGCTGCAGGGAGACACCTGCCTGCTTCCTCTCCTGGGCCCTGGAACGCTTTCCCCCAGAAAACCCAGCTGTTCTGGGTCGTGTAAGGAATGCTGGGCATCCTGTCTCTTCCACGAAGCCTTTCCCAAGTCTGAAGAGATGACAGAAGTGCCCGCACGTCACCCAGCTCTGTCTGTCTGTTTTAAGACCTCCCTCCCCACTGGCCTGTCTGTCCTTCTGGAGAGTGGGCCTCAGTGACACCTAGGAAGAGCCCTCCTGCCCAGATCAGCCCAGTGGAGAGCAGACTCCGCCTGCCAGGGCCCAGAGCCGCAGTGCGCAGTTGACACTGAGTCGGGGTTGGAGGGCAGACACCTGGCCAGAGCCCAGCGAGGGAGAGCTGTGGGCTCCTGCACCTGGAGCCTGTGGAAACCCCTCAGCAGACCCACACAGGAAGGGGCACTCCTGACAGCTCTCTTTCAAGGTCACAGCTGCTGCACTAAAACAAAGAACTCAAGTCGGTGTGTCCAGGCTGTGGCCTTAGAGAGCTGGCTTTCCCTCTCTGAGGGCATCACAAGCCCCAGAGGTGCTGATCCTGGGTGCTGGCGGGGGGCAGGGAACTCGCACTTCTAGTACGTTGCCAGGGGGTGCCTCTGCAGGTGAGGATACCACTTTGGGAACTGGGGGTATCCTCCTGCCCTCACCCAGCTTCCTCTGCCATGTGGACAGGTCACTGCTTTGGGGTTGAGGGGCAGGGGCTGCAGCCGAGGTCCTCCTGCCTGGTGTGATCATGCCTGTCTGATGTCATCGCAGGGAGGAGAAGGAGCGGTGGATCCGGGCTAAGTATGAGCAGAAACTCTTCCTGGCCCCACTGCCCTGTCCTGAGCTGCCCCTGGGCCAGCACCTGCTGCGAGCCACCGCCGATGAGGACCTGAGGACAGTCATCCTGCTGCTGGCACACGGCTCCCGGGAGGAGGTGAACGAGACCTGCGGGGAGGGCGACGGCCGCACGGCGCTGCACCTGGCCTGCCGCAAGGGCAATGTGGTGCTGGCACAGCTGCTCATCTGGGTAGGTGGCGGGAGTGCCCTCTCTGTGCTGGGCTCTGTCTGGTGGAAGGCCCTCCTTACCAGCGTGAGAGTGGGGATCAAGTCCTAGGAAGGAATTTGGACTGCAGTGCGGTGGCCCCTGCCCTCTGGACTCACCGTGTGGGGCTGCAGAGCGAGGATGAGAGGCAGAAGTGAGGCTGCCTCAGGAGAGCACTCGCCTGGCACGTATGCGGCCCTGGGTTCCATCCCCAGCGTGTGGCGGGGGGGGGGGAGCCCACTGGACTCTCCTTGTGGTCCTCTTGGTGTGGCCCTTGCCGATTCTGAAGGTCCATCTTTCTGATGTCCGCTGAGGTCAAACGTGATGGCAGTGGCCCCTTTTTCATTTCCATCCTCTTTGGGGACCTGGGAAGTGTCCGATCTCATGGCTCGTGGCATTTCCCCAATGCCAAACCTTGGGTGTTTTTATTCACAAAATGCAATGGTAGAGCCCTAAACCCTGGAATTTGAGGGGGTGGGAGTTTTTCAAGGGGCTTCCTCTGGAATATTCTGAGTAATTTTTACTTGAAAACACTTTTCCTTCACATGGAAGCTCAAGTGGTATATCATGATCCCGCAAGAGGCCCTGCCTGTGGTTCTCCACCAGCTCCCAGGGCACCTGGACAGAGCCACAGAGGAGTCAGAGGAGGGGCGCCCTGCTGGGGCTCCTTTGCCTGCACCCGAGGCAGCTGCGCATCCCAGTCCGGCACCACTGAGGAGGACTGCAGCTTCCTCCATGTCTTTAACCTACTTTTTGATGGTTGCAGTAGAATTAGACACGCAGATACTAAATCAAAAATTGATCAGATCCTCAGCCTCATTTTGGCTCAGTAGAGACTGAATGAAACTAAATAGCAGTGTTTTTAGTTTGCCTGGGCTGCAGTGACAGCAAACCAGTGACTAGCTCAGCCCTGGCTGCAGGGAGCCACCTGCGGCACACAGCTGCACTGACTTTCTTGCAGCTCTGGAGGCTGGAAGCCCAAGATCAAGGTGTCAGCAGGGCTGCTGTCTCCCGTGGCCGCCTGCCTTCTTGCCGTGTCCTCACATGGTCACTGCTCTGTGGACAAGAATGTCCAGTGTCTCCTGCTTTTCCTAGAGGACACCAGTCAAATTGGCCTGGGGGCTGGGATTCCAGCACAGCAGTGGCAGGCACACAGTTCCGGCCTTCCCAGTGCATGTGGCTTTCCCCGCCCCATTGTCCAGGAGCCCTCCCTGCAGTGCGTCCTGCTGCTGCAAGCTGGCAGAAGCAGCAGAGGGCCTTGCTCATGAGCAGCAGGCCTAGGAATCTGGTATCAGAAGGAGGGACTTGCCCTCCTTGCCTTCTCTCTGACAGTCACGGTCCTGCGAAAGACTCAGAACGTGCACACACACACCACACAGTTCATTTCTTCTACCAGGGACTGTTTTCAAGTAGAATGTGTAACAGCAATGGAGTGACTGAGTGGGTCCTTGGCACAGGACCCTGTGGCTCTTAGGAGCTGTGCTTGTGAGTCATTTTTAATGATGTAAGAAAATGATCACACCCAGCGTTCAGTTAAAAAAAAAAATACAGAGTATTCATATATAGTTTTATCTCCATCACAGCTATGGACGTTAGATTCAAAGAACCATTAGAGGGAAACACTAAACTCAGCAAAGGTGACCTCTGAGTGGCCAGGTCACAGCTGAGGTTTTCCTCCTGTGTTCTTAACGTGTGACTATGTGTTTTCTTTTTTCTTTTTTAATATTTATTTTTTTAGTTTTTGGTGGACACATCTTTATTTTTTTTTATCTGTATGTGGTGCTGAGGATCGAACCCAGCGCCCCGCGTATGCCGGGCCAGCACGCTAGGGCTTGAGCCACATCCCCAGCC
Organism: Spermophilus citellus; assembly: GCF_964194105.1. NCBI lineage: Eukaryota > Metazoa > Chordata > Mammalia > Rodentia > Sciuridae > Spermophilus > Spermophilus citellus. The sequence continues at coordinate 132,557,484 of NC_138192.1, forward strand.
CTACTTATGTGTTTTCGACAATGAAAATGAATTGCCTCTGAGATTTTTTTAAGTGATTATTTTTTTCATTTACAAATGGAAAGTTGAAGTAGAAACAACAAGATTCAGAGTTGTCCCAACCCATTCGTGTTGCAGGGAAGGGCATCCGCTGGCAAAGGTGAGCTTCCCAGGCGCCGGCGCCGCTGGCCCCGCTGACCCTGGCCACTCCGGCCCCCAGCCAGTCCCCGGTAGCCAGTTCCCACGTGCAGGGCTTAAGGGGAAGCTGCCCCTCGCTCCCTGCCGTCTGGTCCCCGGGCACTAACGGGCTTCTGTTCCTCCGCAGTACGGGGTGGACGTCATGGCCCGCGACGCCCACGGGAACACGGCGCTGGCCTACGCCCGGCAGGCCTCCAGCCAGGAGTGCACCGAGGTGCTGCTGCAGTACGGCTGCCCCGACGAGCGCTTCGTGCTCATGGCCACCCCCAACCTGTCCCGGAAGAACAATAACCGGAACAACAGCAGCGGGAGGGTGCCCAGCATCATCTGAGAGCGGCGCCCCTGCCCACCACGCCGGGGACCCCGCCTCGCCGTCCGCTCTCGGAAGTCACAGCACGTGAGTCCTGTCACGTCCCCTCCCTCTTCCTGGTGGCCACCTCCCGCCCAACCACCCACTCACCCCCAGAAACCTCCCAACCCGGACCTCCTCGAGGGTGGAAGAAGAGGCCAGGAGGCTGCAGAGGCGGTTCCTTTCGACGGACTCCCGACGCCGCGCGGGGGAGAGCACGCCTCGGGTCCTTGACGATAGCACACGGCGTGGGACCCCTGCCCCGGTGGCCCCTGGACAGAGCAGGGCACGAGGGACGAGGGCCGGGAGCGGGTGGGAGGTGAGGAGCGAGGAGCCGGGGCACCTCCCCTACTGGCAGTTAAGCACAGGAGTCCATTTCACCTCCACCCAACGGAGCGCCCGGATCTCATCTCTTCTCCGAGGAGCTTGACGGCATAAATCAGGAGCCAGCCCAGAGTTTGTCAGGTCTGAAGCCCCTATGATGGTATGTGTCAAATCAGTTGTAGCTAATCTGTCCAGGGAGAATACTGGCTTCATTACGCTTGTATAGTTGAGTTCTTCCAGCATTACCGCTGTTTAATAGGACATGATTACTCATCACTGAGGAGAGAGCACATTAGCCCAGGAGGTAGTCACGGGCACGCTCCGGTGATTGCCGCGATGTGATTGCCATACTCTGAGAAGCATCGTATTATCCCAGGCATGTTCTTTCGAGCCCTCGGAGCCCTCCTTTCTAAATTCACTGTCATAATTTAGTATCTGTTTAATTTTTCAGTCCAAAGAGAGGAAATCAGTTGCTGAGTATTATTTGACTGCAGTCTCCTTGGTGCAAAAACAAAATGGAAAAAATAAATAAGAATAACTTGGAAATTCAAAAGGAAACAGTGAATCTAGCTGGCAGCAGCTTCCTGAGTGCATTTGGTAAACTAAGTAAATACATGAAAGGCTATTTTTTTTTCCTGAAAGTGAGAGAGATTTTCTGTCCTTTGGCCAAGGTGGATGTGCCAGGCCTCAGTCACTCCCAGGCGGCACGGCCTGCCTTACCCAGGCTTCTGTCTTAGGTCCTTAGGTAAGATGTGTGAAAATCTATTTGAATAAAAGAAGTTCATAAATATGCATTGATTTTTGTACAGACAAATGGCACCTCTGTTAATTTATAAATTGAACTGGATGTGAACTAATAATGTGCAACTAGTTGAGATAAGAGGGTTACAGATCATTGTACATGGAAAATATTCCCAGCAGTAAACACTTCCATTAATGTGATATACAGCCTTTAAAAAGGAACAGATCAAAATAAGATGGTGGTACAATTTGCTTATTAAAATCGAGAAAGGGAAGAAAAAAGACACTGGATCGTCTCGTATTAGGAAGGGGGTGAAGGAGCACGACTTCTTCTTTGAAGGTGTGTTGTAGATCTGAGACCACTCTTGCCCACCCAGAACGAGGAGCTCTGGCAGGACAGGGGGATTTTCTGAACCCCAGACCCTGCTCTGTGGCAAAGGCGCCTGGGGAGCAGCTGCCCATGGTGCCAGCCCCACCTAGGTCCAGAGAACCCCGGGCAGCGTGGCACCAGGCCCTCCCCATTTTACTAGTTTGCCATCATGGGGTCATCGGGGGCTTCAGACTCAGGTCCCCTTCAATGTGGTGGTCAAGGGTAGAAAAGCAAACCACGATGCACCTTACATTACGAAAGGGGCAGCTCTACCCAGAGCCCTGTGGCCACGTGGCCCTGAAGGAGGTTGTCACATGGAAACACGGGGCGCTGGGCTGACATAGCACAGGAACGTGAAGCCTCTTGGCTCAGCAGCCACAGGAGAAGTTCCTTGCTCTCATATATTAAACCTTATATTTTGTAAGAGTTTTTCCTCTTCTTTCACTTTTTAAAAAAAAATTAAAGTAGGTGGGGGAAAATAAAGCTTTACACAGAATTTATATGTGGGTAAGTGTTTCACGGAGATTTCTAATGTTAATTAAGCTCAGAGGAACTGACCGGTATCCAGAACTATCACAGGTGCAGCAAGCCACAGTTCCGAGAACCTCGACCGTGGTTCTATAATCCCTCCATTTGGCTTCTAATTCTGTGTTTCATCACTGTGTAGTTATTTTAAATGTGAATAGAGAAAAAAATGTCATTGCCTATTTTTGAAGAATACATTAGCATCCAGTCCTGCTATACACATTTGCCTCTATACACCGTAGACCTTCTGTAGAGAACACAGATAGAATATAAATGAAAATCTTAAATTATTTCATTGTAGTTAATTCCCACTCTAGGAATGCTTTATCATAGTGGAGCCTTCTTTTGAAAAGAAACGGAATTCCCTGTAAGGCTTCTCTTGGGATGTATATGAGTGTGTACATACTATATGTGTTTATAATATAATATTTTCCCAAATGACTTCTTGTCTCACTTCACCTTCCACAGCCTGAGTGCTGGACCCGTTCCCTCCCTCCCTCCTGCCCCTCCCTGCCATTTGTGGCCATGTTGCCCTGGCCCAAGGCTGCCCACTTTCTGGATCCCACATTTTGGCAACGGACGGAAGAGCAGCAGTGGGGTTTTGAGGATTTCCTGTCAAATAAAGGAGAGTGGTGGCTAATGTGTTCACGTGCCTGTGTCAGGCTCTGGTCCTTTCTTGGCCGACAGTGTTCCTGCTCCCATTTGAAAGCTTACTAACGCTGGGTCTGGAGGAAGCAGGGGCCAGGAGCCAGTGTTAGAAATGAACAGTACGGAAAGGGGGTTGGAACTTCCTGTCTACATTCCACCCTCTAGAGAGAGGGTGACATGAGTAGCCACCACTGCAGAGTCCACATGACCTTTCTGTTGGAGTAGAAACTCCCGAGGTGAGAGCCAGCTGGGGGTGCCCAGGAGCAGCCCATGGCATGGGGATCTAGACAGCACCTGGGCAGTGCTGCAGCTTGGCTTTGTGGTCACTGACCTGTGAAGTGTGAGGCACAGACCTGGCAGGATTTCTTCAGCAGCCAGGGGTCCCTGCAGGGGAAGGGGCTACGATTCTGACCAGGATGAACAGACCTCAGGTGCTGCGGGGAGAGGAGAGGAGGGTACCAAGCCCAGCACCCCAGTAATGGCCCCAGGAGATGAGCAGTTCAAGAGGGAGGAACGGATTCATGAGCCTTTGCTCTCTCAAATGGTGCACTGTCCTATCTCCTAGCAAGGACACACAGTGTTTATGTAGCCCGGAAAGGTAGAAGAGAGTGAGCTCTTTTTTCCAGGGCTGGGGGTGGAATCCAAGACCATGCCACATGGTCCACACACCGAGCTACACCCCCAGCTAGAGTCACTCTTGCCTGTAGTCCCTACTGGGCACATTCTCTGCAGGCCAGTCTGGCCAAACGGCCTCTTGCAGCTCAAGTACAGGTCCACGCACGAGAGCTCCCTTTGCCACAATTCCTCCCAGCCTGATGAGGTCGATTAGAGGCGTCTTCTGCCTTGTGGCGTGGACACCAGGCTTGCCACCCTGTGACATCTACACCAAGATGTAACTTCATTGGAAGAATGTGGTCTGCTGAGAAAGAGCTTTGGTCGGTCGACAGACAAGTCCCCCTGGCCCTGCCTTCTCCCCAGAGGGTGCAGGCAGGCAGCCTTAGGCAGCCACCAGCCCTCGGGCTCGACCCTCACCTGTGGACCTGGCAGGTTTCCACCTGGCCTGGGGGACGCCAGCTCACACCTGGCAGGGATGAAGCCCAGGGATCGGGAGCGTTTGTTAGGAACAGAAATGAAGTCAGCACACACTTGGACACCCAGCCCCAGCTGGCACTGTGTCCTCACACCCCTTGTCCTGGGAGGTGGCAGTGGCACAGGAGAGAGGAACTGGGCCTACGTGCAGGGGACAGTGCACTCAGCCCCCACTTGTCAGAACGTTGCTCATTTTCTTGGTGGTCATCTCCAGAGGAGGGAGCCGAGCATTGCCCCATGCCATTATTTACGCTGCCCCAGGTCAAGGCCACCCTTCTCCCTCCTGTGCCCTTCTGGTGGCATTGGCTGGTCCTCACCTTGGTGCCCTTTTCTTCTCCTCAAGGATCAGTGCTTGCTGGAGGCACCCTGCACTGGCTGAGTGTGGCCTTAGGCTCTGCCACCCTGTCCCCACCAGACAAGCTTGTGAGGTTGATTGGAGGGCAAGTGTCCAGCCCACTGAAGCACCCACCTCCCCCCCCCCAAGGCCCAGGTCAACATTGTGTCTGAATTTGGTGAAAGGGGACCTGCGCAGCCCCCTGCCTGAGCTGTGTCCTAGGTGCCAGGGCCCTTATTCTTCCTCCCGGCATTTAAGAGTGTTCTGGGAGGAAACCGGAGGGGGCAGTCTGCACCCCTGCCTGGGCAAGTCCAGCCTGGCCTCAGTGGAGCTTCTCCCCAGCAGAGGTGTGACTGGCCGCCTCATGGCTTCCCCACCCATCTGCTCTGCCCCCATCCCTCTCCCTGACAAGGTCACTGAGACTTTTCTAGAACTCCCCTGAGTTGTATTTATGGCCTCCAAGCAAACAGATTGAAAAGCAGTCAGGAAGGAATTCGAATAGAAATGTGCTGGAGACACCTCTTTCCTTCAAAGGGGACAGGATTTATCTCCAGCTGCCTCCTGGGACTCGGGTTGTTCACGTCCTGAAGTCACATCTGAGGTGATTGCCACCCTCCTCCCTCACCCGGAAGCTAAGCCAGGGCCCAGGCCTCAGGCATCCTTCAAGCCCATCACCCGGGTCCCTGAGCAGCCCACCAGGCCTGGCCTGCTCGCCCAGGTGTGGTGCTGGCAGACGGCAGAGCAGGGGACTCCTGGACCCTGCTGCACCTCTGATTGGCACTCTCTTCTGCTTGCGCCCTGCCTGGTGGGTCCTCGACACTCAAGCATCTAAATTAGGTTGTTTTCAGCCCAAATGTTCCAGTTCTGCAGAGGAGGGAGGGGCCCAGCACCTTGGGGTAGATGAGCTGCCAAGCAGCAGCCCTCAGACTCTCCATCACTGCCAGGAGGTAACCCTGGACCCGAGATGTCCCTGACTGGAGAAACCAGGCATCAGGGCCCATGTCCGACTTCATGGGGGAAAGATGACATTTAACAACTTAGACCTTAGTGTTTCAAACCAGAAGTACTCCCCCCCTTAGGAAAGCAACCCTGCCCCAAATTTTTAAAAAATATTAACAGATTCCCTGCGTACATTGTAAATCTGCTGCTGTTTAAACGTGGGTCTGCATCCTGTGTCGGGGTTGACATTAGAGGTTATTATTCTCCATGGATTATTCTGGAAAGGGATTCTGTGAAACAAGTCTTTACCTGAAGGGATTTAAGCTGGTTTAGGAGCATTGGTGTCTCGGTGCAGTGACCTCCCACCTGCAGCAGCACAGCAGGGGGACCTTGGGAAGCCTGCTCTCCCGTGTTCCATCACCAGGTGTTTTTGGTTTGGGGTTTGCCCCTGTCGGGGGGCCTCCTCCCACCCAGTGCCTGGGCCTAGGGGTGGGCACCCAGCACTCAGCTGCTGCAGGTCCACAGCAGGCGCCTCCCCCACGTGAGAGCCCGGCTGGCTCAGGGCTGTGTGTCTGGGGGCCTGTTTGTGGTGTGCACTGGGAGTGTCGGGTGCAGGTGGAAGAAGGACCAAGAGGTGGGAGACACAACGGGGAGGGCAGAGCCCTGAACACACCAGCAGCTGACAGCAGCACCCGGGGCCCATTATACCCTGTCACTCAGTGCCAGGTGGCACCCACACTAGCCCTGAAAGCAGCTGCTAGAGTCAACTGTAGATCTCTTAGAAGACCTGTGCCCACCAAGGGTGCCCACTCAGAGTGGGCTCCAGGAAGCAGCCCTGGGCCCTCCCCCTGCTGTGTAGTACCAGCTCATGGAGGTCTTGGCAGGCCTCGTGCAGAGACGCTGGCTGGGCAGCCCGCTGCCCTCAGCCGAGGAGCCAGTGAAAATGTCTGTGCAGCATGCCAGGTCACCAGGGTCGGGAGCAGAGGGGACCAAGGGGCCGAGAGTGGGGGCCAGTCCAGGCAGCCAGCACTCACGCCCTGCCCACCTCCCCCTGGGGCCGCTGCAGCGTTCTCTCCAGGACCCTCAGGGGCACACGGGGAGCTGGAGCAGGTCTGGGCTGCCCCAGATGGCCAGGAGGTGATGTAGAAATGCTCCATAGTGTTGGGGGAATGACCTTAATGTGCGGAAGAGTCCCAAAGCACTGCCCCGTGGACGGCCCCTCTGTCCCACCGGCCTGCCTTGGTCCTCATCTTGCGTGGGAGCCTGTTTCTGAAAGGGGGCTGGAACAGATCAGAGGTGACACAGAGGCACATTATCTGGGGTGGACAGGGAAGGCCGCACCTCAGCCCACCTTGCAGCACGTTTCTGTTTCTGTAAATAGCCATGTACAGAAGATGGAAGGGCAGCCGGGTCCATCCAGAGACAGGGGTCACTTGGGTTGTTTTTATATTACCTCATTCGGCAACTCCATGTTTCACGATGGCTCAATGACGCTTTATTTATGTTGTTTGTACTGTAATTAAAACCATGGACAGACAGTTCACTCTGCTTGTTATTTCATATGACCTCGTTTGGATTAAATATGCCCGTTTGTATTTTCCTGCCTTGGGATTTTTTTTGTGTCAGCTGTACAGTATTCTAAGGGGAAAAGAAAAAGAAAGCCGTGTGAAGTCGCGGAGAGAGGTGGCTATAGCGTAGAGGCCTCTTTCTAATAAAGAAATGAAAATACATCTACGACGCTTCCGTGGACTCCGTGTTTGGTGTTGGTCATTCGTCACGGCTGATGGGGTTTCCTCCAGGGAAGGTCTGTCACAGAGAAGGGCTTGGACTGCATGAGAGGGACGGTCTGGGCCTGCCACCCCACCTGAGGGACCCGGCCCAGGGGCTGCGGAGTGGAAGGAGGGAAGGGGCTGCTGCTTCATCTCATTCTCAGGGACAGAAACCCCCCCCCCCAGAGGACGTGGTTTCCCCGGCCAGCACGTCGGACTGGACCCCGGCAGTCCAGGAACCTCAGCTGTGTCTTTGCACTGCTCCAGGCTGCCACAGAGGAGGGGCAGGGAGGCAGCGGGCAGCCAGGGAATGACACCAGGCCAGGGTTCCACTCCTCATGGCGTTGTGGTCACGAGCATTATTGTGACATTCTCACACGATGTTCACTGTGTCTTTATTTCCCCAAAGTCAGAGAAGTACAAGGAGGGTAAAACCCCAAACGCCACCACCCAGGCGTCATTGCAGTTGGGGGTGTGGTGAGGGCCTTCCCGGGCTTCTGCACACACCGGGGACCTGCTCCCTGCTCACAAGTACTGACACTTCCTCCTAATTTTCCAGCGCACAGGAAGCTCACAGTGCAGAGGGGACCAAGCTCACAGTGCATAGTGCCTCCTGACTGTCCCAGCCAAAAGTGTGGCCCACACTCAGGGTGGCATGTCACACCCCAGCAGGCCAGAGTCCCCAGGGACAAAGGTGATGTTCTTCCAGAAAATAACAAGGTCCACGGAGGTAATCTGCAGAGGGCTCAGGGCATCCCTCGCACACTGGTTATTGTCTCGGGCCAAACATTTGCAAAACAGCTTAAATAAATTAAAAGGTTACTTTTCCTCACAAAATCAGAAGCTGGAGGCAGGCCAGCTGGTGCTGGCTGGACAGCTGCAGAACACGCCCAGCCCCCACCCAGGGTCCAGTGCCCTTGGGGGCCTCGGGTCCACCTTCCGCCCCTCTGGTCACCTTTCCCTGGTGCTAGTTACCCTTAACTCCAGCACCAGTATCCCAGGTGGAAAGAAGAGTCAGGAGGAGGAGGGCCAGCGGGCCCCTCATTACACCACTGGCCAGACCAGACCAGTTGGGGCCACTCAGGTCGCAAGAGAGCCTGGGAAACATGATGTTGGTGGGGTGAGGGCTGGTGACTGCCAGAGTTGGGGAGAGCGGGTGTGGAGCAGACAGCCCAGGGTCTCTGCCCAGGGTCCTTTCACTTGTCACCATACATGCATACCCAGTGATCCGCACACAGTACCTCCATGGGACAGAGGCCAGTGGGCAGCTGTCCGCACCTTGCTCTGTGGCTCAGTGGCTCCTCATCTGACCTGCCCGCCCCTCCTGGGCTCGTCCCCACTCTCCTGTGGCACTGAGTCACCAAGGGTGTAGGCCTTTCTCCCAGCAGGCCTCAGCTTTTCCAGGCCCAAGGCTGGGAACCGAGCCCCTCCCACCCCAGGGTGCCCAGTGCTGTTGGGAGGCGCCCCAGGGTCAGTCAGTGAAAGCAGAACAGATATTCAGATTCCAGAGCCAAAACTTCTGATGTGATGGTGCACGGCGCTGGCCAGATTCCCTCAGGACGGACAGAGCATGCTGCGGGTGTGCCAAGGCCCCGGGCATCTTCCTGTAACCCAGGAATCCAGGCCACCACCTCTGTCACAGCAGGACCACACCAGAGTGAGCCCAGTGTCCAGGAGTCCAGCCAGGGAATGACACAAAGATGCTCTCAGAGGGCAGTCACCACAAAATGAGGAAAACGAGCTCCCAGGCCAGCGAGGTGGCTAACTAGGCCGTGGCACTTCTACGAAAATCACTGACGATTATTTCATCATCCGAACTGTCCACCACAAGGAAGTAACAAATAAAAACAAGGATACAAAGGCACACAGAAGGCTGATCTCTACTAAAGATTCTTAAATCCTGAAAAGAATAAAAGACAGGTGCTGGTCCCTGGGGAGCTGGGGGGGGGGGGGATGTGCATGCTGCCAGGGAGCAAGCGCCCTGCCGCAAGCCGCACCCCCAGCCCTCTAGTGATTTTGGGTTACTCCATACTCTATACTTCACTGTTGTCATTTTATCCATAAGAATGAGTTTAAAAGGTTCTGTCAGGGTGTGCACTGGCTCTCATGGCTTGCCCCTGACTTGGAAGGGAGGGAGCGCTGGGGGTGTCTATTACATTGGTGACACATTGAGAAACTCTTTATGATGGAAGATTAGGGAAGAGGTAGGAAGTGACCCTGGCCTGGTGGAACCTGAAGGGACAGAATTCAAGCTGACCCCAGGCAGCCTCAGCGCACGCAGCGGGGGAACCGTCCAGAAGGCCCATTCCTGCCTCTCCCCCTCTGGGGCCCAGTGCCCTCCAGGTGTCTGCCTCCCTCCCAGCCCACCTTTCCCACTGGGGGACCTTGGCTGGCTCCAGAATGTTCTCCCCTTGCCCACACACCCTCCTAGGACCCTCCTACTAGGGATATGATCTGATTGTCCTCTGCTCAAAACCTCATCCGAGATGCCCATTATCCTGAGGATTCTGTTCAAAACCCTAGAGGTAGTCCCCCATCGACTGCTGGGCCCGCTCCCTCCCCAGCCTCATCCTGCGCCCACCCCACCCCTTCCTCACTGGCTCCGGGGGCCTTCCCACACCTGCCTCTGCGACACAGACCCGATGTCCCCCTTTCCTCTCCCTGAGAAGGCCCCCTTGGTGGCCAGCCCCTCCTCTCTCTGGGGTCTAAGATGAAGTAGCCCTTCCTGGGGGAGCCCTCTCCCTTCCCCGTGCCCCCTCAGCTTCCCTGCACCTGGGTGGGCCTCCTCCGTCTCCACAGTGCCCCTGGGGAGGCTTCTGCCTGCCCTGTGGGATGCTGCACCTCCCACCCATGGCCTGGTTCTGTGGGGGTGGCCCCTGGAACCCCGCCCACCTGCCTGCCCTGGGAAGGAGTGATCGACAGGGGCACCCCCCGGCCCTTGGTGGCTCCCCTTTCCTGGAGCACCTGGATGGCACGCGCCCAGCTGCAGAGACAGCTCTCCTCAGGTCAGTCTTCGGCCATGAGGCCTCACAGAGCTGAGGAGGAGGAAGAGTCCACAGACATGCACCCGGTGACCCCAGGATGCCCCAGCTGCAGCCAGGCCAGGCCTGTCCCCGGAAGGGCACTCTCTCCCCAGCCCACCCTGGCTTTGTTGGAGCCCACCATGGGCCAGGCCCCTCTTGTGGGGGTGAAGGACTCTCAGACCCCCTGGGCTGGGTCCCCGGCCCGGCTCCCATGGGTCCTGGCTGCACCCTGCCCGGCCTCCACCCTGGTGTGCACATGACAACCCAGGTCCCAGCACAGCTGCCTCAGAGACAAAAGCCCTGCCGCCCACACTGGCAAGGGTGGAAGAGTTACGCCAGCCCCACTGCTGCAGCACGTCCCAAGAAGCCGCCAGGCCACAATTTATCACCACTAAAGTCCGGTAAGGCGCCTAATTGGCCCATAAATGTGGTCCAATAACTGCAGCTG